>NC_090666.1:40613869-40980535 GCF_013368605.1 Nyctibius grandis
TTGGAGACTGGTGAAAGTTAAACCTTCAAACACAACCGTGATGGTTTCAGTGAGTGTGTGAGCTCAGCAGCATTGCACTACTGGTTCAGCTACAATTAATGCAAAAAGTAGCTCGGTTTGTCAAGATTTAGACCTAGCTTCTTGCTCAGACTGCAAAGAGAGAAATGGGTGGAAGAACCAGCTAGAAAACATACAGCACTGAAGGCAGAGGTTGTACGTAGTAATCTTGTCAGCTATATTGCATACCAAACACTTCAGAAGTTTCATGAAACCTATAAAACTACCTACAGCAATGAGCTCAGGCTGGTTAGGGTCTATGCTGGCCTTAAGCAAGCCAATTCCTGCAAGAAAACATATGGCCCTGTTCGTAAACTTTAGTCATTTCAGTGTAATTTCACGTTCATATGATCATAAGATTTCCATAGCAGATTTGGCTTCCTCCTAACCAGCACAGAGCGAATGCAGAAGAGCTTGGATCTGTCACTAGGCACTCAAAAACACATACCTAAACATGAGGAGCTGCTAAAAACACCAGTTCTAAGCCCAATAAATTGAACTCTGTAGAGGATAGAAAATCCATTTTGCAAAGCATTTCAAGAGGTTAGACAGGATCAAAACCTGACCATTAAAGATTTTTAACAAAGACAGGTCTGGAAAAATGGGTTGGGTTGAGTAAAACACTTCATTTCAATTTGGTGGGGTTTACTATGCTTTGAAAAAAAAAATTAAAATACATTTTTTGTGGAAAATCACTTAAAAAGAAAAATGTACAAATTTTCTTTCAAAACTTGTGATTTCTTCCACTGATTTTCTTCACAAGAGTATGTTGTTTTAAAGACAAGTGGTTTCTTCAAAGAAAACTTCTACTTTGACAGAAATGTATTTTCTGACAGAAAATGCTTGTATTCATTTTTTGCTGACAGTCCCCACTGGTGGCTCAGGCACTAACACGGGGCACCCTGCAGGGATCGGGGCTCCCCCAGGGTGTTGGGGAGCCCTGAGGAGCCCCAGAGTAGGAAAGGGGCTCTGCCAGCAGCCCCATGCTGGAGGAAGAAGATGATTAAGCAAAGGTTGATGACTATCGGTTAAGAAAACATAAAACTGACAATCCAACAATCCTTCAGGAAGGAAACGGCAAAAAAGATGCCATTATAACTGCAAGGAAGAGCCTGAAGGCAACATTTCAACCATAACAGGACGGCTCATAGAAATTAATAACAATTTCCCATTTACAAGCTTGTCCTTTGTTTTTGAAATAGACCCATTCCCAAGGTACAATTGTTTTCAGACGATAATTACCTCGACAGGTGCTGTATTAAATTCATTATTTCTTCCCATTTTTCCCATGTTTGTAACAGGAAGCATCGGATTAATGTTACAAAACTAGTGCTGACTGCACCGTTTTTTCCTGCTGAGTGTGTTTGTTTTCTCACCTTAAAACCTGGCTCTCCCCAAGCTGTGAGCATTGCCTGGTTTCTTATTCCATACCTCTCTGCAACAGTTTACAGGCTTCATATATAAATTACAATTCCTCTTTATTAATCTAATTGATCGTTTGGTTCCAAATGCATATGCAAGATCTTTTGAAACCTTTTAGACCCCTGTGGTTCAATATCAATCTCAAAATATTAAAAGCATCTTGTGGAAAATTAGAAAGCAGATGAGACACTTTGGGACTGGAGATGCTGCAGAAACTGAAACTTTTAAAGTAGCATTGACATAATTATTGAATGCTGTCATTGCTCAAAAGGGCTTTTTATTTTATTGGTTCTTCTGTAATTGTTTTGTACTTTTAGTCTATCTGTGCAATGTGGCTGCCAGGAATTCAACTTAAATGAAAAACAATGTTTAGGTGAATCCAAATGAAGCCCTACACCTTGGAGTTTTTGTTTCAGTCTTTGTTTTCATGCCCATTTACCAGGCCCAGACACTGTGCTATCTGAACTTCTTGGAGCACTCTTGTCATCTCAGCACAACATATTTTAGAAGTACAAGCTCTGATTCCCAATTGATGAAAAAACCCTTTGGAAAACATGAACACACAAAAATGGAATACAGCTCCCTACAACATGGATTGCTTTACTAATTTCTATTTGCTTACATAACTTTTCCCCTTGATTTGAAGCATGTTGAGGAAGTTGTATTTATCACAGTGACTCCGTAGCTCTTTGGGATGCCACAGTTGCTGGGAAAGAGAAGACTGCATTCAGCAACGTACAGCATGCAGTGTCGTGACTGCAGGTGGCATGATTGTTCCAACTGAATTAACGTAACAAACCGTTATTGGGATTCCTTGTAAAGATAGTAGGTGTTTCCTCAAGAAAAGTAAGAGAAAATATTCTTCTGCTCTTTTTCTTAGCTCTTATCAAAGCTCATACTGGAAAGCAAACATGCTGAAAGGAATCAAAACAAGCACGCCACCCATTCTCACAGAAGAAAACAGGAATAAAACTAGATCAATATCACAAGGAATTTTGTTCCACCCATAAGATATGGCTGGTGAATTTGAAACACCTTAATAGTGTCTTTCAGATATATTTAGTGTTATGAAGTGCCATGAAGCAACACGAAGTTTAAATTAATGTGGAGCAGTGTGAAGTACATTTTGAGAGAAAGGGGGTAACAGGCTAATTCGTCTAACTTAGAATTTTCAGCCAAATTTTAGAGGCTGATTTTAAATATTTACATTTTTTCAGTGGAGTTAGGAGATTTTTACAACACATAACAATACTAAATACCACGTTGCAAGTGACTTATTAGGAAATACAAGCAAAATGACATTAAAAGCAACATTTTTCTGAAATTATTTGCTTAAACATTTGCACAGTGAACTAGATGGTAAAAAAACCACCACAAATACAATCATGTGAACCTCAACAAAAATTCTCAAATTACAATTATCAAAAATTAAAATTATCAGATAGCATTTCTTAAAATTAATCCATACTTTAAAATGGTTTCTTCTACTGGGGTCTTTCTGACTGTATCCCTAATGAGATGAATTTAAAAGTGGAGAACATTGGGCAGAGGACCCCTGTGAGTCCTCTCACTTCTGCCATGGGATCAGGAAAGGTTACTAGGGTGAGTACTATGGACGCTAGCAAAGACGGTAATAGGAGGATAAAGTAGAATGAAATAGGGAATTTAGGAAAACTAAAGAAGAAATATTCAAAAGAGTAAACAATTCACAGAATAAATTAAATTGTGAGACTTGGTAGCACTTCTTTGAACTTTTTTCTTCACTACTTTTTTATTCTACTTCTTGTTTTAGAGTCATGCAACTCAATCTGTCTTATACTTTTAACTCCCTCGGTGTATAAATGGCTAACACTAAGCAAATTCTCCATCTCCAGGCATCCCCAAAAAAGTTTCCATGAAACCTGTCATTCTTCATTCCTCATCTATGGAGCTCCTCCAGTAAAAAGTAAGATATATAAAGATGTATAAAGACATCTAAGAACTAGGAATATTAACCAGCAGAGGAGCAGGAAGACAGAACACACAGGCATCAGCTGAAAAATAGTTACATGAAGGCCACAGCCGTCTGTCTTTATCTAGTTTAGAGTTAGCCTTACAAAAGGAAAAGGCTACCTGACAACACAATCCTAATTCAGCAAGGACAACGCAATCATGAAGGAAAGTCATCTGCCTGCCATGACTGTAAAGAAAAAGAAATGACTGGTTTTATATAGGGAAAATATAACTTAAAACAAGTCTACTCATCATACTGCAAAGATGTACAAAAGACAGATTGCAAACCTTTGAGAAGTCCAGTTTTTATTACTCTGATTTTACCAGTTGTCTATTTCAGTTCAATAAAGTGTTGATGGATAAAAAACATTCAGCAATAACTTTTTTTCACCAATCACCATACTGTTCAGCCTACATTCAAAACCTCTTTCTTCCCCATACCTGAGGGCTATGACCTCTCCCCCAGCTAATATTGCCCGTTACTCATACGGCAGGACTGTTTATTCCTGAACTATCCTCCTTCCACAGCTACTGGTCACATCAGGCTGTACCTTACTTAACTCCACCCTATTAATTAGCAACTGCCCACTCAGCTGACTCTCTGAGTTGGCTCAGCCATCTATTAGCCCATCACCATAATATACTTAATACATCTGATTTTTTTTCCATTTGAGACCTCCACCCCAGGAAAGCCCACAAAGACTCTGTTGTCTTCCCAGTTCACAGGTCAGCAATGGCAAAGGCCATTACTTCAGTGGTGACTCATGAAACAGTGATGACAGCTCCCCTTTATACCTCCTTGCAAGGATGTTGGATAAGACCACAACTGGATAATAAGATAAACTTTCCCAATAAATCCTGACTCAGTGTCACTCTGCAGCAAACCACAGCATCATTCACCCGTAAATCAATAATGAAGATGTTAGATGGATGTAATTTGCCCACTAAAGAGTGCGAAGAAGCCAGAAGCTGCTTCTAAATAAGCTATTTCTCCCCTATCACCTGATAACCTGAGGTCTGGGCAAGGCTCACTTACTGTTCTCCAGCCATCTTCTAGGATCAACACATTATCTGCAAATTTGGATATCCACCTTGTTCTCAATATCTCCAGTCAATTACAATCAGAAAAGACTCATATTCTTCCATTTGCTCCTACATGTCAACATTATGATCTAGGCAAAGGTCATAACGCTCCAATATCCAAAATTCAGTTAATTGATTCCCTCTGGGTATCAAATCCCTCCAGCACTGCAGTTATTGCTGCATCAATCATATTGCTATTCATACCAAAGAATTAGAAGGATGTCCAAAACACTGAAATCTCTTGCTACTCCTGTCCTCAGCTTCTCCTCCGGCCATTTCTAAGCACACCAATTTTCTTGATAACACATTTAAAATTCAATTTCCCTCAAAGGATTTGATTGTGCCTATAAATCTGAGCCTGGCCTCTGATCAGATCCCCAAAATGGTCCAGCCCCAAAATTACTCCAAAATTCCTGCCATACTGTCATTTGTTTTTATCCATATCTTAACAAAAGACCATCTTTACCATCTGTTTTGGGATTACTGTGTCCTAGAACCACTGATAACTCACATCAACATTTTCTAAGTCATTCAAATTTCCTTTAGTGGTATATAACATGTCTACATTTTTAATCTAACTTCCAAGTATGTCAACTTTTATCTTTTGCCCTGAGGTACTACTAAAAAAGGTCTTCTTTTTTTTTTTTTTCAGTAAATAACAAATCAGTTCCAATAACAAGGTCCTTCCAAGACAAAGCCTCAGTTACCTGTCCAAGCAACTGCTGCAAGTTTGCTGCTCATAAAATATACACTCAAGCACAAGCAAAATCAGGTCCTTCAGCATTAACTTAGACCTGAAAAAACTGACTTGAAATGAGACTATACATTCAAACATAAACAAGGATCAATACAGTCATTTGCTAATGAATTTCTGTGGTCAAATATAATACCAATAAACTCCGAGTTCAAGAGATGGAGGCCCTTGAATGGATAGTTACATCTTCAGCGACAAGAAGTTGAAGGACCCAGCCTCTCTCTCAGCAGTTCCTTGCATTGATTTTCTTCTACTTAGAGATATTTGTTCTCACCGTTTACGTGATTTTAATTTTAGTACCATGTCATTATTAAGTATTCTCCCACTAGAAGGGAATTACTGGAAACCTGGCCCCTATGGAGGGACCCTGATATAGCCAGGGAGACCTGAGTTATCTTCGTCAAACCTGTGACAATTATGACCTCTCACAACGAGCACCAAAATATTGAAGGCAGCAGCATCCATTCCTGTGTGATCTTCAGCAGCTCAGGTTGAAGGGGGAACTACCGCAAGATACTGCCTTTTGTGCAGTCCAGAGGAGGTATTAGTTAAATGGTAAAATGTGGTCAAAGTGGTAACTAAGTCACAAGAGCCGGGAAAACCAAAAAAACCTCTTGGCTTTAGAGGTAACCCTTTTAGGCTGAGGTCAGAGGTAGCCAATACACAGACAGACTGGGCACCTATTTGTGTATAATGACAGTTGTTTCTATCATGTCTTTTACATTCATACACATTTCTTCAGCTGTTTGCAAAGATGATGAAAAACAGTTCATGGCAAAAGATGCACTTTGCAAAGAAAAAAACCCATAACCATAGAATTTTGAAATTGAAATGTTTTCCAATCACCTGGTATAAAACATGTCACTGAACTTACTTTGACTAATTAGAGAAGCTCTTCAAGCTAGGGATTGTGCTTTCCTCCCCTGAGCACAGCAATAGCGTCAATAAATAATAATAATTGCAGGGTGAATTCAACTACAGCTTTTTTATTGCTGAGGAACTCAAACAACAAATAATGCCTGTACATCTATCAAAGAGAAAGCAACACAAGTTCAATGAACCATCCTAACTGTGTGCATTTATTTAAAATAAAAATTGTATGTAAATGTATATGCAAATTAGGTGTGGCCCTCAAGCTCCTGGAAAGTCGCCAAAAAAGCCTTCAGTGTTGCAAAGTTGAGCATCCTATCTACCATATGGTAGTACCTATCAATCTCATAAGGGAAAAGATACCAGCTCCTCATACAGATGGCACCCATCACAGTACCTGTAAAAAGTTTGGGGACATAACGACGAAAATGAGGCCTTTTCAGTGTTATGAAAAGCATTCAGCTTTCTAACCACAGTTTAACCATTAATACTACAGTAATATTATGTTAAAAGTAATACTAAATTATAGCTAACACACCTAAAGTTCTTCTAGGAGGATTTATTAACCAAAGATAGACAAAAATATATCCACATAGACCTTTCTTCATTGGTTGGTGCATTTTAACAGGAATATGTATCTTTGGGATAGGTACATCTACATTAATGAGTTAGTTCAGATCCCCAGTTGTCCCGTCTGATTGCTCCTTGATTTGCATTAATAGTATTAAGGCTCCAAATAAACAGACTGGATTTCTTCTACATAAACCTAAACCAGAAGATGCACTCCAGGGACACATCTAACCTGTGCCAACTGCTACCAAATCCACAGGACTGCCCTAGCCCAGGTCCAGAGTGAATATTTCTAGGTTTCAGCATCATGGTTTCACTCTGCATATGAGCTCCCACTGCCCTGCACTATGGTTGATGTCAATGTGTACCCAGCAGCAACACAGGATGTAGGAAAACATTGAGAGCTAGCTTTGCTGCAGCACATGGATCTTGTAAAGTATCTCAACTTTTCTCAGTAGTTTGGGGGTTCTCAGTTCTCTGAAACAGAGTTTGGAGAGATGATTTTTCGCTTTTGATATTGAGCAGTCAATGCCAGAGAATGTTCCTGTTCTCCCATGCATACCATTAGCACAGTGTACATCTGAAAAAAATGTATTTATATATCTCAGAATGTGAAGTGCTGTGTAATTAGGAGTTTAGATGAGAAATTATCACGGAGAAACAGGACTTGGGAGTCCTATCATCTGTTCGGTGCACTGCTTGCGCAGCTCCGCGAGGAAGTTGCACGTACACTGTACGGCGCTTTCCCTCTTTAGAAAGCGCTGAGAACATCACCGCTCTGCTGCGAGGCCCACTCAGTCAATCTGTGTGGATATTTCATAATGAATAAGTCATTTGCAAGATTTTTGACTCTTTGTCTGTTTACATGCTGCTATTTAACAGGGAGGTACCGCTTCCCGTGGTCTCTGCTTGAGCAAAACACGTGCTGGAGTGGATGGGAGTTTCCCTTGCTAGGGGCAGAGCACGGATCTTATGATTTGGCGCAGTGGGAGCTGAGGGTGCCCGCAAAGATCAGACTCCCAGGAAGGGAAAATGGTTAACATTGCGTTGACAATGTGCCTTAGTTTGATACATTGCCAAACAAGATGTATAGATTTTGTGTAGTGTTGCCTGTAATCAGCCTACTGTGGTATAATTAAGGGACTGGTTTAGTTTAGATATAAGAAATGAACTCTCTTTTTCAAATGCAAAACTGGTCAAGGGGTTGGTTGGGTTTTTTTTGTTGTTTTTTCACCCTAGCTTATTATCTTGCAAGTGGAGAGAACATTTATAATTTCTGTTCTTTCTGTCGTAAATTGCGCACCGCCTAAAGCTAAAAAATATCTGGCATGCACACTTTGCATATTGCACTCCACATGATTAGTACAGGTCCGTTGGTGACATGAAATCAGTTCAAACAATGGATAAAAATAAATCATTACTAGGTACACTAGATTTGAGATGGAAAAGGCACTAATGGTTGTTAAATGAGGTATATTGCATAGAAGGATTATATTTTGAATGGTATTAAAATTGCTTTGGGAGTGAACATTCTGACTAATATTATTATTTGTATACTTGAACTGTGGTGTGATGGGGCTGTATTCCTGAAGAGAGTTTATGAAAAGTACAAATAGATTATCGATGCCATTTTTTTCCTTTTACATTCTGAATAATAAGAGGCTAAACTACACTTACAGTGTATGAACTGCAGCTTTATCTATTTCTACTATGAGTCAATCAAGTCAGAAATTTTCTCAAAATTTTTTTTTTCATAAAAACATGCTGTTCCATCAACACCAAAGGATTTCATAAAAATATATTGATCCTCATTTAAATTTTAACATGAGTGTCTCAGAGATGGAATTTGGGTAGAGAGGAAGGAATTCAGAAAGACCTTCTCATGCCACAAGTATTTAAGAAAAATTCTATTTCCCTAAAACCAACAAGACAATTTTTATTGCAAGAGTGCAATAAGACAGAGCATGCTGGGGTCTGACTGCTGTTGCTGTCCTTTGCAGCTGGAGACACATTGAGATCTGTCTCTTTTCAGAAGTCCCCTTGACCCAAGACGGTCTCCTAGCACACTTCCAAGTCACAATGTAAATATTTGCTAAAAGTTTACATACAGTTAAAGCTTAGCCCCAGACTCACAAGTACAAGCTGGTTGTGCGTTGGCTTAAAGTCTTCATAGTAGCTATATGCCTGTCTTAACTATGCTTTCTAGTAAGTCCTCATGGCCGCCATGTAGAGGACACAACCCCAACCTCTGGCTCTTGCCACCTGCCAGCGCCATACCCATCTTTTCGCCTCTCCAGGGGCTCTGCCAAGAAACTTGAAAACACGCATTTTGCTCCATCCTGCAAAAGATGCTACAGGAAACATCTTACTCCTCATCCTACCTTCTCTTTCTGCTGCATTGTATGGTTGGGGTTTTTTTCCACTCTTACCTTTTCAGTTGAGAAATTCTTTCTAACATGTGATGCTTTTCTCCACTGTATGTCTTAGTTTTGGTACTGTGCCACTGTTGAAGGCAAGCTGGCAGGCCGTCAGATTGTTTTCAGTAAGTTATACCGCATTCAAAGTTAAAATGGGACCATTTATCCATGTTTGTATTTCTGGGATCATGGTTTGTAGAAACAATTCGTTCCAGGAATGGAACTTTTGTTATCATTTTCAGAGTAACATTTGGCAGGATAGGCCCATAAAACAAAACAAAAAAGGCGTCTTGAAAAAAAAAGAGAAAAAGCACTACTGTGCTTTTCCAATTCTCCCATCTCTGGGTTATCAATAACTACAGCTAACTCTGCCCTGATATTCTCATAAAACAGGTCTTTTCCTTTCAGATCCACCTCCTCTTTCATTACAGCCTCTCATATATAGGTATGAGTGAAAACAAAGATTGCCTAAACTTTTTGTGTGGTTTAAATCTTTTTAGAACAAAAAAAGGGGGATGACGATATAGAATCAGGCTAAGACTGAATTACTGTTTGATGGATCCACTCTGCATGAGGGCATCCGGCAGCTCTGAAAGGCTTCAATTGGTGTATTAGGACTGGGGAAAGGGTGTAATTTATCTCAGATCACAGGCTGGAAAATAACCCAGAGTTCAAACTTGCCTGCAAACAGGTTCCTTTTTATTTGCCTATCAGCTAAATGATGGTTGTTTCGATGGGTTTTTTCTTCCCAGAGTATGTTGGATGAAGTTTTTATCTAATTACTAATACATTTCACACAAAAAAATAAAAATTCTGGGAACTAATCTAATCACAAATTCAGATCTCATCTGATAAAAAGGACCACAAGGAGATTTTCCCAATATTTGTTTGAAATTAAATGTGTTTCAGAAATGACGTGGTTTGTTTTGACGCTTTCAAAGTGGAACTTCTGTGTTTTTACTTTTTAAGTGAAATTTCAAAATAAATTGATTCAGAGAAAATTAAATTGTTAAATAATTCAAAACTAACGAAAACCTTTCACCTTGGTCAACTATATCAGGTGAATTTAAGTTTTCAAAACCTAAAATTATTAATAATTCTTATTAATCCTTTTTCTTTTGTGCCAAAAAGTCCCTATAAATTCTTGTTTAACTTGACTCTATTTCAGGTTTCTGCTAATTTTTTGTATCCTCACCTGAAACAGAAGAAATTAATTATTTGTCTAGCTCTATCACAGATTAATGAGCTCATGAGTCAGTGAATTGCAATAAGTCCACAAACTGTCCCTCTTTCTTCTTTCAGCCAAATTTCACAAATTCACCTGACTAGTAATTTGTATTAAACTTGCTACATATTTTGATTCTGTTGGACTAGAAAGTTTTAGTTTCACTTAAAATTTTCTGGATTTTCAATGGTAGAGTTATCTGATGTCCTGAAAAGATTCAGTGCAAAATTTGAGGTTTGTTAACTCTCCCTTGGTGCAATATTTGCACCATAAAAATTGCCAGTTTTTACTTGCATAGAAGACTCTTTGTCATGTAATTTTTATCATTGACAGCAAAAGGATATGATTTTTATAGTGGTTTTATGTCATTGTCTTTCATCAGTTATATTCCCCTGCAATTTAATGTAATCAGCAAAATTTGAAAAGTTGCTTTCAGTAATATGTAGTACCCTGTAATCTTTTACATAAACATCTGTGGACATAGGATAATTTCTAATACATCCCACCACTAACCTTCCAGGCTGGTACAGGGTCCATTGATTGCTGGTGTGCTACACTTTGTTTTGTGTTTTTTAGCCAATTTTAAACCCATTAAACCCAACTTTCCACTTATTCTGTGGCTCCACATCTTAGCATTAACCTCTTCTAGGAAACCCTGTCAAAGGATGTCTGAAAATGTAAGTATAGGATGTCTCTTGCATTGCCTTGTCTATCCTGGCAGAAATAATAATGATAAAGGATTCCAGTATATCTGTCAGACATGAGGACTTTCTCCCCGCCTCGAATTAAATTTGCTTTCTCTAGTCAGGCAGTACTTGTCCCAGTGTACCTTTCATTTGATTCCTTAAAACATTATCTAGGACATTCTCCACAGTTTATGCCACAGATATTTCTTTCCCCATGTGTCCCTGGACCATATTTAAATAATGCCTTTCTATTAGATTTTGCCAGTCTTCAAGGATCTGAAATTTCTAATAAAGTCTCCGATTTCCCTTCTTACTTCCTTTGACTCTCTTGGATGTATTTTGTCTGTTTCTGATGTCCTATCAATTTTTTAAAAGCCTCTAATCTTTTAATAGCCAATTTAAGTGGTATCTGCATGCTTCCTAATTCCTCCTTTTCAGGCTCTTAAATCTGGTGTCGGATTTATTCAAATGAAGGGGACAGGTGTACAGAAATTGTCCCAGAAAATTTTACTTTCTTTTGTTTCTCCACTTTATTATTTCTGAAAATGCTTTGGGTTTTTAATAGTGCAACAATTATAGTCAACCTCAAAGTATATTTAAGATACTTTGTAGAATATTTTTAGTTTCAATTTAATTTTGTTTGCCTACACCATATTTATGGTGTTACAGTGATGCCCACTAACCTTGCTGGAGTTAGAAATCTGCCAGCATTTCCATCCAAATCCAGTGCTGCAGTTGTAACTTAGCTGTGAAAACCAGCCCCAGGCTAAAATAAGGCACTGAAAGTTTTCTCCAAAGACTGTTTGTTTGAGATTTTTTTTTTTAATGGTTTGCATTAAAAAGAATGAGGCTTTTTTTAGTATATGCTTAATTTGAAAAAAATAATAATAAAGACTTAATAAAGAACTTATGCAGACCATTAGCCCATAATGTGGACCAGACTTTGTATGTGTGTGTATCTTTTTAAACGATTAACTGCAATGTGAAATTATTAGAAACAAGAAATTGGCAGAAGTGATTTTTTTTCAAAGAACAGTTTAAAGAAGATGGATTTTTTTTAAAAAAAACGAACAAGTCAACCTTCGTTAGACTGAAAAGCTGTTTCCAAGTCAGTGAAATTCTTGCAAAAAGTCAGAAGCACCCCACAAGGTGCAGCAAAAGCATCTCTGCTGCTACGTGCTCATGTATTGGTCTCTGTCTGGTAAGAGCTCCAGTTCTGCATCCACACCGTGCAAAGTGCTGAGGACATCTCAGTTTTGATCAAGCCATCAACAGCCTCAAAACACCAGAGCCAGGAACCAAGAATCACCAAACTCATCTCATGGATGGGGTTAACAATGGTGCGCAGATGATGGCACCTTCAACTGCTGCATCTTTGGTCCTTTGATGTCGAGTCACATCTCTACAGACTGCATCCCATATGGGGATGCAGAACCCAGGCTTGTACAGAAGTTGTGCACCCAAAATTCAAATTACAGTCCAAAGGAAAATGCCATTCAGCTGGTCCTACAGTTGTCTCAAGGCTTTAGATGCCCATGGACTGGGACAACACTCATTTCACCTTACAAAACTGTAGCTCAGCAAGTGCTATTTTTATTCAGATGTTTATGGGTGCTCTCCATTCCTCTCCTGAGACACGGAGATGAAGCCTTTCCTCCTCAGACTCAATTTTAGGATTTTTGTAATGCATTTACATTACACAGTGACAAAAAGTGAAACAGAAACAAAACAGCTTATGATTAACAAGTGATGAGAAGGAATAGACCCTTAACCTGTAAGAATTTTGTATTCCCAGAGATTTCTTCCCTGTTGCTACTGACTTCAAAGAAGCATTGGTTCATCTACCTGCCTGTCAGGGAAAGAAAGAAATCCTCTGCTTTATATATATTTATGTCATATATGTATACACACACACACACAGAGGATAATACATGTAAAGTGATGTCATTCTCCCCAAAAGTGCATATTAAAAAAACAGGAATTAAGAGGGGAACGCTAGAAATTTCCCAAACACTCAACATTTTAGGAAGTTCATTTTCTGTACTGTTGGGAGAGACACAGCACAACATCAGCTGCTCATAACCTCATTCTTGATAAGGAACCTCCCACAAGTGATCTTTAACATTACCCTTTACCAGTATGGGGGAACTGAACATAAACACCCACCACAACCTTCCTGTTTAGAACTTCGTATGATAAAGAGTGCCAAGGGGACTGAACACGATCACGAGCTGCTTCTGCTTTGTGAAATGCCTGCCAGGTGGTGGAGTAGCCATGCAAATAACCCCAAAAAATGAAAATTGTAAGGATCAGAGTTCACATTCATATGCATTGACGTTACTTTGTCACTGCTTGATAAATGAAAATATGACCTACACAAATCCAAGAGTAAAACAGTTCAGAAATACTGTTTTACATGTTGATTTCCATCCCACCAAAACCAGCTTCTTCACCTCTAGAAAATTATGGCAAGCAGAAGAGACATAAACCTGAGAGCAAATCACCTTGTAGATGGAATGACTTTTCAATAAAATCATTACACTTTTTTTTTCAAATCAATTTTTTAAACCACTCCAGAAAATTAAATCTGTGTCTCTTCTGTCTCCATGTGCCTGTCATGTCTTCACTGGCACCACTGGCTGCAAACAACAAACTTCAGCTAACAAAACACCTAAGTCTTGATGCCAGGCAATAATATGCTCTGATTCGAAGAGCAGTCATGTAGCAGATTTAGCAGATCAGACCTCAGGGAAAGCATCACCCCCTGACCCCTTATCTGCAGGGTCCCAAAGTTTAGGGCAGCTCCTGAGAAAGGGCAATACCTGAGCTCAAACCTCCAGCCCCAGTGTCTCCACGAAAGAATCTGACTCCTGAGACTGGGCCCCTAAAACCTTCTTACCAAGCTTTCCTACATCAAATAAAGCACGTTTATTAGGTGAGGGAGCTTGTTTAACAATCAGCTTACGTTTGCTCGCGGTCACCTGGGAAACATAGGTTGCAGCCCTTGATATAATAAATCATTATCAGGATTTTGAACACATTTGAACACATGGGATGCTTTGCCCCATGCTGTGTTTTATACAGAAAGACCTGAGCAGTTTGCATCTGGATCTAAATTGCCTTTAGGTATTCTGGAATAATTGTAACTGCTGTTTCAATGCATCTCTAATACGCAGCTCTCTCATGATCTGCTTGGGCAACACCAAGATTTGCTTCCTAGCTGTTTGAAGTCTATAGATTTATGAACAAGGGCACTTAATATTAGCATAAAGAAAAGAACCAGATATACAACCAGATATACAGACTTAAGCACAGCAGTGAGGATACTGAAAACTGAAGATGATGCCATGGTGCTTCATTCATTCAAACCTGAACGTCACAGTTTAGATAAAAACAGATCTATATTCAAAAACAAACCAAGGTTTAACATTATTAATCTAGGTCATGCTCCAAGGTAAATTTCTCAAAACCACCTGAAAAGCCTCAAGTCTCAGTAAACTCTGGTCAGTTGAAAATATTCCCTGCAAAATATTAAATATATTCTTCAAAACACAGACTAGAGATAGCTGTCTCTTGCTGTGTGGACTTGGTTGAATATCTCCCCATGCCACAGGTTGCTTATTTTGAAATAAGGGTTTCAATATAGGATGATAGATAGACAGACAAGCTTGTTTGCATTCATTACACAGTTAAAGTCAGTTTATAACACCGAAAGGAAAGGTTTTTGGTTTATTGTTTTACCTGGACAACTAGGAATCGTAATCATAAGGACATTTAGACTTTTTATATATATGTAAAATGTACTGAATTCTATCATGTTGTTGCCACCTCCTCCAAGATTAGCTACAACATGTTTCTGCTTTGAGAAGAAACACATCACACAATGTCACAATGTTTTCAGAGAAATTCCCGTGTCAGTTTAAAGAAAGAAAGTCTGTGTTCTTCAAAAAGCAAAACAACAGGGTCTGCAGAGGTCACAGGCATCCACCGAGTTACCCACCTAAATAATATAAATTTACACACTGGAAAGTCTAAATAGTTGAAAGCAAATCTGTTGTTGCAGCAACACTGGAATATGCTGTTAATAGGTATGACAAAGCAGTAATAGCATACCAGCATTTTTTGTATTTCCACTTCAAACAGCAAATCCGAGTGAATTTACCTAATACTTCAATAATCCAATTATAACACTTTACTAGCAGAAATCATCAGCACATAAGCCTCAGAGTCTGTTAAATTAGGACTGTGTCGAGCCGCTCACCCAAGATGCATTTCAAACTCTGGCAAATGAGTTCCTCCAAGATCATCAGGCTCAGCTTATGCCATCACGGTGGCTATAAGGAGCAAGCATAAAAGCACCGCGTCAAACGCAGGGCTACCAAGCTAATGAGAAATCCACGCTAACCAAGGCAGTAATGATAGGTGCAAAACACCGAGCTCACACTTTTCAAATCAAACTAGAATACAACCAGTTTCTCCATTTCTGACTTGGCAGAAATGGTACATTTTGGTGTCAACCTCAAAAACTGTTGATTTATTGATGAAAGTCCATTTTTACTAAATACTGTGTGTTCTAAACATAAATAGCTGATGTTTTTCAATACTGGAGGATTTAGTGCCCATAAGTGTAATTTCATTTATCTTTTCACAGTCATATCACTTCCCTTTACTCCCTTACACCATAAATCTGCACTCAGTGATTGTGGTTCTTGCGTATCACTCTAACGCCTTTTTTTCCCCGCACGTAGTATTTATTTAATGGATCAAGGGAACTATCCTTCAAACAAAATGGGATATTCTATTCACAGTTAGAACATTAATATGTCAGTAAAGTTACTTTCCTTCAAAGAAGAGGAAAATAAATCTTAAAGCCTTAGATTCATACAGGCCTGTTAATGAGCAATGATGGTGTGATTTTTCAAAAATTACGTGACCTAGTCAATTCCTAAAATTTAGACAAGAGTCCATATTTTAGTAATTACGGCAGAAATACCTTATAAGATTATGATAACAAACAGCTTTCTGGGTGTCAAGTGTTCGTGAAACGTACCTTGTTACTTGACGAAGGCTTAGAAATGTGTGATGCACTACGACTAGAGAAAGCCTCTTGTCAAAGTTAGTTCCTAGTCCTAAAAAGTAAAATTAAACCACAGATTAAATATTACCCACAAAGTAAACGTTATTCTACTTCCACAACCTGGTGCCTCTATGCAGATCTGATTTTCCTTAAAGCATTAGAGGTTTATGCTTATAATTGAGCTGAGTCCACTTCTAATCTTTTCATTGAAAGGTATGGTTAAATATCAACTGCAATCAATAGACTGTTTTGAAAGACAGATTATTATTGCAATTTCTACCAACATTTTGCGTGCAGTATGTTTTTCTTAATTAATTGTGAACTATTTTCTGAGGGTTAATACATTTCACAAAATTTCCAATTTACAAATAAGTCAAATTCAGAATATTTATTTGTAGTTACGTGACAATATAAACCAGAGATGGGATAGAAGAGGTAGACTGGATAAAAAGAAACATAGATTTTATCTACTCCATGTTTGGCAGTTGGCTGTGGAAAATATAATCCGGCCATAAATCTATGAACCAACCCTGAATTTGTATTGCATTATTTTTAAAATAATTGCAGCATTTTCACATCCCCTAAAATGTGCCATAAATCCATAAAAATTATCCATATGTTATATATCTTGGAATGAATTAATTACTTTTCACTGTACTGTAAAATACAGATAAAAGAACTCTACCCAGAAAGTTAAAAATGCCTTTAATAGATGCTGTTCCATATGCATAATAAGGAATTATTGCACTAAGGGATTATCTAAAAACTGAATTTATATGACAAACAGTTAAAACGGGAATTTAAACTGATGCTGCTGTCTCTGTAAGAGCCTGTTTGGGTGCTCACATCTGGGAACAGACGTGGACACGGAGCACAAGTTACCTGCGCTGACAAACCTGGCACAGGTTACAGTGCAGCCCACAGAGCAAACCTGCTGAGAAGCCCTAACCCCGTGGGTCCTCACCTCTCCATAACAGAGCTTTTATTAAGTACTTTAATGAAATTCACAGCAATTTAAAAAATATTCTTCTGATTGTTTTGGACAACAGCATGGAGACCCTCACGTGTAAGGTCTATGCACCCTTTTGCCTTGTCAGTAAGGACAAGACCTCTGGCAGAGAGGGAAAGAAATGAAAAGGAAAAATAACCATGGAAAGACTGAGATACTTCTAACAAAGACGTTTTCAAACTCATTCATTTCTTAAATATTAAAATATTGGATAACCCTTTCCAGAAGGATTTCTAAATGTTAAAAAAAAAATAAATAAAAAAAGCTAACACAAAACTGGAATATGTCTTTAAAGGTAATTAGAACAAAATCAAATCTGCCAATTCCCCGTAGCCCATCTATTTAACCACATATTCCTTCAGTTACCATTGCCCTGTCCCTTGCCATCTAATGTTTTTGCTATGCTAATTTGCTAAAGAGGATACCAAAGCAATATGTGAGAAACTAGAACTCAGAAAGAGCCTGGCTTATATCAGATTGTCATGCCAAGGCTGATGCCTGGAGCCCCCCCGGCCGCAGCGGAGCTCAGGGAGGGGATGCAGGTCTAGGTGATTACTCACCCACAAAGGGCAGAAAAATGCCGGGGAGGGGAGAGCAGAGCAGTTGAGAGCCCCAAAGTTTAGATGCTGAATATCTGGAGGACAGCTGGAAAAGATTTAAGGAGTGTTTCAATCTCCCTCCAGCCAGGGTGCCAGCAAAAAACAAACGTAGCTCTCTCCATATATATATTTTTCGTGACAAAAGCTGATTCTCGACGTGTGGATGTTTTTAATATTTAGACAGAACAACCTATCTCTGAAAAGATATTCAAGAAGTGTTATGAAAAGGGAAGATTGATGCTTCAAAAAACAGAAGGGACAAAGTAATGTAAAATCACAGCAGAGCTGTGACTGATCCAAGACTAAGAGCCACCCCCCCTCCCCAGTCCTGAGGTTCCCACTAAATCTTGGATATTGATGAAATTATGGTTGTGCCCCGAGACAAACATTCCTAATTAATCCCTGCAAAGCAGTTAAAGTTTGCAAAAGAAGCACCAAGGCCAGGGTGAAACACATGGAGGGTGAACACTCCTATGCTGTTGTCGATAGATTTGGCAACATACAGTATAACAAGAAAGGTCCAGGGTGAATATGTTGCAGTACAGAAAGTGAGAGACACAAAGAAAATAGCACATAGAAAAACACATGCTGTGACAAACAACATGTGTTAAGGAAAAGCCCAACATTCAGAACAAGGTACGAGCTTTTAATGGATTATCCTGCTTGGGAAGAGATTTTAACCAGATGTAAAGGGCATAGGACAAGCAGCATCATTGCCCTGTAGAAATTTTTCCAAAGAGCCAATGGACACTACAAGAGCGAAGAAAGAAACCACTGATGTGGGACATTTATTAATACTGTGCTAAGTACCTATATCAATAAGGTGCTAAACATAGACAAGGCCAAACTAGTCAGCTAGTATGATTTGGGCTGCAAGAAGCTACCAGTGCTTCATATGTGCTTAGGATTGCACAAAAAGCCCCAGGTAGAGCCAGTGTTACAACAGCTAGACCACCAGCTACTGACTTATGAGAGTATCAGGCCTCAAGAAAGAAGTTATGGTACTGCTTTACCCCAGATTTATATCTTAAATTGGGATTTTAGAGACTGCTAATGGTATGTGCACATCATGCAGAGGTGACACCTCCAACTCCTTGTATGTAGAGCCAGACATACAAAGCACTTAGAGGAGAAACAGCATTTGTGGGGGGCAAAAAAACAGCACCTGGGTAAGAGCAGCGCACAGCTTCACAAACACCTTTAAACAGATGTAGTTTCAGTATGACAGCAACTCTTCTTGTAAGATGGTCTGTGAGCAGATCCTGACATCATCATGTAAATCCATGGTTTTTCTCTATCTAGAGAGCATTTTCTTTAATGGTGTGCTTGAACAGTGCCAAGCACAGCTGAGGTCTCCTTGATTGGGACCTTTAGGAATTTTTTCGGTACAAAAAACACAAACAAGTAGCTAATAGCAATCTATCACATCTAAAATCCTTCCAGTAATCACTCTGTGGTGCAGCCCTGCCTTTTATGTGGTTTGTTAAATGTCTTGCATAGTGTGTGGGTGTTGCATAAGTAATAAATAATAATAACTAATATTTGTAATGCTCTTATAACAGTGGCTAAACCACTAACATGCTGACTAATACTGTCTCATTGGCTGCCTGTACTGTCTGCAATCTATCTGCATTCATCTCGGCTCCTACACGAAAAGCTAACAACTCGAGTGTAACACAGGAGAGGCCCTCCTACAGTGAGGTGATAAGGAAAATGACAAGTTAATAATATTGATAATATCTTTGTATGGACACGTACATTTTAAAACAGGACACTGTTTTACAAAGGACCATGCCTTTGCACATGTGCTACCTTCATCTGCCCCTTCCAAAGACTTATCCCTGGGATTGTTTAGCCAAGGAGTCAAATGCATGATTCACCTTAGAAAGGCAGGAGCCAGTCCAGGGATGGGCATGTAGGATTATGCTTCTATTTAACCCGTTTGTGCTTGTGTCTGAACCTATTTGCATGTATCTGCTCTTCTCCGAGGAGTTGGGGAAGCAGCTCCTCTCTTCCCAGCACCTCCTGGGGGCTGCCCCAGCTGGAGGGTGAAGCAGGTTTTGCTGCAGGGTTGGGCTTCTGGATACGGACTCCAAGAGCACTGAAAGCAAAGCAGATAGAGGGGAAAAGCATAGAGGTAGTCGAGGCGCACCAGGAAATTATTTATATCAGTACAAAGATGTGGAAAAGTCAAGAAGTTTCTTATTATTCTGTTGGTCAACAGTTTTGACCATCAGAAAAGAGCAGGTGAGATGGAGGGACTCACCTCTGACTCCTGCAGGACTTTTAGGACCTGTCAAAATGCTCTAAATACATCTGTTACTGCGCTGATCTTTGCGAGACTGGAAATTAAAGACAAGCCATGATCTGATTTGACACCTCTCTTTATCACGGGTGGAACCAGGCCCCAGATTTTTAATACTAATGCTTTGGGACATTTAAAATCCACATGTGAGGCTTGGCTCTCTCCCTGCTGTTTACATGATAAAGTGACATTCTGATTCAGTTTCTCTCATCAAACTCATGATTTCAGAAGTCCCTTTAAACATGACTGCAACATTGCGCTAACTTTTCAATACCTCCATGTCAATACATGCCAGTTGCTTAGGGTTATTTTTTTTCCCGTTGGAAAGAAGGTCAAAACGGCAATGCAAATGTATTAGGGGGAAAAAATTCATTCAAGTAACATTACTTGTTTCTGGACTCAAGATGCCAGTCCATCTTTAAATCACACAGTTGAGTATTCAATTCACAAATACAATGAGGGTACTTTTAAATTTTAACTGTCATATTCTGTTATGCTGCCTGATGTTAAGTTGCATTATGCTCGCAGTGAATGGGATAGGACAGAACATAATTCACCACATTATAAACAGCATAACATAACTTGACAACTGGAATTTAAAAGAAGGAAATTCTTAACCATAGGATCATATTGTATATTCCTACACATTTATAAACTCAGCAGCAAAAGATCCAAGCATAAAAGCTGATAATATACCTATTGCCAAGAAACAAATGTTGTCTCATTTGTGTGGCATGTAAATAATTGGGGGTAGTTTTCTTTATATTTTAAATTCCTGACTGCACAACTGACACTTTCCTTTCTACTCAGGGAGGTACTTGGTGGTGGTATCATCTGAAGACTTCTTTCATACCTAAGCCGCAGAGCTGCATTCATGTTTACGGAAGCTGGTTTTTTTTTTGCTCTCCTGGGCTAAAATAAAGAATGAAGTAACACATTTCTTCAACATGAATATGCTAACAGCCATAAATCTGCTCCCTGGCATTACTGTAGAACAAACCGTAGTAAATGTTTAAAAATGTGCTCCTAAAATAAGCCCTGACTGAGCTTTGATGTCACTTTATTTAATTCACATTGGCATTGCATACACAGCTCAGTTTACTAGAGAGGATTCATTCTTTACTGAAGCATAATTACATTATCAGATATTCAGTAGAGGCCATAAACCACAAAATGGAAATTAGACCGTCAATGGCCATTTTATACTACAAGGATTATTGTATTTTAACGTTTGTGTTGTCAACCACTGTGCCGGCAATCTAGCATGTGGACCCCAATTTTCAACATCAATCTAACCTGAATAAAATTTAAATATATGAACACCAAATTGAACAATCAATAACAATCTTTTAAGCTATATAAGCTTCTGAGTGGCAGCAAACTAAGCTATAGCAGAGGCAAATCAATCAGGAAGCTCTGTTTTCCTTCCTAGTCCTATGTATTTCAAACTGAGGGAAACTTATTTTGGTGCATTGTTTCCCTATCTTTGATATATTAAAAAAAAGTGAGCTACAGCTTTCTCTTCATTGCCCACTCAGATTTGTAAATGGGATTTATTGCACGCAATGTCCTCTTATAGATTAAATTAATGTTATTGTAAAGAGGTTTAATGCTCAAAGATATTTATGACTCATGCTGAGAAAGAAGCTGTACTCAGTTATGATGATTAATATAATTTTCCCAAGTTCTCACAGATGAAATTGCTCCATGTGCATATTTTGAGTACAATACAGATAATCATAATTCTAAGAAAAGGCAGCCATGATTGTGTTACTGATGCATCATTTGGAATTAGCAAGTTACTTGTGGAGCACATGAAATGTTTTTGTTGGATTTGGTTTCTGCTTGATAGGCATCAGGAGAAGCAACGTTCACATCATCACAACCTGTGTTTGTGTTTTGCTCTTAGCATAACAAAAGTTGTGCTTATAGTCAGATATTATGGCCAACCACTAATAAGACAGGCTGTGATTTAAGACTTATATCCTCTGTCCAAAATGAAAACCAAAGGAGATAGGATTTGACAACTTATATCAAGAAACCAAAGATTTACTAACTCCTCTGGCACATGGGCTTGAAAATGGTGCAATCTCTACACCATTTGCAGTTAAAGCCTAAAAATGGATCACACGTGTCTGATTAGAAGAACTCTCCAACAGTTTTGCAAGGTCAGTGAAGATTAAACTAAGCATCTCTGCTCCTTACCTTTGAGGGTCAGCCTTCACTAATAATAAAGATTACTAATGTTCATTTAACATTCTGCCTATTATGGACTTAACTGTACTGTAATTAGATTGAAGTACTGTGACTATTACGCAGTCCAGTTCCGAACTCTGAATATTCCTTTCAGATTTTAGCTAACCTTTTTGTTGTGTGAGAGAATAGCAAACTAGAGTCTGTGTAAAAAATGGGGAAATTCTGAGAAAAAAATAGACTGCAATAATTGAAAAAAATATTTTCCTTCAGCAGAGAGATGTTGATTCCTAATATTTTTCCTTCCTCTTGCATTTCTTTATATTATGCTTAAGAAGCTGGTAAACTTGCTAATCTAGATAAACCAATGTTAAATGTTACCTGAGTAGAACTAATTTTATAATTTAAGTTTGAATGATTGTCTGTGCACTGGAGACCATAAATATTATAGACATTAAGGATTCAATATCCTTCCTGCCAAAACCGAAGGCTTCCCAACCTGGATCAAAGAGGGCTGATTTTGGTCTGAAAGTGCAGGGAATAATGTATATCCATAAAGGGACTCACAACATCAATACCTGCTATTGATGGGACTGGTGCATGTTATAAAACAGTACAGTCCTACAAGTTGACAGAAGTGCCAAAAAAGGAGTTTCTCCAAATTTTTCATACACTTCTAGTATGATGAAAGTGAAGGAAGCCAATTTTTCAAGAAAGGCTTAAAAGTGAAAGCCTCCTGCCTCTCTAGGTCCCATTGAGGTAGGATCTTAAGGTTACACATGCCTCGACCTTACTGACTTTCTTCAGGCTTTGCCAAAGGCAGGAGTAAGAGTACATGGTATGAATGCTTTGTTGAACATTACTTCAGTGGATAGTGAATAGCTGATGCTAAATCTGCTGCTTAAACCTTTTTTTTTTTTTTTCTTTAAGCAATATTTAAGATTATCTTCATAAACACCTTTGGAATGAGTGTTTCTCAGAGGAAATGCAAACATATTTCTTTCTCACTTCATCATATCATTGGCCCCATGTTTCAATTTCCAGAACCCCTTTGAAAACCACATGCTATAAGTTAATTGGTTTAATCTGGTTGTGGGAGTTATCTATTTTTACCTGCAGTTATATATGAAACAATTATATATGAAATATTGATTATTCATTAATATGGGGGATATTTCCCTTAATACATCTTGTAATAGTTCAGGCTCCTAGAGTACAGTAACTGAAGAAGTCTAGGGAATTTTAACTAAGTTTTAAAATTGTAAATGTTATTTCAAATTGCTTGGCATCTGAAGTCAATATGAGGGTGTTACATACAAAAAAAAGGTACTAAAATGCATCTAAAAAAAAGCAACGCTACTGTATTAAATAATATATGTTATAATAACTATAGATTTTGGTTTTCCTTTCCTTTCAATTTCTAGTTAGTTAAAATGAGAAGAATATACTACCCTTTACAAATGCCTTCTCTTTCTGTTGGCTTCTCTGGAAGCTGGTCTGTATTTGAGATGTTCATGCTTATCCATTGCTCCAAATTAAAGAGTCAAATCACTTATGGTAGAGATATTAATAGCAATAAACACAATTTCCACAATGATATAAAGTAATAGAAACATCAATTTTAAAATAAGATATAGTAACTACAGCTTCAGAAGTCCAGAAAATTCTCAACTCCCAAATCACTTCTCTCTGAAGGCTGAATCCAAAAGTGTAGAAAACATAAACCAGGTGGAATACAGCTCTCAGAAAGCAATGAGCTAATTTGTAATAACAGTGCAGTTTATTGCATTATCTGTAGCTAATGTAAACACTTAAATATGTTTGCGAAGGTTACTGCTGAGAACCATGTGATGTATCGATACAGCTATCATGCTTCAGGACAAATCTTGATCACAGTGGGAATTCTGACACTTCACTAATACACAGAGATTCCATCCTTAGCAACAACAATTTACAAGATTTATAAAAGCAACATATTATAACCATGATTTTTAAAAGGGGAACACTGCGGAATGGTTGAAGTTCTCCATGGATAGTATACCAAAACTCAAATCCATTCAGTCTAAACACAAAGCTGTTCTGCTACCCCACCACTTGCAGTCTTAGGTGCCAAATTCCCTTCAATCATAAAAAATCCAGTCCGTCACACTGGCTTTTATTCACACTAGCTGATACTAGATGTTTGCAAAGGTTAAAAGGTTTTTTTTTTTTAAGGGTCCTATTTAAAACAGGTTGGATTTCTCCAAAAAGACACGTGAAAAATTCAAACAATGCACATATGCACATACTTCCAAACCAATGTAAAGCCTGATTGCTATGGAAATCCATGCAACATACCAAATTATCAGAGATCTATATGTTGCATCCACCATTTTTTCCTCAAGAATTACTATAAAAGATGCTAGTCCAAAAAAATTTCCCAGAAATCCTTCTCCACTCAATTTATTCCAGTTTCCAACCTCTTTCCTCTTTTCGATAGCTCTTGTCAGCTATCATTACAAGTGAACAACACAAAGGCTTAAAGACATACCCTCTGGTCAAAAACAAAAAATAAAAAATCCCACAGCTTTCAAGTGTGAACCGGATTAATCACACATAATAATTATACAAAGTGATAACACTTATTATAAGATCACATAAACACCGTTAAACGAACAGTGGCAGTAACCTTTAGGAAGGAAAAAATAAAGCCACCAAAAATAATACAAATCAAAGTTTCTATTGGAAAGTCTTTCTGGGCAAGGCTTCTCTGAAACCCTTAATGAAACTAATGTGCAACATTTCAAAGCAAATGACAGTCACAGTTGATTTACAAGTTCCACACATCTTCAAAATGCACTATGAAAAACATATACAAAATACGGGTGGGAAAAAATTACTGGTCCCCAATCTCATCCTTCAGCAGTCCTCAACAACTTAAAAACCTCTTTCTCTAAGCTTGTTTTCTAGATCGTCAATGTAATTATACAACAATTCATACTCTCCATATTAGCAATTCTTTGTTGAGCTTCATGCAGTTCTAAACCAAAGCTTTCAAAGATTTTTTTTTTTTATTGCTTTAGCTGTGGCTTCAAACATATCAGCCTTTTCCTTGCAACTGCTTTGTTTTTCTTAAGAAAATCCACTCTGCTGAAAGTTTTGGTTTGATCTCATATTATCACTCATTTTTATAGTTCCCACTAAGTATCTGAGGAATAGTTTCGAAAAAATTCGTCATGGACAACCACATATTTTCTAAGCACGGGCAAATCCTTGTGCATTCTGGTACCAAGAAGATTTGTTACACCAAGTCACTGGGTGAGCAGAAGATCGTGAGGCACTTCCACAGTGGCAGAATATGCCCCTACATGGGACCTTTTGGATATGAGGATAATGCAGCCCACAAACCTGCCATGGCTTCCCCATTCCAGGTCAACCAATGTCAGGAATTTTCCAAAGGTGTATGCGCAGTTGTGGAGGGGATCGTGATCTAAAGATTGAGGTCAGGTAGAGAGGAAAAGTGGAGGAAGATACAGAGCAATACATAAGGTACAGAAGTTTAAGGAAGATGGAATATAAGAAATGTTTCGATACAGGTAGTTAGAAAGACAAAACATCTTGAATTTTTTTAATCTCTAAATATATTCAATGTTCAAAACCACAAGGTTAGCAAGCATTATTGGAAAGACAGACCTAGGGCATGGCAATGACTATATGAAAGTACTGAGACCACAGACCACATATATGTTAACATAAAAGCAAAACAATTAGGGATGATAAAAAGTTCTGCAGATCATAACCAGAATGGGCTTTAGGCAATATTCTCAATATCACAGAGCAGAAAGCAGGCACGAACCTGACCTGAGGGTGCATGGTGCCCAGTGTCACAGCGAGAGGTGGGATGGACATTGGTGAAAAGAGGGGGGGGTCTGAGCTGATGACAGAGCAACTGACAAGAGAGATAGCAAAGAAATCACAGAAATTCTCAGAGAAATCTTCACCTTGCAGAAATTCAGCAGTGAAAAATCACCTGTCCATTGCTAAATGTATGTATAGTTACAGCACTAAAATGAAGTGGTTCTAATCTTCATGGTAATTAACAGCATGTAAGCAGCTACAATAAGAAAAAGAATTGCAAACATACAAAAGGAACAGCTTATTCATTTTTCCTCTCCTCTTTCAAAGGAGTGACATTTTGCTATTTGCCTATTGTCCAAGAAATTGTTTAGGAGCATTAAATATATAAGGGGCTCAGATATCTATATTTTACCTTTATGTCAAATATTTACATGTCACACATAGGACCTCACCAAGGAGTTGTTGTGATTAGTTGCCAAGAAGCATCAAGAATCAAATACAATTGTTAGTGTTTAAGGGTTTTCCTGTTTATTTCTACAAACATACAGGATAAACACTGTCAGTCCAAAGTAAACTATAGAGTACACATTTTTTCTTCCCAAACTAATACTCTATAAAAGCCTAGGGTGGTTGAAAACTACATTTAAACCAATTCATTCTGGTGACTAGTACCATGTGTGAAGACTCAAGGATATTTCATAACCCAGAGACCCTGTTAACTAGTTAAAACTCTCATTAAAGAGCTGCCCTTGGTTTAGACCTAATAGTTGATGCAGATCCTCCTAAACACATCAAAAAACGTGGTCAACATTTGATGTGATCAAAGTAAGTAAAATAGATATGGGATATAGTTTTAAGAAACAAAACCTCAAATTCAGCTTAGATTTTAAGAAAAAACAACAACCCAGCAACACACATGTACAGTATCATAAAATCTAAGCCACCACGCCAGGGACTGAATTTTGAGTGATGTTCAAAAGATTTTCATTAAAGCATCCATTTGTTTCAGTCATTTGAGAACTATTTAGTCACTTAACTCTCCCAGCTGAATTTTTTTCAGATGCCAATTGACAGAGGAAATTCATTCCAACTAAAGATAAATCCTTACTTTCACTGCCAAGAGTTTTCCTGCCATAGACAATTATTGGTCTAGAGGGGACTTTTTCTTTCTTCTTGAAATTTAGCTCCTTCTAAGAAACCTACGTAAAATTAAGTACTTCATTAAACTGACAATCTGGTAAGTTTACCTTTGTGCTTTGTTTCTTCTAAGGCAAAGTTAAAGAACATATGAAATGGAAGAAACATTCATATATAGAGATCAGTAAAGAACTTATTCTTCATTTCAGTAGCTAGAATGGTAAAACAAGGGGGAAAATAAGAAAATACAGTTTATGTCAAACAAGCTTTCATTTTCTTAATGATTCTTAAAAAAAAACAAAAAGTATTCAAAACCGAAGCATTTATTTCAAAGCTCATCATGCACAATTAGTTTCAAAATTAATTAACTACATTAAACCCTATTATTACTTGTTTTTAATTTTGTCTCATTCCATGATATTATGTATCCTATGCTAGACAGACCTTTCTCTAAGTATGCACGGTCTTTGCAATCTCTGGGTGTAAATTTATATTTTAGAGGCAATGCTTCCACGAGAGCTCATGGCATCAAACATCTGTTTCAATGTCATGTTTTTAAGCAAGGAGAAAGCTCAGAGTTTACTAAGGCTTTTCAAATGAGATGTACAAAATAAGTCTGTTCACTTGTGGTCATCAAGGATCAACATGACCTTAATATTCATCAGGTAAGAGAATTAACAGCAATGCCACCTCTTAGATGATGTTCCAGACAGGTAAATTTTTCGTATTTGGAGAAATCAAAATTTAATTGTCTATTATATCTCCTGTCTTTCTGTTAGTTACTGTACTATTAATTACTGCACACCATTACCCATTAAAGAATTCATTGACATTTGTCTTCTGTGCTCTGCCTTGGTGTGCTTTAAGTGGCCAAAATATTATGAAATATCTGTAAATTTCCTCTGAAATAAATGACAACATAAAGGGCAGAGCAGAATGAGAAAGTTCATAATTTTAAAAACTTAAAATCAGAGTGGCAGAATAAGGATAATGGATCAAAATTGCTCAAAATTAGGTCCAAAGGAGACAGAATTTGGTTAGCCGGGAAGTTTTCAGAGGATTGTCATATTCTTGAAGAATTGGACAGTCCAAGTAAAGAATAAAGCTATAGTATTGAGAAAGAGATATATTATAATAGTCTACTAAGGACAGGTAGAAGCTTTGTTTAATAACATCCATAATGTAATATCTTTCAGTGAGGACTAATTTAAGTGTAATTTAAAGTATAAGGCGATGGCTAAAATACTGTGTGTCATTAGAAAACTGTAGGAAGGAATTTGAAAACAAGGTTTTGCTACATTTATTATTCACAATTACATCAAGGAAGACTTAGTCACTGAGGTGATATCAGGAAAAAAACAATGGTCATGGCCAGTCTGCCACATCGCTGGACAGCATACACTAAAATGGACCTCAGGAGGTTCATGAGATATAATTCCCTTTTCAAAGATGGTTATGGCACAAATAAAAGCTTCAGCATTTGTGACCTGTGCTTTGCATTTGAATTATTATATATCAAAAAGAAATTTTACATAGGACTGCATTTTGTGTTGATATTTACATTTTAAAAGCCGTTCACCATGTCATAAGAAAAGAGCCGGAAGAAAAATTTAGGATTGTTGTGTGCTTTGCTCCTGCAGCTGCCCCATTGCCGTCATGGCATTATTGCACCTCAAGGAGGAAGGGGTGGGAGGGTATTATTTTGCTCATTAATTGCCAGTGTGTTAATTGTATGAAAACAGTTCCCTCAAAACCAAGTTCTGACAAAGTTTAGGATATTTGTCCATTTGTTGGCTTGGAAAGGTTTGCTCCAGAAAGCAGAAGTAAGGAATGGTGGTTTAGATGTTGCCAAAAGAAGCCTTGAGATGCCAATGTGAGAGTCCATGGTGGTCATGGGAACAACTCACTTTGACATCGATGGTCTCCAGGTCATGCTCAAGACAACCAAAGCGAGTCAGCGTCACCACGAGACACATGCAGCCTGCGTTCAAACACCAAGCAGCTCTGGGAGCTTCCGTGAGAAGGGGCCCATTCCATGTCCTGCACTATTTAAGAATCGTCATTAATGAAGAGATTCATTTTTCTACGTTTTTCTCATAATAGAGGAAAATAGATTAGAAGTGTGAGGGAAAAAACTGCAGACTAGTAAGATTTAAAGCAAAAATAGGGTTCAGTCCTAAATCCCTCATGTGCCTGGAAATCCCATGGCACTTTTCCCAATTTGGTGCTTAATAATTAGTCATTAACTCCTGTCCTGCGATGAACAGAACACACTCATCTACCACTTACTTGACAAGATCGGGCTCATGTTGATTATTTCAACAGACTAATTTAATTCAGGTTTCTGTAGTTTCTCTAGGAATTTGCCAAGCAGAAATTTATCAGATTCCATATAAATCTATGTCAGGGGGAACTTTAATGGAAATGACTACATTAAGAATTCAGGATTGGGCCCTTAATAGCTGCTATAATTTATCATCTTTTTAATATGGAGAAATCAGTAAAATGAAATATTCTAAAGACATAAAAGTAATAACCCAATCATTTAATATGAAAGAATAACTAGACAATACAGCCCTGAAGAACTATAGATAGCCTGGTGGAAAGGCACTGAATATAAAAGCCAGAAAAGCATCAGTATTAATTTCAGGGAAATACTGTATTCGTGTAAAAAAATGCCCATTAAAGAAAGCAAACCAATCAGTTCTTCTACATCTTTGGTACTTTTTTGGAGGCCTTCAGACATGGCTTTGGTGGTGTTATCACTGACAGAAATAATGGTCCTCGGCTCAGAGTGTGGGAGGGAGAAGGAAGATCCTGACCACAAGCAAAAGGAGCTGAATTCCTTGGGAAAATTTGCAATTTTGATACATTATGAGCAAGAAAAAAGCCTAAATTTGCAGTAGGTAACTATTAGCTGCATTTTCTTCTATAGCCATTATAACTATATAAATACATGTTTTGAAAGTAATATAACCCAAATAATAACTCAGCATCAAAACAAAAATTTATGAAAATGAGAGGCTGTCATTTTAGTCATAATATTAAAACTAAATACAAATTCTAATAAAACAGAAAATAGTCTGTTTTACAATTGTACCTACCCACTACACAGCTTTCAATGACAGCTATCAAATTACTTTAGAAAGGAAAGTAATACTTATATACTGCTTTTATCTAAAGGGAAACTGAGGCACGGAAATTTGCCTGCACTGGTCTTAGAGGAGGCTGGTGACAGAACCATGCTGGAAGGTGAGCAGTCCAGTAAGCAGGATCTTAGACTGGGCCACCAAAATGGTGCTGGCAGTAGCAGGCATGGGAATGGGCTACAGGTATGGGTACACCCTGACTCACAGCTGCGATTCAGATGGTGTACCCACAGATGGTCACTCCATCTTTGCAATATAACCTCAGATTTGCTTTTCTTTCAGTGATGGCTGCTGATTCCCAAGAAAGAATGGAGAGCTGATCTTAAAAGGTTGCTTACTCTTACGGATTTGTACCACTCGTGAAGTTCCTGAAGCTTCTCAGCTGCTTTGAAAGGCAACATAAAGACAAAAATATCTGCCCACCTGCAGTCAGAGTCCAAGAGACTCAGGCTCCTGGGCACCTCCACATTTCCATTCATAAGGTGGGATCTGGACATGCACAGGCCCTTTGGGATCTGGCCTCAACTGTCATCAAATATAAAACAACGTGACTTTTTGCTAGTGATTATTTTCAAAGGGAATGTCTTTTCCACTGTGTGGTGATAAAAGATGAAGGATTAGAATATTAAGTATATTTAAAAGCAACAAAAATCCCTTAAAACATAGCACAGAACAGAAATGAAAGACCCTTTTTTTCCCCCTGTAAGAGGAAATTACCATTTGCCTTTTCTAGTATTACATGAACTATGATAAATTCATCTTTATGTGCCAAAGAAAGAAAAAAAGCCCTCACCCAATTAAACATGTGGGTGCTTCATGCCCACTGCTACACGGGCAGGATGCAAACTTCTATCTGTGACTGCCAAAAAAAATGGTTGTGTAGCTCTGGAAATGCTTTACTGAATTACAGTAACACCGTTTAACAATTTAGCTAACTGATAAAACTAAAAATATTGCTAATTCCCATTTGTAATATGCTAAATCGCCTGCAACTAATTTAAACAATAAGCAAGCCAGGCTGTGAGTTGTTATCTGTGGCCAGTTGAGCAAAATACTTTATTTACCATCTCTTCATAATAGATTAGCTCCTAAATATATTCTGCAAGGGGACAACTCGTACAGCCTCAGAACAGTTAAATTCTGCAGAGAATTCACTACCTGAACTCGCCAAACTTGCCGTTTTCTGATAAAATAAATTTATACAGAGGCAAAACTTTTAGCTTTAAGATGCAGATATTTCTTTTCCCTTTTTATTTTCTTCTAAAGCTTAAAAGTTTCCTTTGGGTTCAGGTATTTCTAAACACAATGAAAACACAACCTTGAAACAAACAAACAAACAAAAAAAAGCCAAAGCATATGATATGCTCTGGTAGCTTCTTGCAATGCTAAAAAAATTAGTTCAAATCCCAAGATCCATCCTCAGGAGCTTAATTGCTTCAAAGAATAAGAATCTTGTCAAATTCAGTCCAAACAAACATAATCAGTAGCTTTCAAAGCTTGTTTGACATGGAGGAGGCATAGAAAACAACATAGGAACCAAAGAAACGTACATCGATGGTCTGTCAAAATTTTTTGTTAGACATGATGCTATTATCAAGGCACATCAGGATGAAATAAAGTGACCTAGCTGACCACAGGCTTACAAACGTCTTGGGAAGGAAGGAAAAACGGTGAATCAAAAGGTAGCTTTGTTGCACGTCCCCCCAGGCCATCTTATTGACAGGGATGACAATGGTCCCAAGATGCACCATTATCTATGACCAGCAAGCAGACATCAAATGCTACCGAGCTGTCTCTGTCAGAATAGAAAATGCTGCTCAAAATATACAGGGCTTGTTACATTTTGTTCAGCAAAGGTTTGTCAAAAGCCAGGGTCACTCTGTGTGTGCACTGCCCTGAAGGGTAATTTTAAAAGGCAGGAGAGATGCACTTGATTCTTCAGTGTTTCTCAGGGAAGGAGACTTCAAGTCTGTGGATGACCAAAATGTTTTGAAAATCAAAGAATGACTCAGAAAAAAAAAAATAAAATAAAAAAGTAAACCAAAGCTAATAGATGTTCGTTACGGCTGTGTTATTAGAAGGCAAACCACTTTTCAAAATAAACAGGTTATGGAATTATTCCCATATTTAGATGTTTTTTCAATAAAAATTCAGTTGATTTTAATACTTCAAGGAAGGATGCTACCGTAAAGGCATGACTCAAACTGCAGTGGATAAGTACGCCCTCTTCAAGTATCTGTGTTGTACCATTATGCAGTTAATTGCAGTAAAAATATTTATACTGGCGAGAAAAGAATTGTTAATATGGTACCCTTTGGAAAGAAAAGAGAGAGGCTGTATATACAAACTCCAACCTCAGAAATGTTTGGGTAAACTTTGTTTTTCTGCGAACATCTGCTAAGCACACACTGAGGAAAGAAAGTCCAAATGCACTTCACTAATTGACACAGAAATCTTTGTTTAAGAACTGTGTTGTTAAAAAAAAAAACCACAAAAACAAAACAAAACCTGAGGGTGAAAAGACTATTTCAGGGGGTGAAAGGTATTATTGATACAGAAAAGGCATTATGGAATTTGTCCACTGGTTTTTGCTTATGGGTCACCTCTTGCCATATGAACATTTCTGTCTGTGCCCCCAGTCCCTCGGTGGCACAGAGGGGGTCTGATGCTCCCCCCCCTGCTCCTCACCCCTGACAAACTGTACGTCCCGAAAGCACCGCGCTCCTTCACTTCGGTCCTCAGCTATCCCCACCCAGCTCCCTGCTCGCTTCTGCTACTGAATATTGTGACTCCTCAGAGCATGTAATTGTCTTGTTTTCTTTCTCTCCTTTTTAAGGATAAATAACAGAACAAAAAAAAAAAAAAAGGAAGAGAAAATAACAATTCAGTCACAGCCTTTTGCTTCAGGTTTGTGGCTCCGAGGTTACAGCTGATGCTCCACTGTCCATACCCGTATGATTTTCAGGACAGAAATTAGGATAATAGTCTATCAAATGTACTTTCTCTCCTCCTAGGCCAATCTCAATATGATAGATATGATCCTTTTGTGTCTCAAGGGACGTGCTCCCCAAACACAATGCTATTAATTCAATGCAGTTGTTCCTTTTTCTCTTCACTGGAAGTCGCAATATGCTGTGAATAAGGCCTGACTCTTCTTTCCTCCTGTTGGAGGACTCGTAAGTGCCCTGAGAGTCGAGGAAGACTTTGCACACCAACTACTTGCCCACCAGTACTGCTTTAGCAATTTCATCAAGACCTCTCTGTGTTCTTCCTTGCCCTTTTTTTCCCATTTACTCACTCTTTATGTGGACTCATACGTAACAGCTAGCTTTCAGTGGGGGTAGAGTGGTGTCCTTTGGTTAAATCCTACTTCTCATTCTTTTCAGCTGTCAATTAGTAATATAGAAATAAATGGAGGTGGGGTGAGAGGGTAGAACCAAAATCAAATATGCTCCTCATCAGTAAATTCAATTTTTGGTTAAAACATCTGCATTAATATTCTTGCACATTCTAGCTCTTAAAACCAGGAAATCTCACTAGTGACTTCCGTGCCGTAATACTCCATGGGAAATTTAGAGCTTTAAGGTATCCTTAGCATTTTGACATGAAAGCCTTCACAGAAAAAGAGTCGCCTGATGCCATCTAGAAGCAAAAGAAGGCACAAATTTATCTACAATCCCTTTTGCCCACCATTCAATCTTGCATGAAACAGCTCCCTGAGACCAGAGACACTGGACCAAATTTATGTGAACAGCATTCATCCTCTCCTGAACCAGGTTTCAAACAGGTATACCACGGAGACAAAAGAGTTTGCAGCAGTTCATTTTGTAAAATCCTATTTATTAAATGAACCCTGTTCTACTCACCACACTACTCATTCTCATGATTTCTGACCACAACAATATACTTAGCCTCCCATCCTGTTTTCACAGTATTTCACCTTTGTTTAGACTCAAATTAAACTGGAAAAAAAAGCAGCATCAACTCTACTTAATTGTTGTGCATCCCCAGGGTGATCAAAACAAACAACCTAAGGCTAACAGATCCACATCACACATAAGGTTACACTGTGTGTAATGAGGTAGCATACTCCTGCGTGTAAGCTTTCCACTCCAAAATAAGGAGAACAACATCACCACCTCTGGTTTCTTGCCATCAGCAAGAAATCTAAGCAGTACCTGTGATTCTGCAATATTTGTCTAGCCCTGCAATAACCGTTTTAATTTATGAGTAACGGAGGGCTTACACTTAATGACATCTAGGTTCTTGCTCTAAGGATAGACACCAAGCAAATGAGTATGATTGCAGATGTTTAAGAGTAAATGTGAAAGGAAAGGAGTGAGCATTAAAAAAAAGAGAGCGTATTGATTCAGTGTGACTGATGTGAATGAGTTAAATGATTGACTATGAAGTGCGAATTCAAATTTACTGTGAATGGAATTTACTGTGAGTGGAACAGAGTATGCATGACCATGACTGAGTGTGACTAGGTATCATTAGGAAGAACTAAGCGAATATGAGTGGAAAGCACTGATTATCTCCCCTGTAATCTATAAATAAACACTACTGCAGGAAGTTTTGAAAAATGTATTTAATAAGGGATTTCCACTGCCTGAATAAACTTGCTGAGGCCAGACAGCCTGATCTAGAGGAAAATGTATCATTTTACTCAAAGCTCTGTCATGTAATAATACATGAGCTCATATCTGACAGGAACAAAATAGGCCTAAATTTACAGCAAAATGGAATTGCTGCACTTAAAATAAATGTCTTTCCAATGACCAACAACCAAATTTACTAAGTCATATGATATCAATTATCCCCTCTTCTATTTATGGGTATTTTCCTAACATACATGTTTAAATTCAGAAATATGAACATTCAGGACCTACGAGAATTTGGGAATCGATGCTGTGTTCTGCAGTTCAATATAATGAAGCTTTATTACCACCAAATAACTGTCCTTCAGCAGAATGAACAAATATCTAAATTGCCACCAAATATCTGCCCTTCTGCAGAGTAGCAGACCTGAGCCTGATGTTGCTCCAGATTAATTCAGTGAGAGTAAAGTGTGTTTTACATCCCAGAATCTCAGACCCCACAAAAGTGTCTCGGTATCTTCTCAGCTGCTGCCCTTTCTCCACAAATGTATCTGTTTACTTTGGCAAATTTTAGTACAAATCAGACCAACAGAGTCTTTATTACTAAAAATCTGTGCAAGTAAATGTTGATTTTAAAGGTGGATCCTGCCAGAGATTAACACAATGCCAAAATCCTAGATCCTAGTGTAACCAACATGGATTTTACCATTGAATTCCGTTATTTGCCTTACTTGAATATTTTTCTTCCTCCTAATTCTTCTGCAATCATTACCAATCAAACAATCACCAGAATTTATGGTTTTGGGTTTCTTTTATGTCAGCCTCTACTTCCACTGAAGAAAAGATGAAAACACTGATCTCTGAGTTTACACCACAGCAAATTAATAATCAAAGCCAAATAATGTGGAAGAGCAGAGAGGCCATTTCAGCAAGCAGAAATCTTCCTTGGGAAACCTGCACAGCTCCTTTCCTCTGCTAATACACTAATGATGAATATACTGGGGTGAAGAAATTCCCCAGCTCTGCCTGAATTAGCTGTGGCTTAATCTAAGCCATGTACATGAGCATCCTTGAACCCTGTGGTTCTTTGAGTCAGGGGCATTTTAAATTGATGTTCAGTGGATTTACATCCTTATAGCTTTACAGGCTCCGTTAGCTCTGCCAATTGACAGTGGCTGAGGATGCGGCTCAAACTTCTGCACAAGTTTTTGTTTGCATCAGATTTTGCTTCTGGGTGATTAATAGTGCATTTCCATTTTATGAAGACTAGGACAGAAACTCTTACTAGTTTACTACTACTGCCTGACCAGCTGCAAAACAATTAAATGATTCCTGTTTGGATCTTACTGAGAATCAAGAAACACCTCAAAAACCTTGTCACTGTCACCTTACAATAATTGCAGTTTTCAGAATCTGCAACAGGACTAAAAAAAAAAATCCACTGGGAAAAAAAAAAGGTTCTGAGAACATACTTAATCCGTTCAGCCAAAGAACGTACATTTCTTGATATCATGAAACCTCTCTCCCCCATCCTCCCACCTCTCCTTATGAGATAGGTCAAAGATGGAGTGTCTGCCCTGTCTGAGCAATCCTCTCTAGATGTACATCTCCCAAGCAAGACAGAAAACCATTGACAGGAAACTGGGTAATTTACACTGCTCACGCCAAAGCTGCACATGTTCTGTCGATAAGTGGAAGACTTAATTCTTCAAGACAGAAATTCAGGCATTTTAAAGGATTTCCTAATGAGATAAAATTCACTAATGAGATACAGGAAAAAAAACCCAACCTTTTTCACTTGGAATTGCAGAAATGCAGAATAAGTACATTCCAAAAATTCTCACAGCATTATATGATAGAAGTGGGTAAGAATAATATCATGAAGATTTTGCATTCTTTTTCCAACTCAATATGAAAGCCTGTTTATAATAGCTATGCTGAGTTACCTTTATTGCTATGAAAGACTTGCTAGTAAAGAAAACTATAAATAATGATGTTAATTCTGCTACCTTGCACTGCAAGATTGCTAATGAGAAGCCACCCCACCTTTTCACTTTTCTGCACAGGCACCATTACCAGAGTCCCTTGGATTTAACATAATCCCAAAGCTGCTGGCCACTGCAAACTGATATCACAGAATCACAGAATCAACCAGGTTGGAAGAGCCCTCTGGGATCATCGAGTCCAACCGTTGCCCTTACACCACCCTGTCAACTAGACCATGGCACTAAGTGCCATGTGCAGTCTTTTCTTAAACACATCCAGAGATGGTGACTCCACCACCTCCCTGGGCAGCCCATTCCAATGGCTAATAACCCTTTCTGAGAAGAAATTCAGATGCAGAATAGCAACCTCTGTTTATTCTCCATGTACTTCTTGCACCTTCCAACAGCCTTCCAAGAGCTCAGAAGTCTTCTGTGGGGCAAAGACCAGGACCCATGTCCCCTCAGCTTTGTCAGTGATTTATACATCCTCACTCTTAGTTTCAGTCTGGGAAGGATAAAGGGTCTGTCTGGTTGTTTGGGTTTTTTTTTTTCAGATTTTTTCTACCTTGAACAAAGTGTCTTATTTCTGATTTTCTAAATAAATATTTGCTGATTCCAATGCTCTTTCTATAGCTCACAGGAAGGTTAAGTATTGAGTGGAAAATTAGCACTCAATATGCTCAGCAGTTTTATTTTTCAGATAAGCCCCCAAACATTGAACTAAAGTGAATATTTCCACTGCTTGCTTTCCTCCTACCTACCCGAGTTACAAAATCACCTGGGACTATGTCTGAATTGCATGTCGTGTTGATGAAGGACATAGTTTCTAATTTGCAACAGGACAGAAAGAAAGGATGCTATGCTAAAAGAACAGTTACAGGCCATTTTTATCAGTCAAACAAAATATGACACACTTAAGTATCAGCATTGTCTCATTAGAGCCAGGTTGTCTGTTCACCTTACATTATGCTACAAATTCTTAACATACCTTTAGGTTATCCAGCTTTATTTAGCTGCCGACAGAAGGACTTTTACTATTGTGGATCAAGGCAACTGTCTCTGGAATTGATCTCATTAGCAAAGTTTCCATAAGAAAGAACATTAGAGAAATCAACTGATTTTCTTGACTTGTACTGGTATTTCTATGGCAGTGAAGCAATTTCATCTTCCTTAGAGGCATTGGTTTCAGGTCACATTTTTAACTGTGGTTAAGTCCTCAAATAATTCTGAAGACAATCAAGGATAAGTGACCCCTCTCCACTACAACAAAGCAAACATTCAGCGTGATCAACCTACAGCTTTTGACAAATGTCATTTTTTCATAGGTTTTGTATATAACAGTCAAAATAAAGACAGTATTCTGGATTTAAAAGCATACTATATACCTCCAGTTTAAGATGACAACAATCCAGTCTGCACATCCAAAGATAAAATTTGCCTCTAAATTTGGCAGATGGAGTCCAAAAGCTTGTCAATGTCAGAAAAGAACTGCTTTCTTATTAATACTTTGGGATGCTAAAGAAAGGAATATTATGCTTCAATTCTGTATATATTTTGGGCAATATTGTTATTTTAATGTAATTTAAATATCTGTATAAACCTAAATTTTTAACACAAAAATTCTAAAGAAATTATTTAATTCTGCAATTGGTAAGCTTTGGTTTTTTATTTTTCCCAAGACAATATCCTGCCCAACATCAGAGCAGGAACACTCTGGACCAGCCGAGAGAAGGAAAGGCAACAATCTCTCTGTTTTGCAAGTAGAAGTATGAGAATAGGGCATGGACGGGAGAAAATTTAAGAGGCAATTCGGAGGATTGACTCTTCTAAATCCCCTAGTTTGGAGAGAACTAAGTGGCTTAGTAATATCTACCAAGTAGCTATGATGTGCTTCTGCCCACTTCGAACAGCATCCATGCAAATCCCTGTCCATGCAGGCTTGATGCAAGGCTCCAGATTTGGCCAGCAGTCATTATTTTTGTCTCCAAATCGCAACATTTTTATTGAAGTCACATTCATAGTTGAAGCTGTCACCCTGAAGGAGAAAATCGTTGTACTTTTTGCCCTATGTATGTACATTATATAATTCTGACTATTATTTCTGGGGCCTCTCTGGCAAACTTTCCACCATTCTTTCTCTGTTAGGTCTCGAAGTTACCAGAGTCAGAGTTCATTTATGCTTCCAATCACTGGCTAGACAATGTCCCCAGGGTTGTGAAGTCTAGTATGGCAGAACAGAAACATAATTTTATGGCCACTATATTCTAATTCATTTAATTAGGGGTTTTCTTGGATCTCTGGGGGGTGTGTCCTTTCATGTTTAGAGGTTTCTATAGAAAAATATATCTCCATTCCAGAAAGTCACAAGGAAAGTTCTTCTGCAAGTGTAGATCTTGTTTGCTCTCCATCAATTAATATTCATCACATCAGAACAGAATATACCTTTCCATGTTTCCTCTGCCATTAATAATTTTGAGGCAGAATTCTTGCACATCATCCCACAAAGAAATGCACGTAATTTAGATATACTAATAATGAAAAAAAAGAAAAAAATATGGTATATTTTTTAAAAGTGGAGACCCTGACAAAATTTAAATCTAAATGGTTAAAAGAAGTAGACTGATAAGAAGACCTCTAATTAAGAAACATCTTGCTGCTAAAAATCACAGAATCACAGAATCACAGAATGTTAGGGATTGGAAGGGACCTCGAAAGATCATCTAGTCCAATCCCCCTGCCGGGGCAGGATTGCCTAGACCATATCACACAGGAACGCGTCCAGGCGGGTTTTGAATGTCTCCAGAGAAGGAGACTCCACAACCTCTCTGGGCAGCCTGTGCCAGTGTTCAGTCACCCTTACAGTAAAGAAGTTTTTCCTCAAATTTAAGTGGAACCTCCTGTGCTCCAGCTTGCACCCATTGCCCCTTGTCCTGTCAAGGGATGTCACTGAGAAGAGCCTGGCTCCATCCTCATGACACTTGCCCTTTACATATTTATAAACATTAATGAGGTCACCCCTCAGTCTCCTCTAAGCTAAAGAGACCCAGCTCCCTCAGCCTCTCCTCATAAGGGAGATGTTCCACCCCCTTAATCATCTTCGTGGCTCTGCGCTGGACTCTCTCTAGCAGTTCCCTGTCCTTCTTGAACTGAGGGGCCCAGAACTGGACACAATATTCCAGATGCGGCCTCACCAGGGCAGAGTAGAGGGGGAGGAGAACCTCTCTCGACCTGCTGACCACACCCCTTCTAATACACCCCAGGATGCCATTGGCCTTCTTGGCCACAAGGGCACACTGCTGGCTCATGGTCATCCTGTTGTCCACTAGGACCCCCAGGTCCCTTTCCCCTACGCTGCTCTCCAACAGCTCTGTCCCCAACTTGTACTGGTACATGGGGTTGTTCTTGCCCATATGCAGGACTCTACACTTGCCCTTGTTATATTTCATTAAATTTCTCCCCGCCCAACTCTCCAGCCTGTCCAGGTCTCTCTGAATGGCTGCGCAGCCTTCCGGCATCTCAGCCACTCCTCCCAGTTTTGTGTCATCAGCGAACTTGCTGACAGCGCACTCTAATCCCTCATCCAAGTCATTAATGAATATATTGAATAGAACTGGTCCCAGAACCGACCCTTGCGGAACTCCGCTAGACACAGACCTCCAACTGGACTCTGTCCCGCTGACCACTACTCTCTGGCTTCTTTCCTTCAGCCAGTTCACAATCCACCTCACTACCCGATCATCCAGACCACACTTCCTCAGTTTAGCTGCGAGGATGCTGTGGGAGACCGTGTCAAACGCTTTACTGAAATCGAGATAGACCACATCCACAGCTTTACCATCATCTATCCACCGGGTAACATCCTCATAAAAGGCTATCAAGTTGGTTGAGCAAGACTTCCCGTTGGTGAAGCCATGTTGACTGCCCCTAATGATCCCCCTATCCTTGATGTGCCTAGAGACAGCACCAAGAACAAGTTGCTCCATCACCTTTCCGGGGATGGAGGTGAGGCTGACCGGTCTATAGTTACCCGGGTCCTCCTTCCTGCCCTTTTTGAAGACTGGAGTGACATTCGCTTTCCTCCAGTCCTCAGGCACCTCTCCTGTTGCCCATGACTTAGCAAAGATGATGGAGAGTGGCCTAGCAATGACTTCCGCCAGCTCCCTCAGCACCCGCGGATGCATCCCATCAGGGCCCATGGATTTATGGACATCCAGGTTGCTTAATTGGTCCCTGACCCAGCCCTCATCAACCAAGACAGATTCCTCCTCTATCCTGACTTCTTCTGAGGCCGCAGGGGTCCAGGGCTCCTCAGGACAGCTTCCAACAGTATAGACAGAGGCAAAGAAGGCATTCAGTAACTCCGCCTTCTTTTTATCCTCTGTCTCCAGGACCCCCACCTCATTCATCAGTGGGCCTACATTGCCTCTAGTGTTGGCTTTACCTGCAATGTATTTGAAGAAGCCCTTTCTGTTGTCCTTGACCTCTCTTGCAAGGTTTAATTCCAAGGAGGCCTTAGCTTTCCTAGTTGCCTCCCTACATCCTCTGACAACAGACTTATATTCCTCCCAAGTGGCCAGCCCCTCAGTAAATGTGAACGTTTACACATATTTCATACCTTAGGCAGAGCTCAAGCAGAGGTAGATTGTATCTTCTTTAAATAAATGAAAAAGGGAAAAAAATGTATTAATCTGCATTGTACTAATGCTTATGTGCCCAAAGCTGAACTTCCACTTCATTGTGCGACGTTCTCTGCACAGACATAGCACGGCCATCTCTGCCTTGAGAAATTTTCAGTCAAACCAAGAAAAAGGGGGAGAAATAATCAGTTATCTTCATTTCACAGAGGTGTGGAGAGGTGACGTGATTTCTCCAGGCTGATGCCAGAAGTCTGAGGTTTTTGGGGTTTTTTGCATCTCTGAGGTGGTAGGTACATGCAGACACACAGTGAAATTGAATCCAAATTTTCCATATTGTCTCCAATGTGATGTACATGAAAGAATGGAAAAAAAGGGAGGATTTCCTAGCTAAGTATTTAGTATTTTAAATGTAACTACAAAAGCACACCTAGGTACAGAAAGGAGTGTCACTGTGCACTTCCTATGTCTAAACTAGACCATATGGATTGATGCAAACACAATTATATGTCAATTGGGAGCTAAGGTTAAGAAAGCAAATCAGTAAAATAATTCCAAAGATATTACTAAGAAAATAGTTTCAAAGTGAAATATTTTTTGTAAAGAAAATTGAAGAAAAACATTTAACATTAAGTGTTTTCTTTAACCTTACAGTGATTTTTTTACCTTTTTTTTTTTGTGAGAAAATAAGTAACAATAATGAAAAAGCCATAACTCAAAGTGTTTCATTTGTAATTGTCCTGCTACCTTGTTGGTTGGTTTGTTTTTTTTTTTTAAGAAGCTACTTGATATTTGAGAGCTGTGGAAATTAAAGAATTTTTAACAATCCAGACAAGCATGGAAATGTCTGCCACCCAAAACCTTAAGTGTGTACACTAATGATTTCCTGCAAAAATCATTCAGTAATTTACTATTAATGAGTGAATGTGTTTATACACTTAGCTAAGAGGAAAGTGATTTTTTGAGGATACTATATTCTCCTCCCTCACTCACCATGGTATAATTACAGTCAGGAGAAGGCTTTCTAAATCAATTACAAATCACAGCTGGTCACGTTTGTTGTGGCATTTCTGGCCACACTATCTAAGGACAATGATAACTAGAACAGATCAAGGTTGATATCAACTTATATATCTGAAAAAGTCTCTTGTGTAATCCTGGAACATGAACAGCAGCTGTGAATTACTTTATTTCTGACATTCTCAGCCCTTTCTGAGGACAGGAAAAATAGCAAAGCACGGGATATCCTGATCACCTTTTGCTGGCCAAACCTACTTCGGTTCACAGAGCAGGTGAAAGCCAAACTGCCTCTGGTAGATAGTACAAATGGCAGTACCATTCCTACCGAGGTAGTGGTTGTTAAAAGGAAGAAAAAAGTAAGGAAAATGGGAATGTTCTGAATAAGGATGTCACGCTAAAATGAAATACTCAATAAACTAGATGTATTTATGAGATTCTTGCAGAAATAAAACTGATGATCCTTAATCTACTAGCATCAGAGAAACTCCTCCAGGGTGCTCTCATCACAAACACTCAGAACTAAAGAAATGTTATCTGGGCAGGAAGAGCATCTACAGCTTTCCTACACTCCTCAGACAACTAGAATCATAATTTGCACAAATATCAAGACACAGAAATACCACTCATCATTTTTCCTTTGTTTAAAATAGTAAGAAGAAACTGTAGATGATGCTAACTGGTGAAATGACAGATATGCAGCTTTGTCTCGTTTTGCACATTTACCAGAGCAATAAATCTGAACAGGGATTCTTGGGTTTATCTTAAAAAAAAAAAAAATAAATAAAAATTAAAAAATCAAAAAACTTTTGCTGATTTTTAAATTCAATAAAAATGAGGAAAGATATTGCATTGTTAATTCTAACTTTATTTTTATTTTATTCCAAGTACTCAAAACTTATTTCTCCACCTATAGAGATATACAGATATTCCTATATATTCTTTACCTTCATAATTAATATGTGCCTTCAGTTTTGTTTTACACCAGATTTCTACTATCACTGTGACAGCATCCCAGAGAGTGAGAAGTGCTTAACGAAACAAGGGGAATGAAGGGGCACAGAACCATGCTTATTTTTGCCTACTCTGATGTTACACCACACGGCTGCAGGTGAGTACCCAAGTATGGTTCAGGACATCCTGGAACCTCGTACAACTTTTATCAACTCCCTGTTGTGTTGAGACTCTCAGACCCTCCAGATCCCAGCATCAGCTCTGGTATTTGAGCTAGAATGAGTCAAATGGCTATCAAACATTTTTATCATCCTAACTGCTTTCCATCCTTATAACACCAACTTCAAGTCATTTCAGTGGGAAAATCCTTCTACAGTTGTCTGTGTTACTGGTAAGGCAGCCTTACAGGACAAAGCAATTTTAAGGCAGATGATAATCTGTCCCACAAGAGTCCTCATGTTTTTGCATGAAACACTCTTCTCTTTAAGTTCCTTTGGCAGCATTACCTAAGTTAACAGTGGAGAAACAGCAATCCAGCTTCCACCACTAACTGTCCCACTGACCTTGGAGTAGACACCCCTGTGCCATTACTGTAGCTATCCACCGTAGCTCTGTCCCTGACATGGAGCCAGTCAGGCGATCCAAGCGTTCAAATCGTGATATGCTATTCTGATGTTCACTATTACTACAAAATGAGCTAATCAAGTTGTCTGACAAGATGTTTTTTCTCCTGTCAAGACGAATGCCTCACTTTGCTATTATAAACTTGAAATATTCACAGTACAGGGCTTATGACCAAATTCTGACAATTTAGCATAAAATTTTTAGATGCTTAATCAAATATCTTAATAAAAAATTATACATTCACTGACTAACTGAGACAGATTCTGATTACCTGTCTTTGAGGAAACGGACTGCTTTAGAAAATTATTTGGAGTACTCCACTATTGTACCTGTCATACACTTTTAATTAAAACCGTATTGATGCATGACTAAATTGCACCCAGTGAAAAACAGACCTATTTTAGTTCAATTGCAATAATGTACACATAACCCAATGAAGTAAGCCTATACAATTATAACAGGAAGACAGCCCCGGCACAGTTATACTTTTTCAGGTCAACCTCATACCAGATGAATATGCTGTGGAGCCAATCATCACAAATCAATGTGAACTCAATCAGCACAAACGAATTTACTAATCTACTCTAAATACCTGTAATGAAGCCATTTCACTAATCTATTGTAAATTAAATATGTGGTGAAACTAAGACAGAATAATGATTAACATTATTTTATAGAGTATTTCTTGACAAAGTCCGCTAAGGCAATCTACACCCAATATTTTGATACAAGAAGTACATGCAACCAGAAATACATTGGTTATGTTGTTACAGCTAAAAGTATGAAATCAATGCACTGTTTACAAAAAAACTGCCTTTTGAGGCACACATCCTCTGTTAGAGGAATATTGAATTTAGACTGAACAAGAGGTAAATGTGTTCTTGGTTAAAATGTGCTGAAAAATAGTTGGAATTCAGAATAAAATAGTTATCACATGGCAAAGAAGTAACACCTATATTGCAGTGTCACAAAGTTTATCACAAAATATCCAATATGAATTATTTTTTAGATTTGCTATGACATATAAGACATTAAAATAGACATAATATTTGCATACAGGGCTTTGGAGCTTCTTGAGAAAGTGTTGATAGAAGTGCTTAATGAATGAAAGATTAATTATAACTATGAGGAATGACACCACAATTAGGATTCTGAATATTTGATAGATGGGCTTAGTTCCTTTCTTCACTAGAGGGTATCTGCTTGAGAATACAGGTGCATCCCCAATTCATGGAAACTTGTGCTAAGGACTGAAAGGAAATCTGAGTTGCTTAAATACTGCAGAAATGGGAAATCTAGAGTAGCTGGTTTTTCTAGAGTACTGTTGTCCAGATATCTATTTCCTCTTTTGTAATTCAGTATTTTATTTCTGCAATAGAGATTTTATTTACATTGCTCCCCAGTTCCTCTCTGTCCTTATCAATGGCACAAACTCTGCACTGCCATTGCACTTGCATCACCCACCGTGACTCTTCCAGCAACAGACAAAAATAGCTAAAAAATGTAGGCAGTTTCTTAAACACTCAGGGCTGAATTTCATCAAATAAGGTTCCTTGCATGTGAAAAAAAAAAATGTATTAAATGAAACAGTTTTTGCATCATGGTTTTCATTCTTTCTGTTAAGTGCATAAAGATTTTTCCAGCAAAATGTTTTTTAACTGAAAATGCCAAGACGTTGAAATCAAAACTTTACACAGGAATAAACCTGGAAAGTTTTCATACTCAGAATCGAATTTTCACCGAAATCACAGATGGACATATGGAGGACATGGAGGATCCAGCTTCTCCTCACTACTCAGCCTGACTGAGAAAAAGGCATGCAAGCACTTAAACAACGATATTCTTGGCTCTCCTAATGTGTGCATCAATTTTCTCAAAGCTGTGAAAATCCTTGTAGCTCCCCAGTGGGGGAAGAGACCCTTCTCCCTTTCTCCTTACCTGGACGGCGCTCTGCCTTGTATACAGAGACACTCCAGGGAAAACTTTGAAGAACAAACATTTAAATTTACCTCTCAACTGAACTGAGGAGAAAACTATGAAAATCATGTTTTTAAATATCAAAATTTATATTACACAAATTACTAATAAAAAATAGCCATTTTAGAAGCTCATATAAACGCAGCCTGTATTTAGTCCCAGTTTGAAGAGCTATAATAATTTGATAAAACAGTTCACAAAAGGAATTCTACTTAGTGGTTTATTCTCCAGAGTGACCAGAGATGGAGCACTGTAAGTAACATCACTCCTTGTTACAAGATCTCTGCTACAGTGAGGAACAATGCAATGAATTTTAGATGTAAATCTGAATTTCATGACCTTTCAAGTCAGATTCTTAAACCTCATTTGAGCAGTGTTTTCTCTTTATGAATATGCAGTCGAACTGAAGACCCAGAAGTGACAATTTTATTTTCTCATTTTTTGGCCCTCTTCAGGTGTAAATTAGGCCTTTACATTGTCATCCTTATTTACTTTATGCTCTACAGAGTTCGCAACCATTGTATTATATTTTTGGTGCATTAGATTTAGCTGTTTATGCCTGATAGGTAATGCTTTCACTTGAACAGAAGCGACAGGACAATTGTCAAACCACTGAAATACAAATGAATACTTAAGATCCTCGAATCAACTGTACTCACTTGATTTTAAAAATGTGCTATACTTTTAAACATAAAAAGCTTCAACCCTGAAAATATTTCACCTTGGAAATATAGCGTGAGTAAAGAAGCACAAGCAATCTTAAAAAGAAATACTTGATTTTTATTTAATTATAAGCTAAGTATGTAAGCCAAAAAATTTAAAGTATATTGTATCTTAATTTAAAAATTTAAGGTCACAGAATCATTTCCTTATGGATGTCACTTATAACTCATTACTTCCAAGGCTTTCAATAGAAATGACTGCATACAGCTATCTATAAACAAATCTCACAAACACATGTGGGTCATCCTATAACTATAATACGACCTAAAAAGTGACAAACTGATGTCATGTTATTTTCCTAAATACACCACGTTGTAAAAATAATAATAAAAAGTTATAATCTCCAGAGCATACAAAGCAGGATTTCAGGTTTAGAAGCCTAAATATATCTGGCTTTGCAAAGAAGACAGTGACAAAATGCTAATACCACAATATGTCACTTATCAAAATGCACAAACTGGCAAGCAGTAACGTGCTATTGTACAGCTGGGAGGGGATTTCCACTTTTGCTCCTAATTCACTTGGGTGCTTCTAAAATCTTACCTCTCACAGAGGTAAAAACACAGAAGCATTTTTAAAGCATGCTCACCCTCCTTTTCAAGACTGTCTCTTCCATTACAAATCTCTCCCTAGTCAAGAAAACTCAGAAGCAACTTTGGTTTTTTTACATAGAGCATCTTACTACTGAAAATGAATGTATGATCTTGAAAAGTAGTACCAAAGCAGGGCTTGAAGATTATAGGGTTTTTTTTTTTTTCCATTTCTGAAAGTAACTTACTTTAAAGTCCCTGCAACAGGGTAACATCCATCACACTATATTTCATTAGTCTATAAGGCAGCCTTAAATAACTGGGCCTAAAAACAGATCTTGGTTGATATGGCAAGTATCTAAAAAGGATAACTCTGAAAATATCCTCTGCTGGGTTCAGCTTGGATTTTGCCCAAATAAATTCAATCACCTTTCATTGTGATTGAGCAGAGGAGGGAAGAAGAAAAAAAAAAAAAAAGAAAAAACCTCAGGAAAGCAAAGTGGAGCTCTGTTTAATCCATACAGACATGTCTACCCAAATCCCTTTGCTAATATATTTCTAATTCAGATAGGCTAACTCATCCTGTAATAATGAGAGCTCCCGTGAAAGTGTAGTGCATTTTTAGTATTCTTCAAATGTATTAAGCACTGCTATACCATTTTTCAGGGCTTTGGCAGGGAAAAAAAAAATATATATATATATATACATATGCAGCTTTCTGAGGTAAGCAAGCTGGTTTCTTTCCCAGTGTAATTGTCAGGCTATTTAGGAGAAATGAGTACCTGCTGGACAAAGCCCCACAATAAACTATTTGCTATGCAGGTAGAGATCCACAAAGGGTATTTCACCTCTTCCCCTGCCCCTCAAGCATCCTGTATACCTTGCTAATGTTGACAGCTACCACTAAGTGCTAAATTCTGACTTTTTACAGCTGCAAAAAGCCCCTGCCATATCTGTAAGGCAAGAAATGTAGAGGAGCACTTCAAAATATGTATTTTTTTTTTTAACTTCAGGTACATATTTTTTTTTAACCTGCTTCATCCTGCCAGTTGCATATGACAACTGAAAACTAGAAATTCAACCTTAGCAACAGAAATGTAGACAGAAATTAGGAGAACCAGAGCTTTTGTGCAGCTGCCCTACTTGCTTCCACGTGCACTGCAGCCCGTGCTCAGCTCCGCACTCATGCCTGCTTCCAGCTCTCCTCCTCTCTCACAACTAAAATTAACTCTCCATGGCAAAGTCCTATAGCCCCAAACCACACACTGCTAAACCAAATGCTTCAGCTACACGAATCAGGCTTTTAAATAATCACTAAGGTAGAATTTTAAAAAGCATAAAACTGAAATCATCCAGAGCCTTTACCATTTACTTACACCAAGCCGAGGGTTTTTAAAAGCTTATAAAGGAGACTTTGAAGGGAGGAACCTTGGTTTTTTTTGGTCCCCCCCAAAAAATCTCTAACAGTGAGACTTCTGTGGATGCAATCTATTTAGGTAGCTGACTTCAGCCACAGCTCCATTTATCAGACAGTTTACAACAACGTAAGATCGAGCTTCCAGCATGTGTCCTCCTGCATCCTCCCACTTGTTTCACCCTCTCATTCTTTCAGATATGCACCAAACTGCCCTTCGCAGAGAATGCACGTGATCACTTTTGTTACCATACTCCTATTGGTGTCTACAGTATCTTTACGTAACTTGGTATCACATTTCATACAACAGCAGCTTTGATTTAGCTTGAAGGTCATGCCACTTAACTTTCTTCTTAGAAAAACATATTATTTTCTGATTTACAGACTATTACTCCAGTGTTCACCTTATACATCCCTTGCTTTTTCTCTTACAACTTATTCTCCTTTCTTCTCACTGATTCTAACATTTTTTTTTTCTTCCATACATTCCTTAGTTCACATTGAACTGGAGAACTGAACATCTGGACAACTGGTTACCTGCGCAAGTTCTTGCTGTGTTTTGGACATTTCTTCTTGGAAGCTGTCAGAGAACAAGCAACTATCAAGCGGGTCATCGAGAGCATGGCAATCAACACACACACAGCAGCAAGCACCTACTGATAGGTTAAGCAGAAATTATGGATCATGCGGAGGTATAAGGCAGCTCACAGCACGCTAAATAAACCGGGAGAGAGAGGTAGATGACAGGGTTCCTGTTAACATGTGTCACTATTTATTATTTGCCTTTGGTTATTAATCTTGTGATTGCATATTTCTGGAATGACCTTAGCCTTACGTTACTGAATGTTTAAAATTATACCAATCATAGAAAAAGAACGCTTTTCCTCTATTAGCAACGTAGCACACGATAATAGAGTACGCATATGATTCATGCTTATGTGTCATTATCAGACATTTTAGCTGGACTTAAATTAGCAATAGTGATATACTAACACTTCTCATCTTCAATCACAAGTACACACAGACAATATTTTCTTTTTAAAACTCAGGTGCCTAATATTAACTAAGAATAATTAGACTTTGAAGGTCACAGAGCAGCTCATGCAATTTGCATCCATGATCAGGGAATGAATATCCCATAATCAGATAACCAGTACAGATGGACTGCTTTGTAACACATACCACTATGCTTATTTTCATTCATTTTAATATGTCATCATTTAGGTGCTTTAACTAATTCTGTAACATGCAAGGAAATGAATAATGCTACTTAAAGATAGAACAAAGTTTCTCATCCGAGAAGGTTTAGCAGATGATTTTGAAATTCATTTCTGTGTGAAATGAAAAATTAAAATTACACAGATGTTCCTACATGGAACACACAGAGAAAGTGTTGCGTTCAAATGACTCCGCTTAATAATTTTACATCATTGTGACACAATAAAACTATCAAGACATTCACTCCTCCGATAGAAAGTATAACACCTCACCTACTTCACAGGAAGGGACATTACTTGCACTAAAATATTATCTGTGTTTTAAAGGCTTATCATGCTATAGCTTATAGAAGAAGATTTTCTGAGATTATATAAAATGACGGATACAGGAAGGAGAAAAGGGTTCCGCATTCAGATGGATGTTTGGAAAATAGCGTTCTATGACTCAAGGATACACATCTCCTCTCTGCAGACACTTTAGCAAATCAAATCACGGATTCACAATAAAATTATGGCTATTCATTACTGCTATCATTTTAAGTGCAGTTGTAATGGCATAGATATTAGTGGTGCTTCATACAGTTGTGACTACTAAAAGGTGCTGGGTAGCAAGGATGTATATACCTTTCGTACCTCCCTCATACTACTCAGAGAATGTAAAATTGTGCACGTGCTCATGTCTGTGTGATCAGGACATAATAAATCTTACTGTTATGTTAATGTCTTCCCACAAAACTAGATTTTGGAACTGTCATGGTTTAAAGCTGGGCCGGCTATTAAACCGCTGGCAGACGCTCTCTGTTAACCCTCCCTCCCCTGCCTCCAGAAGGGAAAGGGAAAAGGGAGAGAGACTTATGGGTTGGAAAGTTAAAACAGTTTTAACAAACTATAGTAATGAAAAAGAGTATAATATTGATATTGGAATAATCATATATATACACAAATTATACAAAAGCAAGATCGAGCTCCCCCGATGTCGGCCACGTCCCCACCGGCACTGCGGGGCAGGCTCCAGAAAGGCCCAGGCTGGGCCCAGTGATGGTCGAGAGCTGGATTCAGAGATGCACGGATCGGGACCGGGGGCAGCAGGAAAACAGAGTCCTCTTCGGACACCGGCCATAGCAGAAGGGCAAGAAGGGAGAAGAAAGGGCTGAAGGCTCAAGCAGCAGAAGATGCCCAAGCCTCAAGCAGAAGACGCTCAAGTAGAAGCAGAGGCCCCCAAAAACAACAGGCCGAGACCCTCGTGATCCCCCCGCTTTATACTGAGAATGACGTGTATGGGATGGAATACCTTCGTTGTCAATTTTGGGTCACCTGCCCTGTCCGCTCCTCCCTGCAGGTGTGACCCCCCTTCAGCTCTTGTAAGCAGTGAGGAATGTAGCAGTGACCTTGGTTTCTCTAAGACTAAGTACAGCAAGAGCCTTTCTGAATAACATCCCTACCGGTGCCTCAGTGATAACTACAAACTTCGAGCGTCATCAGCCCTAGAAGCAGACACTGTCTGGAAAACATGCAGTTAGTTTCGGAAAGTGCAGTTACTTAGAAGAGACTTAGCTGAAAGTAAAAATCACTGAAAGGAAAATTGGCCTGGTTTAGGCCAAACCAGGACAGGAACAGAAAGACAAATGGACATTTTAAAAAAACTCCTCATGTATAAAGGCTTAAGCATATGCAGAACATTAAGATACAATGGTCCTAAAATTGAACAACGTAAATAAACATTAGCTGCTTGACCTTTTTAACTCACAAATATTTTTCCTAATTTAAAAATACACAGACACATTCCCCTTTCCAAGCTGAGTCCTCCACAAAATGCTAGTTTTAAAGGTAGTATAGTTTTTCATGGTTCAGTAACGATATACAAAACCATGAAAACAGGGGTTTACGATGGCCTTTAGCTACAGCAACGTGAATGGCGCCTCTACAATTTTATTTGGTTAAAAAAAATACTTGCTCAAGTGATGTAATAGACCTTCTCATCAAATCTCCTTTCCTGCTTCATAGAACTGCACATGTATTGTTTTTTATATGCCAATGAGTTCGTTGGCGATAAAATGCTGCCAAAAGCCGTCTTTGATGAATGGTAATACATTTAAATGCTTCATATTACACTACACATTTTTTTTTCGTAAGGAGAAAAGAGAAACGTACAAATTCATCATAATTCATATTATCTATTTGACCCTGTAAGTATGAGCCAAAAAGTCCTAGCATCAAAAAAGCAACAATTCCAGCTAGTTATCCTTTTTATTTCTCATACTACCAAACATAAAGGTATTTAACACACAGAGTTCTTACCACAAAATAAAGAATAGCATATTTATGACTGTTAAGCTATGAAACATGAAGGGAAAATAAAAGTTATATTACCTTGCTTCAAATCCCCCCTTCCAAATAAAAGCACTCTGGTAAAAAAAAAAAAAAAAAACACCAAACACACAACCACATTTGCATCATGAAAGTTTTCTAAGGCCTTGGGTAAAAGAGAGTAACCCCCAACTGAGAAGCCTGAATTCAGAGTCTATCTGCTGTTGTTGGGAAACGGGAAGAAAGAGGATTACTTAGATGTTCAGGCCATCAGATTTGCATTTGAGATTTGGAGGAAGGGGTCAATTTGAAGGTGGTGACAGATCCCTCACTGCATCGCTGTCCCTTGCACCTTGACCATGCCACAGTATGATCTGCACGATGCTCTGCCCCCTGTTTTCAAACCATTATTTTAGAACTCAATGCTACCTTCTTCATCTTATTTATCTTAACCTTCTGTTTTTTAAGAAAAACTACAGAAAGTACCTCTGCACACAAAGAACATCACCACACCTACAAAGGACTCAACCTAGAACCATAGAATCACAGAATGGTTTGGGTTGGAAGGGACCTTAAAGATCATCTAGTTCCAACCCCCTGCCATGGGCAGGGACACCTTTCCTCTAGACCAGGTTGCTCCAAGCCTCATCCAACCTGGCCTTGAACACTGCCAGGGAGGGGGCAGCCACAGCTTCTCTGGGCAACCTGGGCCAGGGTCTCACCACCCTCACAGTAAAGAATTTCTTCCTAATATCTAATCTAAATCTCCCCTCTTTCTGTTTAAAACCGTTCCCCCTCATCCTATCGCTCCATGCCCTTTTAAAAAGTCCCTCTCCAGCTTTCCTGTAGCCCCTTCAGGTACTGGAAGGCTGCTAGAAGGTCTCCCCAGACCTCAGTTCTTCTAAGTAATTTTCAGCCCATGATTTTGTGTTATTTCTATGCAATATCTTTCTCATCTTGCCTCTAAAATTATTTAAGTATTAATGAGCTGCGCTGAAGATATTTGGCTTATATACACCTGTTTCTCAAGTATTACGCATCTCAAAAAAAAAAAGTATAAAAAATTGTCTATAATCAGATCCAACACTTTTTCCAGACTCGTCATCAATACAGCAGCAATACATGTGGTCGACTCAATTTCTCAGTACATCAGAAATATTTCACCATTAGATATTTAAGGAATATTAATCAGTAGTATGGTATCAGTTTTAATATTTTATTGACTGGCTATATCCTAAATATGGACGAGTGTAAATTCAGTCAGAGATTCTGTTTCAAAATAACCATGATGACCTATGTAAATACAGTCCAGGAATTCACTTAGACTGGCAAATAAATATCCTATAAATAAGACATGCTTGCCACAGGTTGTTTGAAGGCAAAAAACACACCGACAACGTGGACTGTTGTCATGTAAGGTCTTTTCCTTACACCCTGTGAGGATCCCCTGGTTATTCACCGATACGGCTAACCATATCACACCTTTTTAGCTGCCTTTCCGTTACCTATTTGTATCAATATTCACTACAGTTGTAGTGAATACAGATAGCAATATGTGTATCCCTTCAACTTTGGCTGTTTTCTATCTCATATCACAACTGAACCTGTACAGAGGTCATTAAGCAGCAAATGCATTAAATAGCCTTTAGCATACTTTCAGCATAAACTTCTAATTGCTTTTCTCTTGGCAGGTAGACACAAAATGGTTTCCTTAAAAAAGAACGAGAGAAATACAGAAACTTCTCCCATTTCTTTAATGACTTTTATTGATAGTTTTGTTTTGCTTCTACTCTGGGCCTGAATCCCGCAGACTTCCCTATCGACGTCGGCATTTTAAACCGGTAATTTATGTCATAGGTTGAATCCCATAATAACGGCATTTATAGTTTATCACACTCATATAGCTTTCTGGGTGTGTACCTCAGAGGCAAAAGAAGCAAATTTTTATTAACACATGTTTATACATAATTGACCATTTGGGAAGTAGGAAGGAGAAATGGCTGTGATTTACATAGTTTAAGAAATGTCTTAGAGCACCTCACCTAGTCTGGAGCTCCCACTGTGACAGATGAGCAAATGCCCATGGGAGATGACAGCATGGTATTTATGGTATTTCCTTCTGAGACAATTAAGTAACATATGCCAAGACCATAGGGATTATCTCTGAGCTACACAGTATGTAACTCTATCTGAAGAGAAATATAATATTTTATAAATTTGACAAACCATAAGAAAGAAAAAATTGATTCACCCATTTTAATAATGCAGTAACTTTTCTCTGACTTAATCAGACATTTCTTGATTTTTTTAGCAATGAAACGGTGACAAGCTAACATCCCACACACTGCTTCAGAGCTGCTGTGCGGGACTAGGGAAAATCTCATACTCACACACAAAGTACACACTGCTATCCCATGATTAAACAATTTGACAACCCACTTTGTCTAGAACAGCCCTGATGTTACACCTACAGCAAAGAATAAAGCCAACTGAAATCCATATGCTTTTCTTCATCAAAAGCTTGCTATGCAATCCCCAAAATAAGAGCTAGTATTCTGTTGCTTAGAAAAGCTCATGGGCCTGGATCTTTACTGATTTTCACCTTGTGTAGCCATTTACTCTTTCGCTAAGTGGATGCAAAACATAACACTAATGATTTGCTATTGTTTTATGCACACTTTATCTTAGCAACCTGCACAGTATGACAATTTATTTATGAATGCACTTATATCCTCAGGTGTTCAACCACTCTATATATTATGCCAACATTCGACATCCATGGGACCAGTAGGATACAGGTTATAATTCCACAGTTGCTATATATATTAGCAACAGTAAAACCATTCCAAGAACTCATTTTTTCTGTTCTTGTTTTAATTTTCTTATAAAATTTTTAGAACAACGGATTTTTCTTGTCCTCCAGTAAAGAGAATTAATTCACAGGAATGCTTAATGAATGTAGCATTCTGCAGAAATCTGCTTTACAAAGCAATAGAAAAAACTCATTTACTCTGCATATTCAAAATAGTATCAGATATTAGGTGAATGACTACAAGTGAAATCAGATACATGCTATAACATTTAAGATGTCACATGGAACACTTCAGAAACTCCCACAAGTAAATCTGAAATTTCTCATGCTTAAATAAGAAAAGAGAATGGATCAAGAAACAAGAGACTTCCAATACACCAAGAGACCAGGTTGCATATAATCTCTTCATAAATACCAAAAATGCTGAAGAGTATTACTTCATATGAGAACTCTTTTATTTTTAATATCAATTTTTATGAATTGAAATTTAAAAATCCAGATTTTTACAAAAGTTGCAACAGTCACCATTCATAACATTGTATGTGCTGTGGGCTGTTCTTCTGCAGCCCCTCGTGTTGTTGGCTCATGGCTTTAAAACAATAATATTACTTTTCCAAAAATTATAATCAAGTCTTTTGTTATGCATCATGTGTTTAAAGAGTTGATAACCATTAAACCATTCCTGCTGAAAGAAAACATGACTCTCCAGAGTGGGTTTTATGGTTTCACACCAATTTTTTGTTCCACTTCACCAACCTGTGCCAAATTCTGAACTTGATTTTTTACTTTATATTTATTCCAACAGACTTCCATTAACACAGAAATACACATCAGGATTTTTACTTCAGAAATTACCTAATGAAGAGTGAAAAAAAAAAAACAACAATGAAACAAGCAGAAAATACAAATCCCAGCAGATATATTGATTAATTGCTCCAATAATTGTAAAACTTGGGTCAATAATATAATAAAGGCATTAATTACAAAATAGCCAAGATGTCAAGGCTACTTTTTCTTTCAACAGTCATGAGTTGAAAGCTGAAGTTCCCCTACTACAGATATCATGTGATAAGAAGTAATGCTCCAGAGAGGACATTACTGAAAGTTATGGATGGACCAGTCTGGCAACTAATAGATCCTTAATGGCTTTCAAAAGTAGCCTATAATCTCTGGTAATACCATCTCTATAGGGTCTTCATGATGTATTATGTAATAATTGTAGTGCTTCTAACTATAGCTTGTATTACACTGATTACTGCACCATTAAATTTTTTTGTGAGATTATAATATAATTTTTGGAGTTTGTTCTGTCAACGCTGAGAAGTTTTACGGCTGTTAAAGTTTCTTATTATGACATTAACTTTATTTCAAAATACTTGGAGTGTTTTTTTGTGAAAAGGGAAATATTTACTTTGAAAAGGAAACGTAGTCCTTTTTTTCTTACTGCTCTTCAAAAGCTGTTTTTTACATTTAAGATGGTGACAAGCACTTGAAGGACACTGAAATTGGCTGTGGGTGCTACCATGAGTACATCTTTCATTGCTGTTCAGCTGTCCCTGTGCATCGCTAGAACTGAGGTTACTCATCCTCACCTTTTTTTGTTATCCTTACAAACACCTCAGAGAATTGGCTTGACTACTGGGTGATTTTTATGCAAGTTGTGTTCTCCCAGTACGTAGGCAAAATTGAACCCCGAGGTGGGTTTCTCTTTGATTCACACAGTAACTCAGTTAATCTGATTTCACCCTTTGCTCCGAGCTGATCTGCTCTTGCAGGGTCTGACGCCTTTTCCTGAGAGGCTGCAGGCAGCATAGGAAGGGGCTCAGCACAGACCAACGCTTGGTGTAAGCATCCAGCCTCTGCCAAAATAGTCCTAGGGCAGGAATAATCCTCCCAGACATACAGGGATCATCAAGTCCAACCGTTGCCCTGACACCACCCTGTCAACTAGACCATGGCACTAAGTGCCATGTCCAGTCTTTTCTTAAACCCCTCCAGAGATGGTGACTCCACCACCTCCCTGGGCAGCCCCTTCCAATGGCTAATAACCTTTTCTGTAAAGAAATTCTTCCTAATGTCCAACCTGACCCTCCCCTGGCGAAGCTTGAGGCTGTGTCCTCTTGTCCTATCGCTAGTTGCCCGGGAGAAGAGGCCGACTCCCACTTCACCTTCTGTTTCCTCCTCTCTCACCAGACTTCAGAGCCTCCCAGACACAAACTTCTTACTCAAACACCAAATATACAATTAAATGTGAATGTGGATCAGCCACAGTCTGGTTATACCACACCACAGTACTGATTTGCAATGGTCAGAGCACAGAAGACCTTGTATGCTCCCTTATTATTGTGGTTAACTTCATGGTAAATTAGTATACTCAACTGTAATTATGGAAGTCAGATCATCTATTTTGCATATTATAATCATGCTATTGTAGTTTACATCTGAACAATATTTCCAAAAGACATGAAACATGCCCTGTCCATAACCACCCTCCCCTCACCGCTCAGTTCACAAACTAAAATATACATGAAAGTAGTATAGTTTCCTTTTGCAGAATTGCTCCTCTTCATGTGAAGATACACAGTTTGGCAAAGCAGGAGGACAGGCATCCGTTCTCATAGATACTCTTTCCAATTACAAGTCTATTAAATAAAACACAGACAATATCTACTTAATAGACAGAAAAAGCTCAGTAGCTTTCTATTTCCTCCCACCCCCCAAGAACTCCTCTTTTATCACTTTCTGAACTACCATGCATTTACCTGGTGCAAACTGATGAATACTGAAGCCACTAAAGCAGTACCTGAAAATATAAATACACCAGACACTAGTAAACATGCACGAGCTCAGCTGGCTGCTGCAGGCACCCAACAAAAGTAGGTTCAGATACCAGAATGTCTTGCTATGCATCTTCTTGCACTACCTGTGAAGGTGCAGTCTCTGGGATTAGTCCCATGGTACTAAGAGCTACACCACAATATTATACATGAAAAGTCAGAGCTCCACAGCCTCCCAGACGCTAGACAGCCTAACTCTGTGCTCAAGCCAAAGATATGTTCATCCTGAGCAGTGATGATCTCAAAATATGGTATAGGATTGTATGCTTAGATGTGTTTGTGGGTTTTTTTTTTTTTCTTTTTCCAAGAACAGGAAAAATGAAGTGAGTATTACTGTAGGGGGAAAAAAAAAAAAAAACTCAAAAAACACATTGCTGTTACAGTGGGGGGAGTTTAGGATGAGTGCAATTACATCAATATTATTGTAATTAACAATTACATCATGCTTTAGAAAAGGAGTACAGAAAAGGTTGGTATTAACATGCAAGACACAGCAGAGTGATATCAATACTCATTTTACTGTTCAGATTTTTTTTAAAAAGCTAATAGCTGTCAAAAATACCCATTATAGGCTAGTCTATAATTTGTAGAAGTCAAGTAATACATTTTTTCTGAAGGTATAATGGATGCTCCATGGAGCAATTATTTTAGAAAGACAACTTCATCTCAGCTGTCTCATGCCAGCAGAACTATTTAAGAGCCAGAAATGCATAATTCAACATGGAAGAGCTGTCAGATTTGAGAATACCTTTAAATTATAAAAACTTAGCACCACTAGTCAGTTATAATTATAATGGAAATGTAGTTTTCTGTCGTTTTATCATAGCAAACATCTCTTAAGAAGCAATTTCATGTGTTAAAATATTTTGGCAAAGTGACTTTTGATTCTAAAGGGATAGGGATTATCTAGTTTTATACCTGAATATTTTTCTTACAAATTGAATGTAACAGCTTACATTGTAAAAGATGGTAAGAGCAAGAGTATTATTAAAATCCCATTGGAAATTGTTACTATGAAACAATGAGCAGCATAACTCACTGGGACAGGTCAAGTTATGCACAAAAATATTATTTTATTACAAAATATGACAAGGCAGTTTTTCATCAGACAGTCAATTATTTTATACAGCACACAGCCAAAATACAGAAGACTGTTCTTTTGACTTTGGCTTCTTTTAGTAACTAGAAAACCAAATTATGTATAGTTGAAGTAGTCACTCAGATGGTTGTAGGATCAACAAAGCGTAGTAGAAGTGCTGTCAGAAAATTAAGGTGACATTTAGATCCTTTTAATTTTCTTTTTTGTCCACAATACGACAATGCCAGTTCTTTTCTCTTTAGGCAGGACCAGAAAAATATTTAGGCAGGACCAGAAAAATATTCTATGGCTTCCCTCAGAAATAAGCCTATTGACTTATAAGATTATATTGAACACCCAATATGTGTTTTTTTTTTTCAGTTCCCTCCAGGAGCTGAACTCTATCCACACACAAGTATCATGGGCCATATTCCAGGTACCAGGGCTCAAGTCCACTTTCCTTTCTCACCTTGTTTGCTGACACCCACAACAGCTCCCAGTCCCCTCCTCTACAAAGGAGATCATGTAGTCTGGAGTTGTTGTTATTTTTTTTTTAAAAAAATTCTCAAGAATTTTCATAAATTGAACTCTGTTCAAATCAAAAAAAGAGTGATTTATGATTTTTTTTAACGTTCATTCTTCAACTAGTTCTGCTATTAATGTCATGGAATTGCCTTTTTGAAACTGTTAACAAAGACCTTTGTATGGCTGTTTTTCAGACTAATTCACTTTTTGATGTTGTCACTGATGACCACTACATTTCCCAGATTTCTATTGGCCTTTCTGCTCAGCCCACACATTCAGTAGAAGAGCATTTTCCCTTCATGGGTGATTAGGTGTGGTCAGTTGGTTTTATTTATATATTTGCTAACTAAATGCCCTGATACTGCACATATTCATGTACATGTTTAATTTCAAAAAACTTAATCATCTAAGGTGCTCACAGTTAATTTTAAGCAGCTTAGGGACAAAAAAAAATGTTGAATTTTATCATTAAATATAAGTCTTGACAACGAGGATTCAATGAATTAAGTTCTTATAATTATAGTACCAGTATAGCTTCATCATCCTAATCCAGGAGGGCAGGAATGATGGCCCTCCTTTTTTGTTATTTACTCCTTTTCTCCTCCCACAGCAGAAGACGACATTACATCCAGGAGATGGAAAATTATCTTATTCTCTCCCTAAAGATACCAGCATATTAACAAATTGCTGAGAAACAGAAGATCTGATTCAGAAAATATCAATTTATTGTTTCTATGGACGCAACATGATGTAGTATTGCATAACATAATACAAATTAAGGAATTAAATTGGTTTCATTTAATCTGATTTTCTGGCAGACTTTAATGTGTTAAGTATTTACTAAAGAGGCAATTGGAATGCATACAGCATACAGAATTATAATTTATTAACACATCTTCAGTAGTGGCACACATTATCTTCCACAGACTCACCTGTAAATTTCTGGGTTAAATCAGGTTCTATCCCAATAGCACAATTAAGTCTCAAGATAGACAGCAGTGTATTCAGCCAGCAAATTTCCAGCATACTGTAAGATTTACCTTTATTCTGCATCTTTTTCATGTAATACACAGATGTAATTGCTTAAACGGAGCTTTAAAATTAATGCTATAAATACAAATTTGGGTTATGCAGGACATCACCCTGTAGACTTTTAACGAGTCAACAAAATTGTAAGTTTGCTACTCTATAGAACTCCACATGCAGGCAATTTACTAATAATGAATAATAAATATATTTTAATAGCTTCTCCATTTGCTGTGCCACATATTTGATTTAAGTGTAACATGGGACTCCCCCCATCCTCTGTGGACATGGCCGCTAAAGGTTATTGAAGGGGCTTGCTGCCGATGAGCCATTGTTTCAGAGAAACTACACAGATTTTCTTATAAGCAATGTTTTCACCTAATTTTTAAGTCCACACAGAAGGACTAGCAATAATGCAAAGCTGCAGTAACTATTACATTTTCCATCACATAATTAAAATTAGCAGTGCTGGGACCCCACACTTGTGTGCCCTACAACAGGGGAAATATTAATATTGCATTATTTGAGACAAGGAAAGAAAAACTGCCTAGTTCTTAGCAGCAGACACATTCAGACACCTAAATAGGTGGAGACCAAATTGGTTTCCAATGACATTTTTTGAAATCCAGATAACGAGTTCCCATCGATTTCAAAGGTATTTGAATAGACTTACAAAAACACTATACTGTGTTTGGGACCCAGGCTGGTATTTCTGCCCCACAGCATATAGGAACCACCTAGTCCATGTGGAGCTCTCCTATAGCCATGCTGCATTGCAATCCACTGGGCAACGGGGCTGTTAGTATGCAAAATGAGATATTTTAACACTGTTTTATCCCAACAGATGCCTCAAATATAGCATTAATAGTTGCTAGATATTTTTCCTCTTTATTTCACGTGAGAGTGAACATAAAGATGAAGCAACTCAAGGACATATTACCTCCTGGCTTCCTTTGACACAAAGTGTATTTACAGTATGGCCTAAAAGTTTTTAGTCCAGTTTCTCAGTCCAACACTCTGGAATTCAATTAATGGAGACATTCTAGCACTTACATCGAGTTATGCTGCATATAAATGGGGATAAAAGGATTACCAGGTTATAAATCAATTGAGAGATTCAGGGATATAAATCTCAGGGACACTGGGCTTCAGCGTTAATGGAAATGCAGAATTCCATTGGCTAATCACAATTTAGATTGCTACCAGATACATCACTGGATTTCACAGGGTGTCCTAATAAAACTCTCTAGTACTGCAGAGAGGTGGAAGAAGTAGAAAAAAAGCCCTTGAAGGTGGCCCACAACAATCTGCTTCCATGCTAGCCACGGGCTTATACAGTAAATCAAGGCTGATTTCTTAGACAAGAAATAAGCTAAATAAGCTACATTATAGTGGTGTTAGATGTCATTTTTGCATTAGTCATATAAAAAAAAAGAACAGAGGAGGCTGTTGTACCTAAATCAGTCTCTTAGAAAAGTAGGCACCAAGTATAGAAAACTATACATGTACAGAAATGCACAACTTGCCTGACAAAGCCATGGCACAGCTAAGTTAAACAATGTCTTGAGACCATTAAGTGACTTCAGCTTCGTAGAAATATAGTTTTCATTATTACATAGAAAAGAAGATTTTCCTTTCCTTCGACAAAACAGTGCAAGACGGAGAGAAGACTCCAGTATGAAGTATTGCTGAAAAGGAAAGAAGATGGCTACAGAGGAGTCAGTTCAAAAGGCAGAAATCTCAAACTTGGTGCTGAGGAATATAGAAAGAGGGAGTAACAGCTGGGAAGATATCTTCACTTCAGCGCAACTGGGGAGGTTGAAGAATTTCGTGGGAACATGAATACTCAACTTTCCTCAAGGGTATGATATCTTCTGGCTGTGTTTGACAGAGTACATTTCTGCAGGATACTATAAGAAATAAAAGCCAAGGAGACACTATGGGGAAGGGAATGTTCGGCTGGATATGGAAAAATGTAAAGGACAGTTTATACCCAAAGGGTCCTCTGTGCGTTTATAAATACAATATGTAATTCTTAGAACAAATCAAATACAAACAAGTTAAAAACAACTCAACTCATGCCCTGATTAGTTGAGGGCTGTTGCAGAGTATGATATATTTCAAGCTTATCCAACTCCTAATATTATCATGAAAATGACCTAATGTTTAGCTAAGCACTGTCCTATCTACTAGATACAAGGGGGGAAAAAAAAAAATCTATTTTAAAGGCTTTCCTTTGTAAGAAAGATGTCATATTAGAAATCCCTTGACTGTTGTATTATGTACAAAACATATCCAACAGGGAGGCTCTTGTAGGTTCCCATAAATACTTGCTGAACATCAGGATATTCTATTGGAAATAATGAGAATGCACTGAGAAGGCATGACCCTGAGCAACTTGAGTGGGGAGGGTGGCACGGAAGATATTAAATCATGCTTTCTTTTGTCATTGCCAATTATATATTCAGGTTCCATGTCAGTGTTAAATATATCATCATAGCAATGTATTACAGTTTCAATGTGCACCGCATAATCACAGTAACATCACTCTGATGTCATATTAGACACTGGCAAAGAGCCACATCATGAGTAAAAATTAGGGCTTACCAAGAAATGTCTACAATTTTTTTTTTTAAACATATGATTAATTTTAAGCCAAACCAAAGAAACAACACATTTGAAGGAGTGGAGGTCATTTCCAACTGTTACTTCATAGTGTACTTTGGCTCAAAGCCAAAGAGACAGAAGGGGAGACCCTGTAATAAAATATCTTTTACTAATTTTTTATTTTTTTTTTAGTAGTAAGGCTGAAGATTTAGAAGCTCTTTGGCATTTTCTGGTGAGGTTGGGGGCCTCCTGAAATTACCACTGTTTCCCTTTTGCTAGGCAGACAAAAGTATACACCATAGCGCAATATATTTTAAGTTAAACAGTCAATCATTATCTAACATACCTGCAATGGCATGCACAGATCTCAAAATTCATTGTTTGGCACATTTTTATGAAACACCGAATGTTTTAGTTGGTATGTGGAAGGGTCTTGGAAATCTGGGAATGTTGAAGACAAGAGGACTGAGGCACACGCGTGGTATTAGATTTATTCTGCCACAATAGGAATGAACAATGTGTAAGTGGTCAAATCTGGATTTCTGGCATCTGTTCCTACGTTAGTTTATAGCACACTCTTCAAGTTTAACTAACTTAATTATGGAATGCTCTCTCACTTTTGCCATCCATAAAATAGATGCATTCCCAAGTTCACAGAGATGATGCATGCCTCCATTCATTACTGTTCATAAGACAATTAGATGTACTCAGATGGAAAGTATTACAGCAGAATAAAGTATTATTATTTTGTAACTCGTTCTCTATGATAATAACAAATTCAAGGTATTAGAAGTGTATTGAATTTTTTGCAGCCAGAAAGGATAGAGTAATATTAATTCAGCTTTTTTTTTTTTGAGGAAAAATGTCTTTTATAATTTTCTTTCATTCCCCTTAAATTGGAGTTAATTGGATGCATGTCGTAAGTAAATATCTTAAATTTATTAAGGTGAATTTGCCACTAGAACCAAATTTTCAATCAAAAGTGCCCATAATAGCAACACGGACAGCACACAGTGTATGTACACCTGGGCTGTAATTGCTGTGTCCCATGAGGTTCAGTCGTAAGGGCTCATCTTTCTGTGGCTAATGATAAATGTGGAAAGTAGTAGTAGTCGGGGGAGGGGGGGTAAGTTGATGTTGGTGAACTTCTTTTTCCCCAAATACAAAGAAACTGTTAGGAGATTTTAGCTATATACTTCACAAAAGCAGTTTTCAAAAATCAATACACACAGTAGACTCCTGGCTAAGAAACTGCATGTAAAGCTAGAGTTTCCTCTCATCCGTGCCTCAATAAATTCAGCTATTGAGCTCACAGACAGCAGTAACCCTGGCCATCCAAGGCTTCCTTTGAGATGAGACTTTCTCTGTTGAAAGCATGAGCAATATTTTCTTACACTTCACCCCATAACTTGATCATAGTCAGTCTCTCACCTGCTTTTCAGGCAACTGACCAGGAAGCATTTTATCTCTGATAAAATTCTATGTTCCCACCAATATGAGTACAATAAAGATGGTGTTACCACTTTTTTTAAAGTATCTTACAGTAATGTTGTTTTTATAATATATCACATCCAGTGTCTTGTTTAGTAATAGGAGAACAATTGTTATTATGTATTTCTGAACTTCGAGATCCTTAGAATATTAAATATGTCTAATTTTCTTTCATTCTGCACAGTAATTTTAGTAAGTGTAGTGATGTAAGGAACTATGAGGGTAAGTTTTCCTCAGGTACACAGTTCTAAGAGGAAAAGCTCACCCTAAGAATACATAGTCACTTCTTAGCATTTCCCTCTCTTAATGCTATTCCTCATATAACCACTTATTACAAGCCAGACTCAAAGACCACTGAAGTCAACAGGCACACTCCATGGCTTTCCCCATCTATCTCAAACTGTGTTTGAACATTCAAATAGCCTGTACCAGAACACAAAAAGTGCCTTGTACAAAAGTATTAACAGTAGAATGCATACAAAAAAAGGTAAAAAGGAGGTTATAGTATGTTGTATTGTTGACTAAGACACAAATGCTTCTCTAAAGAAAAAATTTTTTAAGAAAAGAAAAAAGATGATATGTTTCCTGATAGTTTGATTTTATTATTATTTCAAAGGTTTTGCAAAGGGTAGCAGCCATTTGTCGCAAATAAGATTAAAATAAAAGTATCTGCAACTATAAAAGATGGCAAATATTTAAGTAGCTAATTTAGTCCTTTTTTTGGTCCCTCTTTACTATATCCATCAGTATGTTTTCTACTGATACATGCAAAAAACAGCATGCCAAGAGCAGATTCCTATCTACAGTAGCAAACAAGGGACATTAGTAAAAGTGTTATTATATAGTGCTTTCCAAATCTATTTTGCTAGGAATGTGGCAGAGCTTAAAGGACTAGTATTAGCACATTACCATCAGTTAAAGTGTTCCTCTCAAACAATGATGTGGGGCAGTAACTGCCACTTCTACCTCAGACCACTGAAAGGTTCTATTAACACTGGGAGTTTTTTGTAACTGGACAGGTGAAATAAAGCAGCCCCCAACTCCCTACCAAGGCAGAAGTAGCACACAGCGTGGGCACACTTTTTAGCCAGATGCTGAACACAGAGGGTGTTCTCCCAGAGACATACCCTGCACAAAATACCTCCCTTTGTCCTAGGAAATACCAATTTCTGGTCTTACAGGCAGCTAGGTGGAAGTTCAAAGTAACCTGCTCTGTGTATCCTAGTGCACCCCACAGTCAAGTTGAGGTTCAAAAGATTATAGATGTGGTTCAAGGATCATTTCTATCTGAAAGTGTTCTTCCACGGTGTGACCTTACTAATGTAAGTGTACAGAGAGAAGGGGTTATTGGTGCTAATGCAGGAAGAATCTGCCTTGTATAACTACAGAATTTCATAATAATGTGTTTTATAGTGTGGTCCAAACCTGATTACTTGTAGAGAAGAGAATAAAAAAATGAAAGTAGATGCTCATAAAAAACCTACAATATAAATGAAAAATACAAACCACATTAAACATTTCATTGAATTGAGGAATGGAAGAAGGAGTTGTTCACATTTCACTTCTGTAATTATTTCATTAGGGGAGACATTATAAACACAGATACACTTTCTGAAAACATGAAGATCAGGAGAAACAGTCTGTGAGTAGCTTGATATATATTTGCACGGATGCAGACTTTTGCAAAAATGTTCATCACTGTCTACATATTTTTACTCATTGGGAATATTGTTCTTCATGCTTCCAAACTTTTTTGAAGTGACTGTTAAAAGAAAAAAAATGATGCTATTCTTCTATTTTGTTACAAAATAAACTTGGTAGAGTTTATGAGAAACCGCAAAAAACCTAACCTTCAAAACTAAAATAACATTAGTAATAACAAAAAAGTCATTTCATTGATACAATAATAAATTTGCACTTTCACAATAAAGTATAAAGACCTACCACCTTTTCTGAAAAATCTAAAACTGAACCCCAGCTGATGAGGGACTGCCAGGATAAGGATTTAAACCTGGCTCTGAACAATCTGCATCCTCACCAAGACTCATCACTCCATCATGTTTCTTGGCACGAGAAGAAAGAAAGAATCTTCTTGAGTTTTCAGATTGAATGCTAAAATTTCAAGACTGAAGGCAAGGAAAAAAAAAAACCAAAACAGAACAGCAAAAAGAAAAGAAGGTGACCACAAGCTGAACTCAAAAAACCCCTATCCCTCTGCTCTGGAAAATGATGTACATTTGATGTGGAAGTTACTAAGATACAATGAACATGAAATCATCAAGGCACAGTATTTCAGAGAAGAATTGCACTTTAAAGCCAAAGCTGGTTCCTAAACGTTTACCTGTGAAATGAATACTCTATTCCTTTTAATCTTTTTCATACATCTTTAATTGTGACATAACCTGATCTTAGATAGAAAATTTTCAGTAATTTACTGTACAGCACAACTAATGCAGCAAAATCCAGTGCAGCCAAATACAATTGCATCTGTTGAAAGAAATGGCTTCCATTAATATTCCTTTTGTCTTATTGCAATATGTTCTTTTTTTTTTATAAGAGCAGCTGTCCATACGTTTGTGTGCATCTGTGTGGATGTATATGTATAAAGCATTAGAAATGTATAGATGGGCAAATGCATTTTTTGTCACAAGTTTTAAATATGTGTATACACTCGCATACATAACATGCACGTATATTTACATATCTACATACACTTTTATATAAGCGTATAATATACGTTTCTACCTGTGTGTTCATGTATCTGTGCATATATACACACACATGTACATATATATGCCGCTCTGAGCTCCTTGCCTCACCACGAACTGCAGCGCTTCTTTCACTGAAAGTTTCAAAGTGCCTGCACATTTCCTTCTGAATAAAAGGAGTTTGAGCTCCTGACCACTATTCTCTAACAAATAATTCTTTGTGGCTGTAATTAAGATGGCTCTGAAAGACTGCTGGGATGTCTTAGTGGTCTGGAGAGCACTCCCCCTCCCCTGAAACAAAATCCTTTATCACATTTTTGAATTAATTATAAAAGTTAAAAATTAAATCTTTCTTGTGTCCCCCATAATAATCCTCCCAGATCAGTTTTTGTCCATATTAATGGAGAACACATCCCTAGTAAGATTTAATTTCAAACTTTTATAATTATGGTTAAAATTAAATCTTACTGTGCCTGTATTACACATTAACATGAATGAAAGCCAGCCTAGGAGGATTATCAATGGCATTCCAGCACGATTTATTTTTAACTTTTTCAATTAATTAAAATCTTTGGATAAAGATCTTGTTTTGGGGTGGGGGAGTTCCTATTAAGATGAAGCCCACAAAGCGTTTCCGTTCTTGTGCGGGGTAGTGGAGCTGGGAAGGAAAAGGCTGGGAGCTCAGAGAGATCATCCAATAAGTCGCTCATCCCTGGTGGAGCAATACTTAGTTCTGAGCTCCCTCTGCTCTGGAGAAAATGGTAATAACACCCCAAAACAGCAGTTTGTTTCTAAAAATGCTCAGCAATACTCTGCACAAGCACGGATATAACCTCGCACTGTCTCCTAATACAGAACCACTGTGTGTATCTCATGGTATTAACAATTCCTAGATTTTAATACCCTTTGGGAGTCTTTGGATTATCAAGCCTGACCTCCCAGATAACTCAGGTCAGACTTTTCCATCTAAATCCCTGTTGGGGAGGGAATATTTCTTTTCCTTTTCCTGTGCGAGTGATAACTGTTGAGTGCAGTCCCTTCTCGAGCACACTTTTCCAGACGGTGCCATGATTAGGACCCCAAATGATAATGAAGGTACTGTTTCCTTTGGGACCAAACTGTGAACCTCTGCTCAGGAGAATAAGCCTCATCACGACTTGCAAGTGAGAGTTCACCAGCTGCCTTAGGGTGAGGCATGTTAATGGCTGGATAGCACACATCTTAAAGCTCAGAAAGCAGCACAGCGATGAATTTCACAAATTACTTATAATTTTGGCCATGGGTATCATCCCATTTAAGTTCTCCTTTTTTCTTTCTCAGTAAAAATTATTTCTAAGGGTAAAATGAGTTTGCCTTTACTTCCCCTCCTCCTTCCCCCAAGCAGAAATGAACCCAGTTAGCAACACAAAGAGCAGAACAGGGTATCCCTCACACTCAGCTTGCTGCACTGGCAGCACTTCGCCAACCAAAAAGTGTGTGAAGCTCCCAGGGAGCTTCGTCTTCACAAATGCCGAGTCCCCACAGGGCTCAGGCTGGTCTCTCTCACCATGCACTGAAAGTTTCACAACACTCACTGCCTCAGAATAACTACAGCACCCATGTGAACTGCCTGCCATGGACCCATCAGGAACTCAGGGGTTCCTTGGAATCATAAGGTTGGAAAAGACCCTTAAGATCATGGAGTCCAATCATAAACTTAACACTGCCAAGTCCACCACTAAACCATGTCCCTAAATCCCATGTCTTCTTCTGGCATGAGCTGACGATGAGTAGAATTTAAAATAAAAATCACAATAATCTTGTTTTTCTCAGAGAAGTTTCTTCAGTCAATAGCTTTATTCTTCCATCATCAAACATCCTACACTACTTAAAGTCCCTTCTAAGAAGCCAACATAGACTTTGCAATTAGGGCTCCACAGCACCTGGCTTTTATAAAATAGTTTTTGTTTACAATCAGTTATGCTTATACGCGTTGTTTCCACCATCACATGCATGCTTTTGCAAACGGATAAAGCCTCCTTGACAGTCACTTTTTTCAATTACCAGCCTGCACCCTCAGTAAGTTCACAGACGACACCAAGTTGGGCAGGAGTGTTGATATGCTTGAGGGTAAGAGGGGTCTACAGATGGATTTGGACTGGTTGGATCAATGGGCCAAGGCCAACTGCACAAGGTTCAACAAGGCCAAGTGTCTGGTCCTACACTTGGGGACCAACAACCCATGCACCACTACAGGCTAGGGAAGAGTGGATGGAAAGTGCCTGGTGGAAAAGGACCTGGTGGTGCTGATCAATGGCTGGCTGAATATGAGCCAGCAGTATGCCCAGGTGGCCAAGGCAGCCAACAGCATTCTGGCTTGTATCAGAAATAGTGTGGCCAGCAGGACTAGGGAAGTGATCATCCCCCTGTACTTGGCACTGGTGAGGCTGCACCTCAAATCCTCTGTTCAGTTTTGAGCCCCTCACTACCAGAAAGACATTGAGGTGCTGGAGCAAGTCCAGAGAAGGGCAACGAAGCTGGTGAAGGGTCCAGAGAACAAGTCTTATGAGAAGCAGCTGAGGGAACTGGGGTTGTTTAGCCTGGAGAAAAGGAGGCTCAAGGGAGACCTTATCACTCTCTACAACTACCTGAAAGGAGGTTGTAGCAAGGTGGGGGCTGGTCTCTTCTCCCAAGTAAGAAGTGATAGGACAAGAGGAAACAACCTCACGTTGTGCCAGGGGAGGTTTAGATTGGATATCAGGAAAAATTTCTTCACCAAAGGGTTATCAAGCATCGGAACAGGCTGCCCAGGGGAAGTGGTGGAGTCACCATCCCTGGAGGGATTTACAAGATGAGTAGATGTGGTGCTTTGGGACATGGTTTAGTGGTGGACTTGTCAGTGCTGGGTTAACAGTTGGACTTGATGATCCTAAAGGTCCTTTCCAACCAAAACAATTCTATGATTCTATGATCTTTATGGATCCAGGTAGCTAAAACTGCATCAGCCTCTGCTCCGCACCCAGGCCCAGGTCAGTACTTCAGGCAAGTATGCATCCAAAGCACAGATGGACAAAGGGTTTTCTGAAGATCTGAGTGTCTTAGAGAAAAATAAGCAGAAAGACGAGGGAAGCTGAGAAAAGATCAGGCACAGTGAGAAAAACTGTTGTAGCCTGGCCCTGAATTAAATCTATGAAAGGGATCACACTTGGCTGGCTGGAAGTGCTTTGGGAACAAAAACACCGTCTCCTATACGATTCCTTTGGCAATCAGGAAATGGGAACTTGCCCATTCTTTGTAAATATGAAAGTATTTATATTGCATCAAAAGTATCTGCTCCTACTACCATCTTTTTCTTCTAAGACAAATCACAGAGCTCAAAAACTTTGGCTAACCTCATTCTTTCCCTGTGATTTAAATTACATGAGGAGAATATCTCAGATATTTGGGGCTGCAATTTTGTGTTTCCCAGGCAGTATCATCTGAAAAATACAAATTTTATGAGAAACCTGCAAGATGTGGTCTGATTTGAACATGGGGAGCAGAACAAACATAGCCTTGCACTGTATCCACACCTGAAAACCCAACATTACAATCAAAACATTAATGGCTTTTTTACAGTGAGAGGTTGAGACAGCCTCACTAACTTCTGTGTCCTGAAGGAAATAATTTTACTTCCTTTCTGTAATGTAGTTAATTATCTGTATGCATTCACTCATTAATCAACTAAAAGTTCCTTTGGAAGAAAAGGTGGAAACATCTCATTTTCAGTAGTTGTTAAGCACAGTACCATTGAATGTTCAAGTGAAGGGAAGCTTATTCATAATACCAATAAATCCATAAAAATAACAATTTATGTATTCACATGGAGATATTATTTTTTTCTTTTCCTTCTCCATATTTGCTATTTCCATGTAGGAATATCGTACTTAGCCCTTACGTACAATTCTGGTCAGTTCTGACATGACAAGCAACAAGCAGTTCTACAAAGAAGGAAAAAAAAATATCACTTCCAGAAAGTTTAGACTACTGAATGAGACGTATTAAATCAGGTTTTCTTAAACAATATTCTCCTGATTTGCTGATACCTGTCTGAATTATCCGGAGGTGGGTGTTGAGGCTGTTTTCTAGTTCCCCCTCCCTATTAGCCCAGGAATAACTGTCTCCCCATGTCATGTCAACAGGCTTCATTATTCACTATATTACACTGGAAGTAGTTACCTACACCTAAGCAAAGGAAGCATAATTTCAAAGGTGAAAATAAAGCAACAAATAATTCACTTGTAGCTTTTCTTTCCCTCCCTTGCATATTGCCTTGCATACTTTTGAATAACAAAGCCATAATTATTTACTTTGGGGAGTCCTGTAAGCCATGTCATCATGAGTGCCGATGAATTTTCTGGGAATGATTTGAAATGTTTCCAGTTAAACTCTAGACTTAACATCTCAAGAAGAAAAAATAATGTTTCTACCACATATTTTATTAAGCCCTTTAGGTCCTTTTACAAGAGAGGAAATACCAATTAACATATAATTTAGCAGAACAAAATATTATCCCATTTCACCCAGTACCCACTTCCTTGAAGTTTATTCAAGCATTAATAACCATTTAATGCAATTTAACTACACTGAGGTATCCGTTACATTAATATCATATATCCATCAGGAAATTAGAGTTTTGTCTCTATGAATTTTGTATTACAAGAAAGACTTTATAATTTTATTCTGCACTTTATGGTGGCTAATTTAAGTTTTAAAATGGTTCAGATAGCTTCCCAGTCTCTCTCTTCTACAGCGTAATATGACTAACAAATTGTTACTGATGTTAAAAGATCATGAACACATCATTTATTAAACAGGGCTGGAAAGATAAGTTTGAAAGAAGAGTGCATTTCCCAGATAATCCCTGTGTTTTAGGAGCTTATATCCAGCCATGGGAACAACCTCCATGGATTGGGATGCTCAGGACCCTGGGCTCCACATGAGTGGAAACACACTCAGAAAATATACTCAGCACCATGAAGAACTGAATCCCCCAGCTTAAAGAAACTCCCTGCCCACTCTCCAGTAATCTTTAACATGGACATTGGGCTGCAAGTGTAATGAGAAAGAGATTTCCCCATCTTGCCTGGTTTGGGGATCGTGGATCAGTAATGCCCATGAGAAAAGTCTAGTTGAGGTTCAATGATAACCCAAAGCAAAACAGCAAACACTCCTAAAATCCTCAAGTGTGGGACAAACACATGTAGGTACAGTTCCTCTGAAGTTTCCTCAGAGAGACAGAGTAGTTTTGGTTATTTCAGCACTAGTTTGTGCATCTTTTTAACTTAAAAGGCATTTTCACATTTTGCCTTGGTCAAAATATCAGACTATGCACCTACAGCAGCTGAAAACAAGCAGAAATAAATTCTGAAACAATGTAAATTATCTTTTGATTAAAAAAATACTAAAACTTGCTATTAAAGATTGGAATGCTATTTAGTGTTCAATTCCGCACCACAGATTTCCTCCAAAACTATGTCAAAATTGCTTAATCTGCCTATCCCAGTTAAAGAGGAATGAGAACACTGGTTTACATCTTCCAGGTTTGAGAATTTAAAATATTTTGTTGCCAAATCCTTTTCTAAATAAATATTTGCTGCGCTGTAAAATTTTTATATATGTATATATGTTTGTGCATAGCAAGATGGGCAATAAATCTTCCTTCTGGCTGATATTGTTATTTATTAATTATAGAAAACCTTCTCTCTTACTTTTACAAAGTGTTCCACCCTAACGCAGCATAACTTCTTTTGCACACACAATTTTTGCTCACCTCATGAGTGCTTTCACAGGGAAACTATTTGACAGGAGATGGGTTAGGTGCAGCACAAGGTATTTGCCAGCACTGTCTACATCTGTCTTACCCTACTGCTACACTCCTGAATAGCATCGTACAAATCAGATGACTGCAGCTGATTCCTTTGGTAACTACATTTATCTCCTTCTCATGCCATTGGAAAATAACCAAGCACATCATCCACTTTTCAAGCACTGAGGACCACATTCTACAGAAAAGAAAATAGTTACTTTATGCCATAACCATATCTGAGAAGTTTTTTACACATTGGTTTGAGGGTAAGTACACCTGGACTAGCTACACAAAAGATAGTACAGGTTCCAGTACTAGGCAAGTAGCTGAGATCTGTGGAAATTGTCCCATAAACAGGGGCTTATTGAGAGCCCAGGATGGAGGGAAGGAAGCAGAAGAATCTAGACAATGCAGAGAGCAAGCTGGAGACTCTCCCCAACGACAAAGTGGTGCTACACTAAGCTTTCCAGATAAATGCAAATTCCCAGAGTGCAGATTATAACCTAGGTTGTTTGAAGGAAGACCTCTCTATTCATCCTTTAAATAAATAAAGGATGCTACAAAATGTCCTGCCTTTGTGAACCTCTCAATAGTCAAACAGGCAATAGCATAATGCTGCTACTCTTGTAATTTCACTGAAGTATTTAGAAATAACGTATATTGGAAAAATACTCTATGGTGGAAGTACAACTTCTCCTCATCCCTTTTCCCAGCACAACATGTTTTTCTGTGGCAGAAAACTACAGATTCTGAGAAGATTAATTTTCCTGGGGTGCATTACTCATTCACCTGCACGCTTAAATGAGATGATAGAGAGTGATAAAAGAATCTGTATTAAATTTCTTCTACTGACAGGATCATTATAGAATAAAAAAATATCTGTCACGTTGTTGATATGAATCTCCTCCTTGTTGTGCCTTTTGGCATCCGTGGATAATTAAAGAAGCCCGAAACTGCTTTTTCTGCAAGTTCTTTCAATTCTTTAGTTCTTTTTATTTGTCCAGCAGGCTTTGGTCTTGTTAAACTTTGCCTATTGAAGGGAAGGAAAAATAGGCCCAATATATTTTATAAATCCAGAAGTGTTATTTGGCCAGAGGGAACTGGCAAAATTCTTTGGTGGGAGATTCAGTAGTAGCAAACAGAGCAGCTTCACGTGCAATTGAGTTTAAGATTGGGAGGAATAACACTATTTAGATATTACAAATGTGCTGTTTTTAATGTATTTGTGTGAAAACAGTGCAACAGTACCATTTACTACAGGAAAGCAGCACAGGGCACGCACCAAAAGCTTGAAGCTGACATTCCCTTTAACTTTATCTGTATTATAAAGTGTTGTCACAATCAAAAAATTGCCAAACAGAAAAAAAAACACCTACCAGTATCTTATGCACTGATTTGTGATAGTGTAAATTACAAATATTACTGTATTTAAATAAACTCTAGAATTAAATTGTGATTATACCAGAAGTTCCCACTTAAGTCCCAGTTAATGATCTTGTCAATACAATTAGCTTGGACCAGCTCTACTTTATTTTAATCACCCCTAAAAAATAAAATATATTTACCAAGCCTCAGCCTATAGCACAAAACAGACACCAGAAACAACATCAATGTGAGAGGAAATAATAAGCCTGAGACAGCCAAAACACCCTACTCTACCTAAAATCCCCCTTTTTCTTTAATGAAGGTTCAGCAGAATTTTAACCTATTTCTTAGTCTTGTGGTGTACACACTTGTAGGGTTTGTGACCTTCTTTGTATAAAGAGTTTTCACATCTATTCACAAGGGGAAAAAGAAATAAAAATATCCTGAATTCCTTATAAAAAGCTTCATGCTGTTTAGATACATCGGTAATCCTACATCATACTAAATTACTGTGACAATAAAACTCTTTTTAACATTACCATTAACTAATGCTTCAGATTGCAGGTCACGTTTGTTGTATCTACTGGCATTTAACGCAATGCTATAGGTAAAATATAATTCAGTATGTCTTTTAGGGAAAACTAGATATTTTCAATATCTTATGCAGTATAACAGAGCGTATAGTCAAAGTAGTACACTTCTGCAGGAATTTAAACAAAAAGCCTTGCCTGGAAAAAAATCAATACTCAAAATATTACTGTGCAGAACTACATCATTTGGGATATACAATATATTGCAGTAAAGTGCAGTATCATTAGTTCATTTAAGCATGCTTAAAAATAAAATTAAGTTGTGCTTTTATTTTCCAAATATACTATTAAGAAAAGTACAGTTCAGAGAGACATTAGTGTTTTATGGCAAAAAGATGTAGTTTAAGCCTAGTTTAATATGTCACAAACTTTGCAGATTTCATTTCTAATAAAATCCACTCAAGAACAACTTCTAATAAAAGCTCCATATGCAAGAAAAAGGAGTCAGTTTACGCAGTTTCTATTGTTAAAATGGTACACCAATAAAATGAAAGAACCCACACATCAGAGAAGAAAGTTGAAAAATATGTTAAATTCTTTCTTGAAGCAATATAAAAAAGGGAATATTATGCATGCAACTATTTAAAATGTTTTATTTATAATATGTTGTTTTTCCTTATCAGATCCGTTGAACAACAAATGACACGAAGACAGGCTTATGAAATTCCAGTCTAAAGCGATTTTTAATACTAACACAAATTATAAATAATATCTGTCTTTTGTCAACTGCATTCTTCGATAATCTAATTGGATCACGCTAATGAGACCTGGGTTGGGAAATGTACTGAGGTTCCCATGCCCCGGGTCAGAGGAGACTGAAAACATCTTGAGATTAAGCACATCTGCTGCACGAGCAGGGCAGCTGCATCACTTGGTCAACCCAAAGAGCATCAGCTACAGAGACAACCATGCACTTGACCTCTCAGCTGGAGGTAAAACCATTGGCAACTAGTCAAGGAGTAAAGCATGGGCCATTACTCCTCCCTCCCCACTGCACGCCGCACCCCCCCCCACCCCCCAAATTCTTGCTCTGTGTTTTCACATGATCATAGAACATTCTATACCAACTTGTGTGTCACTGAATACATACATATGTCAATACATACCCTATTACCTCATCAGGTGGAGATGAATGATATGAGTTATTTTAAGATTATCCTTTCTACAGCTGTTGGGACACCAGAGACTGTTGAACATAATGAAACTTCATTCTTAATGGAAACTCCACCTACACAACTGAAAATATTTTCCTTCTCTAGGCACCAATTCATTGTTCCATTCTCTTTTCTCATTCTAAGAGAATAACCAAGGATAACTTCCAAACCCACCTTAGGAAGGGACCCACCTTTTTATCTAGAAGACAGACCCTTCCCACACAGCACACATCTAAATCAGAAGAGCTTCTATAGCAATCCTCCAGCACCAAGTGACAAATATGGGAAGTGAGGGATGAAACACATATCCTTCTGTTTCTCTTATATATTTATTTATTTTTACCCCAGAGCATTTGCTTTGAGCAAACAAGGCTTTCTTTCACACCTTTTCATTCCCCATTTACTTATGCCTCAGATGGTCTAAAAGCAGCTTTGCGTGAGTTAGCTGGATATCAACTGTCCTGCAGCAATCATTTTAGGAATGTGATATAATTTTTAACAATTTCATATATGTAAAGTATAGACTAAATTTCTCCATAGAAACACCCGTATAATCTTCAGTGACACTAACAGGTTTTACAGCATACAATCGAGAGGATAGAGAAGTGAAAATTCCCATCTATTACAGCAGATGAGAAGCCAGAGAGTTTAAAATATAGCTTTCCTTAAATGTTAGGGTTTTAGTTTATCCTGTACATTAGTTATGTTATTAAAATCATGAAGTATAGAAAATTTAGTTAATATATACAGGAAAGCACAATTTTTCTGAGCCATTTCAGAAGTTACCTGTTCTATTGCTGTAAAGTTTTGTGTGTCTAATGAACAAAAATATGCAGTATGGAAACATACATTTTTGTTACTAATTTCATTAATCCATCATTTCAAAATTTTTCATCAGATTTGTTTCAAAGATCTCACTGGATCTACAAGAAAAATTCAAACTAAATAAATTCTGGAAAGAAATGTCAGAAAAAAAAATCATAAGTGAAACTTACTGTTGTTGATCAGTCTGAATGCTGAGACTGCTCTTGTTTAATGTTCTGCTTCCTTCCAACATTTCAAGATAAGAATGACCTTAGAATGATCCATCCTGACCTCTGTATAAGCCAGGTCCACAGAAATGCATACAGTAATTAAAAAATAATTAAATAGAACAAAAAAACAACAAAAAAAACCCCTCTTAACTTATGTAATTTACAGCACTGAGCTTTGATCAGTAGTAGGAAAAAAATCCAAACTTGAGTTGGAGAATTCCCATATTCAGCCTGCTCCAGGCAACTCAATCCCAGTGGCCAGTTGTTAAGGTTTTTCCAAGGAATCAGATGGAGCAATGAATCCCAAAGCATTTCCCTTGACTGATTTACACTTCTATACATGCAAGATTCAAAAAACATTAATTTGAATTCAAGAAAGATTAGTCAGAGGAGTTGTTTCTGCAAATCTTATTCAAGGAGCCTGGGCGTCTGAATTTCATTATTCAACCATCATCATTGGCAATTTATTTTGTACTGATGAATCAGCAAAGTACTGATAAGAAATCAAAGATTCAATAAGTTATTTTTTCACTTTAGAGCAATGGGGGAGAACAAAATGGCATGTTCACATATGCAGCTCTGCTGTAGCTATTACAAAAGTTATGAGTTCCCAAACTTTTCTACAATTGCTTTTATAATCTCTTGATTTTAATATTCACTTTTTAGGCTATAACTTTAAAATTCTCTCTAAACCAATTGAGAAGCAGGAAAATAAAAAGCAAGAAATCCAAGGATTTTACGCTAAAAGCTATAACTCTGCAAGTTTTTTGAGTAGTTTTTCTGCTAAAAAGCAGATGGGAGAGAAAGCTGAAATTTGAAAACGGTGAAGGGAAATAGTCCCTTTGTTGAATATATTTAAGAAAAAGCATTGATATGGAACTTCTTAGTGTGCTCTCTAAATTCTTTAATGCCACATGGCATGATTCACAGCTTCTGTTTTCTTACCAGAGCTTTTTGAGAACTTTCCTTTTGAGACGTTGCCCGCAGTTTTCTCAGGCACGTGAATGGGATTTCTCTTTGCTAGATAGTTCTGCTACACATTCTCCTCTTAGAAATAACCGTCTATTAAGAATCCTCAGGTCCTGAGTAGTTAATATAGTTGAGATTTGGGGTATTTGATCCTGGTTTTGGTGCAGGGGAAGAATTAATCCCTTAGTCACTCACACTTCACATGCATTTGTTCAGGACTATGGGGTGTGTTTATGTTTTCTTTCCAAAGAGTGTTTCTTGGAAATCCAAGAGGTTTGCTTTCTGGGTGTTTTATTCAAAACCTTTGCCATATTCTTCCTCATTCCCTACAAGTTCACTTAACATATTTTTGGCTCCTTTACAAAAACTTTTATATAACAGTGATGCACAGTCATAATCATCTGTTGTCCAGTAGCTGAAAGTATTTGATGATGTTGGCTCAAGACAAGTTTTTTTAGTCACCTCATTGAATTTTTGCTCTTTGTTCTATCTCCACAGCACTGCCTCACATTTTAAATTTTATCCATCTGGCTTCTGGTCTCCATCTCAGCATTAGGTTAGATGCTCACCTTTGTGGAGACTGTTATTGACACATAAAATATTATACTTGGAGAAGTTAAGGCGGCTCTTATGGACCCACCTCCACTTCAGAGCTCTATATTATCCCCAGCCACACACTCTGGCCAATAAGAATAGTTTTGAAGCTGCGTCCCAGGTTGTGTAATACCCAAATTAAAATTCTAGGAAGAACAGGCAAAAGTTTTGTAGAAAAAAAAAAAAGCAAATCAGGCAGATAAAACATGTGTTTTAGTTTACTGCGCAGATACAGTTTAAACACTCTCTCCCTATCTGGGGCTACTCATTCCCATCAACAGCTCAAAACCACAAGTGGGAATACAACACAAAAACTGAAACAACTTTTCTTTTTTCCAGAACGTGTACATAGTAGAGTGGAGTAAGCAATGGTTGCCTCACATTTCATCCAGTATTTTCTGAAGGGGAATGGGTGCATGCACTACCTCGTACGTGTTCCATAAGCCTCATGATTCCAGGAAGAGTCCAATTTACCGTGCATGCCCCAACCATGCAGGCACTATTTGGGCAGCAGGTTGGATGCTTCCTGGAAACACAAGCCTCACTGCTCTTGTTCCCTGCAGATGACATTTCTAGGAGTTCCAGATGTCCAAGGGACCATTTGGATCTACTACTTTTCCCAGGCTGTCAGATGTTCAGAAATCCTGAACAAATGTATTTAAGTCACTGAATTTCATGCAGACAAAATTTCTAAGTGAGGAAAAAAAAAAATTATCTGGGGAATCTTAAATATATGCTATCCCTATACTCTTTGTATTTCTGAAAAAGGAAAGAGCTGCAAGTGGTAAATATTTTTGCAAGACAGTGAGTGTCAACCCTGTTAAAACCAAGAAAATCTATCGTAAACACAGTGCTCATCAAGGAGAAACTGAAGTTGAAAGAAGAGAAGTGAGATGGAAAGCAGAAAAAAAGAATGAACAATAAACAACATAAAATACAAACCTCAATATGTTATGTTCTTCTGTTGAAGGGAAGATAATGGCGAAGTTCCTTAAATAAGATTTTTAAAATAAGCCATTAAATTTCATTTATGATTTTGCCATATAAAGCAAGAGTGTGGTGAAGTCTGTTGGTGATACAAAAGTTAGCGGGTATCATCCATACACAGAAGGGTAGTAATACTTCCTACAAACATATCATGTGTCCTTGAGGACCAGATTAATATGGATGTAATTATAGTTATGTAAAGTACAAGTTCAAGGTGGCATATTTATCCTAGGCAAAGCAGTAGCAGATGGGAACATGACTGCTAAGCATAGCAGAAAGGTAAATGAAGAAGAGATCTTAATGCTGGCACAGATATAAACGGGTATAAACTTTCTCAGTGAGTTTAGGCTGGATACCAGAAAACAGTGGTTAAGCACAAGAGGAACATCATTCCACTCAGTGCTCCACGCTGTAGGCAAAGCAGTGGAAGGAAGATACTCAACTAGTTTCAAGACAAAGGCTGCCAAATTTATGAACAGGATTTTAGGATGTGGTGGGGTTTTTTTGCAGTAGCCAAAAATAGAGCCTAAGCTCAGACTGCGTCATTACCCTACCTCAAAAATCTGTGTTAATTAGGGAAAAGACTAAAATTTATTATGCTATTACAACTGGAAGTTGTTATACTTTCCTAGAAGAGCAGAGAGAAGTTGACAGGAAGGTTAGGAAACCTTATCAAGGATAAATAGCAAGAGTCTTCTGTGCATAAAGAGGTTGGCGAAGAATTTTGAAAACAACTTGAACACTGGACATCTTTGCATGATAAGGACCAGATAGAAAGCCCAGAAGAGACTAGATGAATTCACTTGCAAATTGTCATTTAGCATTAATTATGCTCACATTGACGTTTGTATTACCAAATACTACAACACAAATATGCCTACGTAAAAGTTTATAATCAAATCCATGCAAACAATTTAAATATTGCAATGCTGTAAACAGATTAAAGATATGATTTTAGTTAAGTATTTGGGTTTGCAGTAAAACATTTCACCATTATGCCATGTGTGGTTTTTCTGCTTAACTGCGATCTACAAAAACGCTGTAATAACACAGCTTTCTGATTAACCAAACAACTAATAACTGAAAAGACATAGCGACTAGCTATCATCCTTATGTAAATAAGGAAAGCTTATTTTTGCTCGCTAATAGCCGCACATAACAATGAAATGCTTTTAATAAGTTTTAAGAGGATAAGACCAAGAAATCAATTTGGTGAATGCCCTTTTCAATGACCGCACACCATGTCTACGGCTGTAGCATGACATGTTTGCATTGTTATTTGGCTGTAAACAAAATGAAAAGATCTGTCATTGAAATTTAAACAGAGAGACTGGTTACATAAACTGAAACATTCTCAGCCCCAGTACAGTACAATCAACAGTCTGAAGAGACTGTACAGCTAAACAAAGTTTGGGGATGTTTTTGGATAGGGGAGAAAGATTAATAACCAGAAAATAACTCTTGGCTCCCGTTACAAACTCTCAGGAATATAATTTAAAATTTGTGTAAATCCAAAGATTGATGTTCAAGCTTATGAAATAACCATTTCTCCGCAGTGTTGAAACACACACCCACACGGAAACAAATCTTTTTGCTAGCCAGTTTTAACAGAATATACTGCTTTTACCAAAAAAAGCAAATTAAATAAATCTGACCTATCTGTTCTCCTAGATAATTGTAACTGCGGTCAGTGAACAACAAATCTTCTATAAATGGTAATCTTTCCAAATTATACTGGCTTCAGAACGTTGCTTGATTAATTGCACAAACACTGCGTGCCTACAAATGCAATTCGTCTGTGGGGACCAACAGAGGATGCCCGAGACATTCTCAGCAGCCACATGGGAGAGGATTTCTCTCTCTCTCTCTGTTTGTTGCAGGTAAACAACATTGTGCTTCATCACAAAACCTTGCAGATCACTCTAGTCCCAAACAGAGCTGTTGCCTTGCCCTAAATGGAAATATTAGAACAACTAGGATCAGAAGAAGTGAGCTTGGAGAGGTCTCCTTCTAGGAGAAACTTCCCCTCTCTAACAGCATCTCCTGCTGTCGGCAGGACAGTGGGAGCTGAGGACTCCAGCCAGATTTCGGCAGCTGACTTAAATCCCCATGCCTGGTGTTGAGGGAGGCCCGGCGTCGGGTTGTCAGGCTTTTCTCAGCAGGAACCAGCGCAGAGCTCGCTTGAATTTGGGGCTGGTTTCTAGATCTGATGGACACACAGACAGACCACTCCGTGCACTGAAATTTATGTTGCTATCATCAAATGCAAAACCTTTGTAATAAAAGCATAATGTTCACTAGAATAACTCAAGTATATTATAGTAAACTAAGCTCTACAAACGGGAATGATGAATCACAGGCTAATCAACTCTTCTGTGGAATCTATCTTCTTTTCTGGAATGTAGTAGAATTTCATAAATTTAGGTTAAATTTCAGAAGTGGCATATTGTTTCTAAATGGTCTTTGTTATGTGTGATTAAAATATAATACCCATAACTCCATCAGACATATGTCAGACATCAGTGATACCCAGCAACTCCAAAACCAGCATTTCTGACTAAGAGTAGCAAAAGGGTTAAATGGATCTTTCCACTAAGGAGTTAGAGTGAAGCACGAAGAGCAATCAGAGAGGCTGTAGAAGCCCGTCTAACTGCACTCTTCCTTCACCTTCAGGAGTAACAGCTATCCTACTATAAATACCAGGAGAAAAAGATCTCTGAGACAGAGCTGATAAGTAAGGAGCTGAGCACAGATAAGCCGGCTACACAACTTCCTCCAAAGTTACCAACACCTCCTCTCCATAAATCCTCTAGTCTGGAATAGGCGTATGATGTACAACATAGAGCATGGTTTTAAGTCTGGAAAGAATCAAAGTGCTTGTGCTTAGAGGTATAAGATATGATATTTGAATTGCACAGTCTAGAGGTGCTTGCTGCTGCCCCACATGCTCTTGAGCTCACACAGGGATGCATCAACAGCTCCCACCCTCCCTGTCTAGCCCTGATTTTGCTCTGTTTCTCAGTCAAAGAAAAATGGGATCCACATTCCCTTCTCTTTTGGCAAAACCTTAACACCTCGTTGTGTTTAGCAAAGCCATTGGAAATCTAGAACTAGGTCCCGTTTCATTCCAGTTATATACGCCCAAAAGAAAGCAGAGCTTTTGATAAATGGTCTGGTTTATTGCACATCTCTAGTTTCTGCTATTTTCTCTATAATACTACATCACAGTTCAATTTGATTAATACCAAAAAACATTTCAGGGTATATACCTCTACCCACACAGTCAACCGTATCAGAGGAAAAAAAAAGCCACATGTTAATAACACAAAAAGATATGTAGCTTAGAAACAGCAGTAAATGTGAGATACCAAATAGGGTTTTAGGGCTCATTTGGGGTTTTTCTCTGCCTCCAAAAGGGGTTTAGGCTTTCTGCACAACAAGAATAAGCAGTAGAAGCAGCAAGATAACATAACCTTTATATTTTAGAAAAAAGCAATTTTTTTACATTATAATTAAACAATTTTTTAAGATATTAAAATCACTGTATTAATCACCCCAGGGTATATGGGAAAATGGAAAGTATCCTGAAAGCTAAGTCAGTCATAGCACAAAGTTAAAGTTAACAAAAAGTTGCTGGTTTGCAGAATTTAAAACATTACACATGCACATTGCCCAGATTGACAACATGAGCTGGAACGGTGCCAAAAGAGCAGCTATGATTTATTACGTCTGTAGCACTTAATCCAAGAAATAAAAAGGACTTAAGTGACAGATGAACATAAATGAACTGTTGGGTCAGACATTCATTTCTTAAAAAGTAAAATAAAAAAAAGGATTGAAGCAAAATATTTTATAGCTTCAATATACAGTAATGCATTATATCTTTCCTGGTATACTTTTAAATTTCTGAGTTTTAATCAACTACAAAATGATATTTTCTTTTTAAACCAGACTAGTTTAAATAAATATTTACCAAATCCCATCACGTCATACTGCCCTTCCCTGGTAATATCATCATGGATCAGGAAACATTTACAAAGAATTAAGACAGAGGCTGAAACCCTGACCCGACTGAAGTCAATGACCAAATTCACATTCTCAGCAGAGACGTGGAGTTTCATGCTAAACCCTCTCCTCTTCTACAATGTAAAGCAGTGAAGGAAGAGGGACCATCATCCTAGTAGGTATCAGAACCTTCCCACAGAGACAACTAGTCTTTATAGCTAAGTATGGTCTGACTCAACACCAGTAATAACACAGTACTTGAGTTCCTGCACATGCCAATACCATGTTCTACCACAGTTTTCTTCTCAAAAGAATGTGGTAGGTCCACAATGCACTTACTTCTGTTAAGTCCATGGATATTTTAATGGGAACACGATTTTATTCTCTTTGTGAGTCTCACTGACAAAGCCATAAGCTGCTGTGTTTTGAGGTTTAGTCACATGAAACAGAATAACTTTATTTTCCTCCTATCTAATGTATTGATAAATTTTTTTCAGCACATAAAGTTTCCCTCATCATAAAAACTTGATCAGAAAGCAAGAAAAGGTACAGTAAACAGCCAACAACACGTTAACCTGTGTGGTTTGATACAGCTGAACAAGCTGTGAAAGAGAATATTGTTCCTTTAATAGGAGGACTGAAATGGTGCTCAAAACAGATTGGGCTGACAATTTTTGCAACCTTGGTGTCTCCTCCAAGATTTACAATGGCACAGCTCCCCTTTTTAGCAAATTAAACCTTGTGTCAAGGCTTAAAATTAAATCCAAACTTCTTTTCTTCTCTGTACAGAAGGAACAAATTGGCACCACATGCCGGTAGTCAAGGAGTGCTGATGGGAAACAGAGTGAAGTGAGCGCCCTCCAACCTGGAAGGCGTCACTAGTCAAAATCAACTGGGATAAACAGTCAATTCCACTTAAAGTTTGACATATAAAGGCTTGTAAGATAGAAACATTCAAATATAAGAATTCTTCTGCACCACACAAACCTGTCTCAGTGCCAACACTTAAACTTTCTGTGCTGTGCAAGCACTTTGTGGAAATCTGCCTTTAGTACAGTTTGATGTTATAAGATCCTGTGTTGCCAAAGCCTGTTTAGTTTGTTCCAGAGGAAAAAAAGGAAATACAGCAGAGCGTATGAATGGCAGTGACTTAATATCATATTGCCTACTGTTACCAATATAATTTTTTTCAATATCCAGGATTCTTTTATAACGTTTTAAAGCTTAGTCAAACAGATATACCAGATGAACCTGAAAAATACCCTTTTGTTTCAACACATGAACTGCTTTTCATGGACAGAAACATAACAGCTTTTACAAAACTACACAAAGGCCAGACTTCCCTCCAGTTAAGGAAGGTACCTCATGTAATTATTTGATGATTACTGAAGCAGGTCCCATGTCTAATCCACCCTGAAATCCACTTTGCCCACTGTTTGCATGCAAAAGTAACCCTACTTTTCCCAGGTCTAGAACCAAAATCAGGACTCTCAAATGTTTAGGACAGGTTTTGCTTTCCATTGTGGTCTGTTTAAGTAACCAGCACAGAAGCTGCTGCAGGAAACGGCTCTTTTACAATATAACAAAAAGGTTGAATATACCTAGTTTTAAAAGCCCCTTTATCTTTTTATATTAACTATTTAGATATGAGAAATTGTTTGAGAGGTGACTTGATTCCCTGCTTCAAGCTTTCCATTGTTCTTCTATTACTGCTTCCAACCAAAGTCCTTATTCAAAAAATATCAGCAGCAAAACACCACAGCCGGTTATAGAGTCAAAAGGGTGTGGGGAGGGGAAGTTCTTTTCTCCTGGTTTGGCACAGTAAAAGAAAGCGTTCTCTCCAGTTTAATCTCCATTTTAAGCAAATGCATAAGATTTTACAGGGTGAGGAGCTAGTTTCACAATTAAAGCACACTACAGGGACATTTGCAGAGCACACAGCAGAATCATCAGCTCACGACCCAGCACCACCAAGGCAGATATACTTACCAGCAGAGAGATATTGCAAGAAAGGTAACAAAGACTCCAGATAAAGATCCCAGAACCTTTGCTATATTCTCTCCAGCTCCCATTAGTTTTGAGCGGGTTATGACCCATATCTGGTATATCATCTGCGCATGCTTTAAGGTATACACACAGGGGCTACTAGTGGCTAGAGACAGCCCCAGAATTGTAGAGTAGGAACGATGAAGCGGGATTGCTAGAGATGGTTAACAGGGAGTACAAATTCAGCTTCTTTTTCGTGCATAAATACATATATGTATATTTTTATAAAAATGGAGACTTTTTATTGATTTACTTTAATTGGTTCTAACACAGATATAGGTTTTAAATTTTCAGGTGTGTTTTTCACATTGACACCTGAGTACTATCTGTGTACGTATCTGTGAGAACTGCAGGTGTTGTCCTCCAGCATTGAAATGAGCATCCCCAAGCAAGGTTTCTTTTGCCTTCACTAAGACACAGTAGCTAAAATACAAATATCCTACAACATAAGCACGATTTCTAATGAACCTGTAACAGTTTAAACAATTCTTGCCAACATTGCCAAAGTCTGAGAGGAGCAGGCATTACAGACCATCAACAGCCCTAAGGCCAAATCTGCCTGCACTAGAAAGCTGATGTGAAGACAGTTGCAAAGTCATAGAATCGTAGAATGGTTTGGGTTGGAAGGGACCTTTAAAGACCATCTAGTTCCAACTCCCCTGCCACAGGCAGGGACACCTTCCACCAGACCAGGTTGCTCCAAGCCTCATCCAATCTGGCCTTGAACACTGCCAGGGAGGGGGCAGCCACAGCTTCTCTGGGCAACCTGGGCCAGTGTCTCACCACGCTCACAGCAAAGAATTTCTTCCTAATATCTCACCTAAATCTCCCCTCTTTCAGTTTAAAACTGTTCCCCCTCATCCTATCGCTCCATGCCCTTTTAAAAAGTCCCTCTCCAGCCTTCCTGTAGCCCCTTCAGGTACTGGACGGCTGCTAGAAAGTGCCCCCGGAGACTTCTCTTCTTCAGGCTGAACAGCCCCAACTCTCTCAGCCTGTCTCCATAGCAGAGGTGCTCCAGCCCATTATTCCAAATTACCAACTTTAAAATAGAGGTTATATTTGCATAGATTTTTTTATATACTGCTACAGCTGGGCTATTGTTTAGTGTTTAAAAAAAACAAAGACTCTAATGCAATTTTGTTAAAATGTGACCTTTTCCAGATTAGAGAAGGACAAAACCATGGAGTTACAGTTACACTGTAGTGCTGCACGTTAACTGGAAAAAGTGATCTGCCAACTGGAAGGCAGGAGGAAAGCCTGACAGCCCCAGCACTGGACCACGCTGTTAGGTGAGGACCAGGCTATCAGAATCTCTGCTGAGAGAGTAAATCTTTGCTCACCGTTCAACATGTGGAAGTGCCTAAATTCCCCACCAACCACCTTATAAACTTATTTTTCTGCGGTACATAAATATTTCATTGCGATCTTCTCATTACACTGGGGTAATTTCAGATGGCAGATACAAAATTTTAAATAAGGATAAATTAAAACGTGCAGCCACGCTGAAGGTTTGAACAACTTCGCAGGAACTTTTATTTCATAGAGTATTTCTCAGCTAAAGTTTCATTTATGTTTTGCAGTTCACCTCTATGTTTAAATAATAATTATGGTTGTGACATACAGTGACAAAAGCCAGAAAATTCAAAATTAGCAGAGACGTACTCTGTCCATTGTTTGAATGTGCTCAGCTGGTTTTGCTTTACTAATACCACCAAGACAGAAATTTTCGTTTCCCAAAAACACAAACTTCTGGCAAGGGCTTACTGAGTGAAATAAATCTTATTCTTGGAAGAGATTTTTGTTTGACACCTGAATCATTTCTGCTGGTTTCTCTCTTTTTTTCCTTCTTCAAATGGAGTCTTAGAACTCTAAGCCAAAATACAGAGTCTTAGAGCTATCACAACAAAAGCTCAGCATCCAATTTCTCCTTCCAAATACACTCTCCTCCTGAAATGTATCACAAAGCCATAGCCTTATTAGCCTGCACAGAACTGAGAAGAAAGCTTGCCACAGCAAGGACATCTCCTCAAACGTTTTGATATGCAATTGCTTTCTGAGTGGGTGTGGAAGCAAAGGTGTCAAAACACATACTTTTAGAGCTTACTATTTTTGATTTAGAAGTTCTAAGATAGATGTACTTCATTTCCATTTATAATAGACTGGTAAATGCTAAATGCATCTGACATCAGCAATAATACTACACATTAAAATAGTGAAAAATCAGTTTATTCTACTCTGTACCATTTTTCCACCTGTTTTGTCTCACATATTACTCCTTTTTTTCCCCTCCCCTTCTAGATATAAGTGAGAAATCATCTTTTTTTACATATATATACACACATTATACATCTCCTGTTTTCTTTTACATTGAGCAAATACGACAATGCCTTATTACCCATAGAGTGGTTTCACATTGTTATTCCAATACACTGTGAGGTTTTAAGCAAACATTATTTTTCTCCTCCTGATATAAAAGAGCTCCACCAGATCTTTTTATTTGCAGTCCTAGAACATTCACAAGATTTTTCCAATCTCTTCATTAAGTCCCAATCCCATATTTACTAGGACTGACTGGAAATTTGCACAGACTTCCATGTATGCAGGTTTACAGTTTTGGTTTTGTGGACTAATTCCAGTATAATACTATTGTATCTGTTGGGTTATATCCCACAGGAATTTGGCCCTCAGCTTCACTAATTAGTATATGCTAGGATAGGACACTGAATCCGCCAAAGCTTTGAAGTGGATCTGCTGAAGCCATCACCTACAGTGAGATCCCTAAAGACCAAAAGTCTTTTAAACACAAGAAAGCCAGGCTTTATTTGAATAAAATTAGAAATTTCACTTTCAAATTGAGAAAGTTCAAAGTGACTAGGGAAGGCAGGGCTGAAGTAGAAAGGTTTCTGCACATCTATCTGTCCACGTCCTTGCTTGTCAGCTTTATTTTATCTGACTCAGGTCACTTGCAGAAAATTTTGCCCAATTCTCTCTCATCCCTACAACAATCCTCGCAGCCTGCTTTGGGACATGGCTGGTGCTTTCTACTCCTCGCTATCTGTGAGCCTCACGGCACAACTGGAAGGCTCCTCCATTGGCACCCGCGTCCCACCACCCCTGGCAGTCCTGCTCAACTGACCCTCCAGCCAGGCAGCCCCGTGAGAAAGGAGCTGTCCCTCCTGCATCCAGGGATATGGCCACCTCCACCACACTGCTTCATTCACAACTCCACTGGGTCCTCAGGGCAACTAACTTTCCCTCTACTTTTAAAACATGTCTCCATACTGTTCTCTCTTCCTGCCTCCACAGCTCTTAGGGCATAGGTTTTCATTGGCAAAATAGGAAAAAAACAGGAAAAATGCAATAAGCTTTTCTGGTTTATTTCTCATTCCTTTCCTTCCCAGAACTGTCCTCCTCATCCCTTCGCAAGGCCAGAGGGAGCTCTGCAGGAGTGTAGCACCTCGTGCTGGTGGCAGATTCCTATTTGTCTCTCCAATATACAGAAATCACTTCATTTCTGCAGTCCATTGAAAACTTTCTTCCCCAAAACCTCAAATTATTTTTGCCTGGTTTTCAATCAGAAATAGAGCTTCATAGTCACCTCCACATGTTAGTTACCTTTGGACTTTGCCAGTGTCACTTTCCAAAAGACTTATTCCCCCCCAACACTTCTTTGCTGTTGTTGCCTTTCTTGTTTAACGTGGACAACATTAGCCTCACACTGTACAAGCATTGTTTGAGCTTCATCTCTTACTTCAAAACAAGCTATCCTTAAGTCTCGCACAGTCTTCCTATAAATCTTCTCTAAAGTACAGTTTTCTGAACAGGTGTAAATTCCCAGGCTGTCACCGTTTTATAGTTCTGCACCCAGAACATTATTTCCTCTGAATCTGAGAAACACAATCTTTGTGTTTCAGAATGTGGTTGCAAAGCTCCATCAGCAGCAACTGCCTGGACTACACCAGCCCCTTTTCCCTTCCTCACCTCTTCTCCTTCTGTTACCAGGGGCATTTGAAAGGACCATAACAGTCCATAATTTCTAATTTGCTATCAAAACCCAAAATTTCACCTCTAGTCCACAACTAAGTCCAGCTTCCATTTCAAAGCCCTGGAATTTTTTTCCTCCCTTACTGCCCCACACTCCTCAGATGTTCTTGCAAATGTGTTATTAATAGTCAGATTATCCAGTGGGAAAACAACAAGAAATCTGGCTAGTCTTTGATTGCAGGGTTGTGGAGGTTTGTTTGCTTGGTTTAATACTTCTTCGAGCCTACAGGGACGTCTTTTTACCTTTGTTACATTATTAGTTTTAACAACTGCATTATTTATTTTTGTTGCTTTTCATTCTGTAATTGTTAAAAATCCATTAAACTATAGTAACTGAATAATTTCAGATGATTTCTTTCCCTTTCTCTACACCCAAGAATCAAGAATTAACTAACAGTTTAATTAAAACAGATAAACTGAGAGAGATGTTAGTTCCCCTGAGAGGATTACACATACACATCTGATATTTTCAGAAGAATAACCAGGGAAAAAAATGTATGAGATTTTAATTATATGCAATGCCACAGTCATCATTTTTCCTCTTCAATAGACAAAGTGGTCTGTCTGTCCACCTAGATCACAGGCCTAACCTCCACCCAAGGAGGGCAGCAAGGTTCTACAATGGAAGCAAGATCAGGTTTTTTCAGAGACAACTTTAGGCAGATGTGGGTTGGCTTAAGGGAGACGTTCCCCACACTTACACATTACAAATGTCACACTCACACCTGAATACAGCATTACACCTCAGAAGCTCTGGGACCAACTGGTCAAGTAAGGTGCTAATCACTTGCCACGTGCATCTATTTCTAGATATGGTCTACCAGTAATGGAAAAGTCATATTTTCCAGAGTGGGGGTGCTTGCAAAGTTCATATTTCACATCAAGCAGTCTGCTGTCAATGGACATCGATCTCCAACTCTTTGCTCAGTGTTTCAGACACTATTGCTATGCCCAGCGTGGCATGTTATGGCTATTACTGATATCTGTCACAGCCAATGCTGTCAGAAGCTCTATGTAACACACATGCTACTAATGACTGTTACAGCAACATACACACATCAACCTAAGGACTGAAACAGTAATAGCTAACAACAGCGCACCAAGGAAAAACGCAAAGCAATATGGTGCCAAATGCCAATGTTGTTGGTGCCGTTTTGCACAGAGCAGATGCTGGTGTCTTTGGTTCCTTGATGCAGGACCCACAGCCCTGCGGGAGGGCAGATCCTGGCACGCTCGCAGAAAGCAGCATGTTGGAGCACATGGGCATCATGCAGCAGCATGGCACACACTATGAGAAAAAACTATTCGAAACCCACTGATCACACATGGCCTGTTTTCAGCATCAGCCCACAAGTTCCATACCTTCCTCCCAGAAATAGCTCAGGATGGTGAAAAGCAGTTCCACAGCATCTCCAGCTAGTTCCCCCAAAACCATTGGCATAGGTATCAGCCACAGGATTAGGATCGACATTATATCCTCTGTACTTGTCAAGCCTATGCTTGCTCAGCTCAGCTTATTTTGGTCTCTAGTAGTGCTAAGATTTGATGAAAGAGGGAAACACTTTTTTTTTTTTAGCTGAAGGTACTATGAAAACCTGGAATCCAGAAGACGTTGGACCCACCACAACCACTTCAGGTTGGAAGTTTGCTTTCAGATACTCCTTACCACAGACATCAATGACAGCAAATTACACGCTTGCCTCAGAAGTCCACCAAACTTTAATGCTCCAGACACATCGGTCTCACTCTGCTCCCTACACACCAGACAGCATTTATCTCAAACTCAAAGCTTTGGCATCTGAGAACGTGTCAGATCCTTGACAGCTCCCCCTCATCAACCCAGCATAATGTGAAGGCTGAAAGCACACTCATGCTATGTACAGCCAAAGGTGTAAAACTATGTGCTAAATAACCTTTAGTATATTTTAATTTCCTTTTTTTTAATAAAAAAATTAAACCCCCAACATAATCGAATGCACATTTGGATACGAGAATAAAATTTCCTTTAGTCCATTTTTAAGAGATTACATAACAATTTTGGTCATTCTCCAATGTTAATATTATATTGAGGTAAGGCAGAAAAAGCTGAAATCAATGCTGAAATCGGGTCCTTAGTTAAAATTCCTCGAAATTTTAAGCTGCAGATGAAGTAACTCTTAAAAATAACCTCAGAAGCCTTCATCCATTAGTACCAATTTGTTAAATTAAAATGGATTACAATGGATATACATTATTCTTTGCTATGAATTGCAATGGCATAATACAGAACGCAGCTAAGAAATTAAAGAATCAAGACATTCAATATAGAAATGTATGTGTTCAGTGACAACTTTCACATAAAGATTAAAAGTGATGACAAACATTTTTATGTTTACTTTCTCTATAGTAATCATAAAGAATCTACTGGGTCATAACAAGAGCCCTTGATCTTAAAAAATTACCTTTAATATTTCACTCTGTTGGAAAATATTCCATTATTTTAATAATAAGAACATGACATTATTTCTATGTGCATTTTCTAACGAATTCAGGATATATTTGAAGAAAAGTGTGCACTCAGCTACCAAAAAAACCCTACCAAAAAACCCACCATGACATTAAGACTTTACTGTTTCCAGACTAGCTTCTGCACCTAAAATAACTACCACCTCTGCCAGCTGGTATTTTGGTCATGCTTTTTTTTAATCAGCAATTAATTTACAGTGTAAAGTTGCAGAGGCACAAAATAAAGATGCAAAAATGGTAGTCCAGTTAAGAAATCACATTCTTTAAAGTATCAGTACAAGGCACAGTAACAAGGATGCTTCTTTCTTACTAGTCAATTTACTAACCAGGCAGGAGAAAGCGTTAACTTTAACTTGTTGAAAATGAGCGTGTATCCTAAAAACCAAAATCCAAATATCTAACGCAAATATTGTCAGATTGCTTGTCCATTAAAAAATTAATTGGAATCAAATTTTGATACAATTATGTGCAGAATAAGAAATTGTGCATATTTGGCAGGCAGCCCACTTCTGTATGCAATGCATAAAAACTGTAAGAATGGATTCTATACTAACTACGGGGTGCTTACTTTCCTTCAACGATAATTGTCTTAATGCCTGTTTTAATCAGTATTAACTACTAGCAATAACATGCTTTTAATTATGTTTTAAACGAGTCCTTTATTGGGCTGTTTTGGGAAGCAAATTAGTCAAAAGGAGCTGTTAATCAAAAACGTGTTACTGGCACAAAATAAATGTTCATTTAAGGAGCCATTTGAAATAAACCTGGCTCATTGACTCTGACAACCTACAAGGACACTGGGGCCTCCTGAGGATAACTCCTTCAGTACTCTCCTAGATACGCCTTGCTGCTCAGAAGTTATAAGTAGAAACATTAAGCAGTTTAGGTCATTCATCAGCTAACTTTTACTACTGTACTCAAGAAAATGAGCCTCCTAGGAACTTCACAGCAGATCTATTCCTTCATTAGCTAAGTAATATTGAGAGAGATGTTCCTGTCATTATGAATGGAGAAATCTATTGCAGTGAATTTCACTAGTGTCCCCTTTGTCTATGAACTGTCTTTGTAGATTCCAAGGTATTTAGGCTGAAAAACTAGCATAATTATCTTTGAACATTATTCATATGTGTTCATTTCCTTCTGCTGAGTGATATCCATGCCCGAAAATTCAACCACACAAGATTATATATTCCGCCTAATACACAGGCGCCCAACTTGGCACTCAGTACGAGTACATAATATCACCCTCACAGCACAACTTTAAATAGAAATTTCATTAAATCTGTTCCATCGCCAGGTTTGAAAACTTAATTTTGCTGTAGCCTTTTAATTTGAAGCACTTCAGCTTTAAACAAACTGAGGACTGCTTGAGTTAGAGCAATAGCTAAGACTCTGGGTTTAAAGTCCACAGATCATGTCTTATTGGTTGATCCTTTGACTTTCAAATCTTAAATTAATCTTGCTTCATGAGAAAGAAAAAAAAAATGGGGTGATTTGATTTTACTCATGGCATGTCTCAGTTAACTCGTTCAAAGTCCTTAACCTTCATCTCCAACATATATATCATAACAAAACAGGTACCCTAAGAAAGTCACTGAGATACCATTCCTCCCACCCTGCTTGCTATGACACAAAGCATGCCGAAGCAATGTAAAATGAGTTCTTGTAATAACAAAACTGGGGTTTTCTTTATCAAGAGCCCCTTCAGGATCATATTGGAGTAAGCTCTTACTGGGGAGGCAGGTGGTTAATTAAGCATCAGTTCACAGTATGTCCTTAAGAGACTGAGCCTAGGGGTAGGAATGAACTTGCAAGAGAAGTTATCACTGGCATCACCACAAAAAAAAAAAAAAAAAGAAAACCAACCACAAAAAACCCACACCACACACCGAGGGAAGGGTGCCGAAAATTATACACACTGAAAACACAGGGCATACTGTATATCCATGTTTTGCTCTGCAGAGACTGCTGTCACTCAGAAAATCCACCGGCAATGGTCATGTCCGACATTATCACAGGAACAATGACCATATCAGTATTCAGACTCCCATCTTCAAAAGGCGACTGGAGACAGCAGCAAACCAGGTCTCTTGGGTGTCCTTGACACACATTTTAAACGGCCTTCTACAAGAGTTTACAAGCACAAACCACCACCCTTCCTTCCGGCCCAGCCGTAACTTAGAAAATCTTCAACCTGACTAATTCCCTGCTCTTTCCTGCTTATTCAAAACAGAAACTCTAGTCACGACTGTGTCAGCCTGCAGACAACACCAGCACTTCATCGGCACATCAGCCTGGGCGAGCAGCAGGAGGTGGCAAAGAGAGGAAGAGGTGCAAAGACCCAGTGGGCAGCAAAATACTCGGGGATGAAGCCGCCTTCTCCTCTCATTTATTTTCTTCAAAGAAAACAGTGCCATAGCAAACCCCACCTGGCAGCTCTATCTATGCCATAAACCGCAAACAACACGACAAACCCAACCTGCAGACAGACTTACGGCACTTCCAAAGCACTAGGAAAAAAGATTTGGCAAGTCCTGCCCCGTGACTGCACTTTAAGACTCAGTGTCCTGGGGTGGGGTGATAGGGGAAGGTGAGTTTCTTATATCCCACCGAGCGCAATTCCTTCTTCATTAGCAGCATACCATGTCATGTTTGAAATAGTTTTATGGTCTAATAAACACGTCTTGATTTTATTGACTTGTCTTTAATTCTTTCAGTATGTATCGAGGGGAACAAAATGTCCTTTAAACACTTAAAATTATGGCTTTAATCTACTTAGTAAAATTTTTATTTTAATTTTTTCTTTAAGGGACAACCCAGTAAAACACCTTAAGACAAATACTCTTAATGAAATACAAAGATTACCAATAGCTACTGACTACTTCCATTACAAAAGCCATTATGAATTCTCTGTCTCATGGAGAAACTTTTCCTCCCTTTTTGAAGATTTTAACCAGACCATAATTGCAAACCTGATTTTTATTTTATTGCATTCAAAGCTGATTGCACTTTTTGCTGGGCTTCATAATGTTCCAAAAATAGCATAAATGCTTTCTAAGATGTGGGTTTAAGAAAGTTATTGGGATTGGCAACTTATTTTTCAAATTGTCATTCATGGATCTGTTTTCAACACCCTCTTTCTCAGTCCATTAAGTGTATTTCTGAAGCCTTCATCCACAAGCCACAGTAAAAGGTTGTGTCTGACCCTGCTCCAGAGTAGCAATACTCTCCTGCTTCCAGTTAGCAGTATAACCACAAACGTGGGGTTTATTTCTTCTTTAAGTTTCTGGAAATGCAGAAATGTGGTCTTTTCAATATACTGTAATTGCTGCCTTTTTTTTTTTTTCCCCCCCCTTCTTCATCACACACACTTATTCCAGCCAATACTGCCTGTATTTCGGTGTGTTTTGACTTTTGCATTTTTTGATTCAAACTGTCCTTTGGGGATCCATTTCCTACATTTTTATTCCTATATTAAAAATAACAGGGAGTAAGAAGATAACTCTCTTGGACCTGGTGAAAACCTGCAGAGATTTATGCTTTAAGCAATCAGTTCATTCAAATTTAGCATGGGCCTGTAACTACAAAGATGTTACTTTAAACTAACAAACCTAAGGTAAGTTTTTAATTCATTTTCTTGGCCCCCCACAACAGAAAACATACATTTCAACTGGGTTTTGCTAGAAACTTGACAGAAGCTGAGATCCAGAGACAGTGATGGAAAGGAAAAGGATTTAAAGGGAAAAAAAAGAAAAATACATCAAAGTCAGTGGAAGATTCGAGTGTTTTACCAGTCAGCCCAACACTTGAAAACCTCCATCATGAACACGTAAAAGCAAAGACCGTGCAGTGACATGAGAGCCAGCCCTGTCCTTCGATCACCTTCTTTTAGCACTAAATTCACTAAGTAAACCTCTAAAGTGCAAAAGAAAGATAATGTTCAAATACAGGCAACTAGGACAGGTGGTACAGAAAAATTATGCCAAAAAACCATTACAATATATAAGATTTTAATCTCTTATTTATGATTCTTCCATAAAGTTTATTATAAGTCATTATATACATCTCAAAGTATGTCATCACAAAATGACATTTGCAATGTAACCATAGCAAAATAATTCCGCACAGAACAATTTGCAAAATATCACATCAAAGGTAATGTAGGAGTACAACATAATTGTAGCAATTTCACCATATTAATACTATACTAGTTATACTTTGGGCCCCCAAGCAAAATAACTTTACACACAGAATAGGTAGGCAAAAATACTTATCTCTGTTTATATCATTTTATCTCAGATCTGCATGGAACAGAGTGCAAAATATATAAAGCACACTCAACATGACTAGTAGGTCCCACTATTTCTTCCAGTGAAATCTAGAGATTTTTGTTACAGAATTACGTAAGTGGTCCAAATCCTGCTTTACACCTAAAAATCAACTCATTGGAAAGAAAACTCTAAAAAGAAATACATCTAAAAACACAATGGGGAAAAAAACATTACTGAATTGTCCATTATTCCTATTCCATACTACCAAATCTTTCAACTCCATAAGAGACACTAAAAGCAGCCCTGAAAATAAGTTATTTAATGATAGAACAAAAAGGAGAGTAAGGTGAAGATAAAAATAGCTCAGGACCAAATTTGTACTAAACATAACATGAAAGTTTTCTTCCAGATTTGCAGAGCTTTCTAAGTTGGTCTGTTGCAGGGACATTCATCTATCCAAATATAAGGCCCCATGGGAACTCTGAGGAGATTAAAAAGAAATAATGAAGGCATAATTGTGGGTTAGCTGGGAATAGTTCTTTCTCCTCCTCAGCATATGGAGAAGTGTGTCAGTCAGATGGTGCACACTGGAAGGTATAATACCTAGGGGGTTTGAGTGGATGCTGCTGCTTTATCTCTTCGTTTTGCTTTCAAATTTCTTTTTTCATCTGTTATTATAAGAGATACCAGGGCTTGAGGTATTCTCTATGGGTTTGTCTCGCTTCCCCGCCCCCCCACCGCAGGTTGGGAAATTGAAGATCCATGTTCATTTATATACTGAAAATTATTTCATATCCTACCCTTACAGGTGAAACACACCTGCTCAGACAAATGGATCAGAAATCATAAAGTTACATATCTATTACTATTACAGTTTTTAAAAGGAATTTTTAAAAAGCAAAAACAACACTGCAGACAAGCAATTTTGATAGTATTCTTTCATCTTTTTACATCTATTAGTTCTTCCTTATGGCCCTTGCTGGACATAAATTGCTTCTACTTTGTTTAGACTCCAACTTTCAAACCTATTGTTTTCCACCTGACAAGACATCTACATCAGAGAACATGGACAGAGGGATCAAACTGGCAATGTTTTTAATGCCATCTTAATTGAACCTCAGTATTCATGCAAGCAGCACTCGTAGCAGTTTGCCTTCCAAAGAGCTCAGATTACCGTATTGAACGTATGCACCTTTCCCTGCCTGGCTATAGGTGTGTATCAGGTGAAAATTATAACCACCAGACTATTAATACAAAGGTGCAGACCAAAGTTCTGCCTGCACATGGCACACTAAGCTCAGCCCAACTACAAACACCGTCCTGAAAACTAAGAATCAGTGCACATACGTATTATCTTCTCCTTTATCAGCAGAGTGAAACACCCTTGTCTATATAATCTTCAGCTAACGTAAAAGACAAGTTTAAATCCCTCTGCAAATGCAGAAACTCAAAACAGAGTGACACATCTCAAAGCAAATTGGTTTGGAGCTAGCTGGTGTCCTCTTCTGTTCTTCTCCTTACTCCACAGAGATTATAGCCAGCTGCTTCTGCTGTTGTGAGACAGAAAACTACTACACCTCCTCATGTCAGCCAACATTTCATCCTGCTTGTGCTGCTGTAATCCAGCAACTCCTCAGCTCCTTGTGACTATGCCCCAGGGATAATCTTCTGTATTTTGGAATTAGTTTTTAGCTATCTCACTCTACAATGGCATACTCAGTCAAAATTACTTGCTCAGTTTACCTACATAGTGTCTTGAGGACATGACTCTTATTAACAAATACAAAGGATAAGAGTGGAGCCAACTCACTAAATTTTCTAGATTTAAAAAAAAAAACAAAACCACCACCAACGAATCCAGCCCAACCAACCATAACATCAACCAGTGAGCTGCAGTCCATTTCCTTCTCCTGCTCAGTCAGCATCTCTTCAGCTTGATATTTGAGAGAGGGTAGGATCTGCCTCAAATCAGGCAAAATGCAATGTTAAAACAAGTCACTACCTCCAGGTTGACTTCTCCAAACCCCAGGCATGGAGAAAAGTTATCCAGTAGCATATTACTAGCTGGTTGCCACTTAGGTAATGGTTGAGAAAGAAAGATCACTTGGAAAAATCAGACAACGTAAAGGAAGACTTCTAGGTTGAGAATATTTATGAGACACTTGAACTAATGCTCTGGTATGAGCATGCAAGTATTTTTACAGTGCCTAGAGGAGGAAACTCAGGTACTTGTATGGATTAAGGTCACTTATGGAGCATGGATTTAGAGGTATTCTGTGATTACTTCATTGACAGATAAACAACTGGCTCCTTTTGTGGACCCAATCATGCAATGAGGCTACAGACCATACTGTGTTCTACCCAGTTTGGAAGAAATGGGGTTTAATCTCATCCAGGGCTGGTAGGCTTGTGTTTGACCCTACTTTCATGTTGAACGGGCATTTAGCCTGAATCGTAACCTGGTCCTTCGTTTGTAGAGCTTCCAAAAATATATTTGAGCCCACTTATGAAAATTAAGCAGAGCAACAAAATTATTAATAATTGCTAGAAAAAAGGCAGGAACTAGTGGAGATTAAAAGAAGATGATGTATTAGACTGGAAAGAGCTAGTCTCCAGAAATTATCCTCATTTTTTTTTAAGTTGAAATGGGTGAAAGTATTTTACAAAAGTTGTTTTTAATGAGACATTTTCTCTACATTATATCAGAACAGAACTGTGAACTTTTTTTAATGGAATTACTTGACAAACTGATCAGTGCCATATCACTGCCTCCAGACACAGTTCTTTTAATGATGTCCAAACTACTTAACTATTAAAATGAAATTGTGAGCCAGCACAGTAGGAAGTAGATTGAGCAAGCTGAAGATCAAAGAAGATACCATCACAGTGGCCTTTGTGTGCTCACTGTAGGTTTGCTCTAACTGAAGGGTAAAGTAGTAGTGAATTGAATTATATTGGGTTGGTTCTATACCAGAGCATTGAAAGCAACATAAAAGAAGGGTCAAATAAAATAGTACAAGCCTACCTACCCTGGGCAAGATTAAAACCTATTCTATAATGCCATGAGCCATCTTACCACTTCATGTAAATAGCACCGGTGTGCCTGTGAACACAAACCTCAGCAATTTATTTATTGTATTGTTTTGTACATGTACCCTATACACAGGCTTTACACACAGGTTGGGTGTGATATTTGGGTACGTGCTGCACAGCAGATTTGATACCAGTCTGCTTTCTTTGTGCGTCTATAATACTGCCCGAGAGATATGTTGAGTTTGGGTTTCTTTTAAAACAAGTCTACAGAAGAAAAACATGGCAAACAGCAATATTTCTTCTCTGCCTTCATATCTTGAATCACAGTAAATTCTGGGTACAACCTGTTTTCTGGAGACTGCAAACAGTTTTTTGAGTTGCTGAGAGAGCAGCATGCCTGTGCAGGCTTTATGACTGTCCCCACCCAAAGACCAGCACATCTGTTGGACAAATACTGTCTAAAGTATTGTATCCATATATAAACTAGGATGCAAATTTCCTTTCCTAAAAGAAAAGGACAGCTGGGTCTTTCAGCCCTCAATGAATTGGTTGTATTTGAAATCTCAACTATGATCCCTATGTAAAGCATTAAGAGAAAAATACTGTCGTCTTGTGATATTTCTGCTGGTCGTCTCATTTTATCTTCTGTGTGAGCTATGCGTTAGCTCACTGCTGGAGCTGGTGTACAGGGAACAGCAGTGCTGACCAACTCCACTCCTCTTGGGGAGTACACTGGTCCTGCCCTAAGATGGCTCAGGAATGGATGAAAAAGTTGGTTTTTTGTGGATTTTTCTTTTAGGTCACTATACCATCAGTGTCCGAGCACCCACACTTGAAGAGCTTAACTTAGTTGGTACTGGCAATAAGATTAAATCTTATGAAATACACAGCACATCTACACAGCCTTACTTTTGAGAACGTCGAGTGCAAAATGCAATCCAATGGATCACAAAGCAAGAAAACAGCAAATGTTCATTAACATGCAAAGAGCTAGATCTAAGCATTTTGTATTTGCATATCCTAAAAACACCACCAAATATTATTTTTTGTTCTAAGTTCTTGTTAGTTTACTTACTTTGAACTTGCACTATCTGGGATTATTTTCAGCTGCTGTTAGATGCTCTTGAACAATCCCAGGCAAAGCAGTGACCAGGCTGTCAAAGTTGCCAGACAATGCTGGTTTATTATTTATCTTTGCATTTTATTCCACAACTGCCCCTTCTACAGAAGCGGTCCGTAATACATACACACAGTACAGATATGCAAGTACCCAGAGCTTGTGCCGCAATTTTAAAATTTATTTAAATGAAATGTAAATAAATTTTAAATATTAGGAAGAAGTTACAGGTGCTCAGGGAGAAGTTATTTGTATTTTATGGGATTCATTTTCCGCACAGTATGCGTAGGGAATTAGCTACAAAACTTTCTATTATTACCCAGGGAAGTTGCCTGTTTAATTCTCCTTGTGTTGTTAAGAAGATTTACCTCTCTGTGTTGTTTTAATATTTAAAATACCAGAGAGTGGGTTTGGACAGGGGAAGAGGGATGGCAGTGGAGCCTTGGGCTGTTTTGGATGAGGTACACCAGGGTGTTTGCATCCATCACAGGTACGCCAGGGGTTAGGAGGGCCAGTCTATCCCTGCCAGGCTGTCACCTTGCAGAGGGTGAGCCTAGGCAGGTCCAACAGAGGCACAACGGGAAGAGGATGGAGCTGTACAGTTGCAATCACATTGCATGGTAAAGAGTGGCCAGAAGCCCAACCAGCCCTAATAGGAGCAGAGAGAGCATGCTCCCTGCCCTCTGCTCTGATCCATCAGCCTCCAGCTCAAACATACGACAGCCCGTATCTCCATGAACAAGAACCCATTGCCATCTCAATAACCTTCTCATCCTATGTCCCAGAAGACTTAGCTCTTCCTTAAAACTGTCTATAGTGAAAAACAGAACAAATCAAACCAAAGTTTACTGAACATGAAGTGCCTTTGTACCTAGCGTGTTCTGGCAGCAAGGCTTGGGAGCCTTATGCACTTGTAGAGAAACATGAAACCAAATTTGCAAGCACACGCAAAGAGCAGGTTAGCTGAACTAGCCATTGTGCCATAGACAGTTCAGCAAGAACACAGGAGTTAAGAGCACCCTGTGCACTTCTGATCAACTCAGCATCTGTACTGCAGGTACATAGTGACACCTGTAACCGAGTGTGGTATTGCCTCATAATACAGCACCAAACCCCTGCTTACAAATCCTTGAAGCAGGCAATATCAAAATCAGTGTGAGTTGGGCCTAATGCAGCAGAGACTCATTAATAGGAGCTGGATGATTTACCCACCACATCCTGGAAGCATTGCATTCCTGTTTATAGCTGCCTCTTTGCTTACTACTTACAGCACTTAAACTCACCTGTGCAGGAATCACAGGTTGATCTATCCCAGAGACATATCCTGCACCAGCAATGCAATGCAACAAACAGATACTGCACAAGCTCAAGACATGTTCTTTAAGGTCCTGCATGCATTTTGTTTCAGCCTAGATACACTTCTACTATGAGTATTTTCACTAAATTTCAAGGAAAAGTCTCATTCTGAATTTATTCTTACTTATAATGAGACTGAAACAATCCTCTCTTTGACACTCTCTCCATCAAAATTCAAACCAGGAAGAACTCGTCACATGATGAGATAAAAACATATAAGGTACAACACGTAAAGAGAAACTACTAATATGGTAACTATTTGTCTTCCCTGAAAGAAGAAAACAGAAAATTGGCCCCAGAAATAGAACAGTCACAGAACAAAACCTGCCCCTGAGCTCTTCCCTTGTGTGCCCTTCTTGAAATTTTTTGCTTGTGACATTTTTTTTATTCCTCATTTAATTCTGGCATGTAGCCCCTCTCAAACTGAGAAGATTTTATAGCCCTGATGAGTTTGTAGTGAATCACTCGGTTAGATCTCAGGCAACAACTCTGATCTAAGATAATACAAACTTGTGTGTCAAGGAACCCTTGGATCTTCAGTGATGGAACAGAGCCCTGAGGCACACATAACACTACTAAAGCTTCTGTGTTTTCATCCACTTCGTAATTACAAATGGAGATTTTTAACATATGTTTTTGTAGAAGTTAAAAAAAAAACAAAACACCTTCCCCCCCCCCGCAAGTTTTGTCAACTTTAAGCCACATCATGAATTAAAATTATTTCATCAACAAAGACTAATTGAACAGCAAGTTGCACGACCAAGTGAACTATGTTCTAAGTTTCAGTATCACAATAAGAAATCAGGGAGCATACTCAGGTATGATCCTCTAAAGAAGAAAAGTCAGCAACTTCGAACTGGGAGAACTGAAAGCATGATTAAATAGCTTGTCTTCATTTAGCCCGCACCCAGAGCTAAAAAATAACAACCAGTTGTTTTATTATGCAAGACCCCTCCCCAGCTGAGAAAGGGAATTGGGAAAAGGAGAGAGACTCATGGGTTGAAATTTAAACAGATTTAACAAAATAAGAAAACCAATATTAATACTAATACAATACTAATACAAATACAAAAGACACAAAGTTATACTCAGCCCACACAGGGGTGGCAAGTTCCTCCAAGGATCACAACCGTTGAGAAAAGAGGACAAGGAGGGAGGTGAAGGTGAGAGGAGAGCAGAACAAAGAACCCCCCACCCCCATCTGCTTTCCCATTTATAGGGAAGCTATCATTAATATTATAGAATACACCTGTGGGCCAGCCTAGGGCAGCTGCCCTGGCTTTCACTGCTGATGGCCTTGATCACCACCCCACAGCTGGCCACACACTGAAACAAAATGGAACAGAAAAGTGATTCTATAAATGTTATCCCTGCAAAACGAGGACATAGTTTTATGCTAAACCTAATCAAAACACTTAAGAAACACTGATGAAATTTGATTTTCTCATATATTTTTCTACTTCCATGCTACTATACACTTCCTACCTTACCAGAAGATGTGAAACACGAAGAATAGTACCTGCATGCTGAGGGAAGGTAGTCCAGCATACCCAAAGTTTCACCAGAAGGACTTATGTCCTGGTTTGGCCTAAACCAGGCCAATTTTCCTTTCAGCTAAGTCTCAAAGTTTGTAGTTATCACTGAGGCACCAGTAGGGATGTTATGCAGAAAGGCTCTTGCTGTACTTAGTCTTAGAGAAACCAAGGTCACTGCTACTTTCCTCACTGCTTACAAGTGAAGAGCTGAAGGGGGGTCACACTTGCAGGGAGGAGCAGACAGGGCAGGTGGCCCAAAATTGACCAACAAAGGTATTCCATCCCATACACGTCATTCTCAGTATAAAGCAGGGAGATCGCGAGGGTCTCGGCCTGCTGTTTTTGGGGGCCCCTGCCTGCTTGGGCTGCTTCTGCGGTGAGCCTTTGGCCAGTGTCCAAGGAGGACTCTGTCTGTTTTCCTGCTGCCCCCGATCCGTGCATTCCTGAATCCAGCTCTCGACCATCGCTAGGCCCAGCCTGGGCCTTCCCGGAGCCTGCCCTGCAGCGCTGGGGGTGACGTGGCCGACATCAGGGGAGCTCGATCTTGGTTTTGTATACATTTGTATATATTTGATTATTCCAGTATTATTATTATACTTTTTTTTTCATTATTATAGTTTATTAAAACTGTTTTAACTTTCCAACCCATAAGTCTCTCTCCCTTTTCCCTTTCCTTTCGGGGGGGCGAGGGGGGGTTAACAGAGAGTGTCTGCCACAGGTTTAATAGCAGGCACAGCTTTAAACCTTGACAAATTACAAATATATTTAATGTTTATATATGAGAGCTGTAATTAAATGGCTTTATATCTCAAAGTAGAAAAAGATTGGCAGCAACTAACATAAATAAGAAACTAGAATCCATACAAAACTGGTAAGTGGAGCAAAAGATGTAGAAGAAAACTTCTGGAACTTAAGCAGACTTTTTTTAAAAAAAGTTATAATGTGGCAAAAGAAGAAAGTGCTCATTACTATTTCTATTTTATTTATGGAAAAAGCAAATTGAGAAAGCAATACCATAAGGAGATGGTAGAACTAGAACACAGTCATAACTGGAAAAAGGTGTTATAATAAAACAAATTAAAAAAACCCCACACCTCTGTAAAAGAAAAAATACTTGAGTATATGTGTCAGCCTGACCTATATCTGGGACAAAGTAATGTAATGGCTAATACAGGACACAATTTAAAAAAGAATTAGGTGTAGCACAATTAATAGGTTTTTGGAACACTAATTGTATCACAGGAACCTGATCTTTTTAATGAGATTATGAGTTTGGGTGATAAAGGTAATACCATGTTTATGTAATACACTTCAGTGAAGCATCTGACTTCCCTGCACATGACATTTTGATTAAGAAACCACAGTAAAGAACAATCAACCCCACACACATTAAATGGATTAAAAACTGGCTATGCCTCAATGCAGCTGTGAATGGGGTATCCTAATTAAGCAGTTTTAGAGAAGCCCTGCAAGAGTGAGGTCTTGACTCTACAATATCAACCAAAAATAGGAAGAAAAGGTATAATTATGATTTCATCAAATCTGAAAGTGATGAGATTGGAGAAAGAAATAATAATTAGGAAATTTGACTAAAACAGAGGTTTCTGGATTTTTCTGGGAAACCAGCCTTTTCAGGACAGGCAGTGCTGGGGATAAAACGATCCCCACATGTGTCAAGCCTGAGCAGAGCACAGGATACACACCAACACTGCACTAAGTACACGTATAGCAACTGCTCAAACATCGCACATGCAGTTCTGGTGTCAGCTCCTCACAAACAGTCAGGAGAAACTGGAGAGTTTTAGAGAAGACTCCTGAGAATGGTCAAGAGACTAAACAAGAAAAGTTTCATAGTTGTAGGCTCAACTAACCACAATCAGTAAATAGCTTCCATGAGGTGGGGAACCAAACAAACCATGATCACTTTGTATCAGCCAAGCAGGATACAACACCACCCAACAACTAATACCCCTAATTAGATCAAGACTGAAAATATGGTGATTTTTAAAAAATATTTCATTAATTAAACCTTCAGTGCAGACTACCGCTAGTGGACTTCTTAGCATCAAAAATAATAACATCAGAGTTTCGTATCTTTCTAAAAAAAGTAAAACCTAGTTTTTAGATTTGACACAGAAATTAATTCAGGGATTAGCCTCTTGCCTATAACATGTGAAAAGATAGATACCACTCTAGGAGCTGGTGAATTCCTCTCCACAGATTACAGAAGGAGCCTGGTTAGATAACTAGACCAAATGCTTTTTCAGGTGGCTGAAGTTACACAAAATGCACCTCCTCCTAAATTACTATTTATATTCCCAAAGGTCTGTAGCAAAACTAAGAAAATAGATGACATGCAATTCCTAAACGTTAAGTTTAAAACAGAAAAGGTCTCCATCTTTTATTCACTGAGATATTTTTACATCATGGCATACAATGGCTCCTTTCCTACATTAATGCAGAAGCTGGTGTACAGCTCTGCCTATAACAAATTCTTTTTGATCCACCTTCAAGCCGACAGACACTTCTGAACACAACATCTACTGAGCCACCAACACAGCTCCAAAAGCTTTGCCAGGAATTTGCACAGTCTAAGCCAGTAATTTCCATAATATGTAAGTGCCATTACAAGTTTAACAAAAGCATCAGGCAGCATCAACATCTCCCCCCCCCGCCAACTCACTGTTTTCCCCACCACATCTTGTCTTCTGTGGATATGGGGAAAATGCAAAAATGAAAAGTTTACATTGCCTTAGATCTGCCATGGAATTGCCAATATTCTTTTTCTCTACAATTTAATGTTATTTGTTTGAACTACATTTTCTCACTTAACTCTTAACTTAGTTGCTATAAGTTTCATTATCAGCCTTGACAGCATATTAAATGAAGGTGCTGTAGCATCTGGGCTGCTTCCAGTGCAGGCTCTTTCCCAAATGATAAACCTCCTAATATCCATTTCCTTAAGCTTAAGGTGATACCATTGGACAACAAGGCACAAAGAGTGTTTTTTCTCTCCTTGTCTCACACAGCTTTTTGCAGGATATCTGCCCTGAAGTAGATTCTTATTTTCAGCAGCACAATAGCATTTAAATAAGGTTAAAAATCTCTCCTGACTTCTGTCTTTGCCCTGCTCCCCGCTTTCACAGTTATTTCACTCACCTGATTGCCTGCTTATAATATATCTTGGCTGAACCACTAACAGGAAAGAGGGATTAAATAAACCTCAACCTCAGGGACAGGAAGGAGGATTTAAAATCCTGCAACTGGACAGGAATTCAAAATACAGAGATCAGACTTCCAGTTTCAAATGTATTCTCCCACAGTAATTTGCTTTATTAACAGTGCACCTTCCTGTTGCCATTCCCTGTTGCAACTTAATCACTATGAACACTAATATACCAAAGACAAAAGTGTAGACAGATATGTGCAGATGTGTACCCAAGGCCATACTCCCCTCTTGACTAGCATTGGATTTCACCCGTTATAAATCCAGCAATTCCAGTTTCAGGAATATTTCCACACTCCTGTGGAGATATAGTATCTATTTTTCCTTAGCTCTGTAATGTTATATGCACACTAGAGCTTTTTTTAAAGAAAACTTATAATCTTACTTTTCCCATCATTCTTGATCCAGCATTTTTAATTGTTATGGCAATATAAGCAAAAATAAATATAATACTGTTGTGGAACTAAGCGGGCTTTTCATTTGTCTTTTCGTATTTGTATATATATAAATGAACAGTGGCATTTATCTGGCTGAAATTGGGGTGGCCCAGTCACATAATCCAGATCTTTTCTGTAGTGCAAGATGAGAACAAGAAGGAAATAAAAGCCAAGATTAAAGCAGAAAAAAGGGCCATTTTCCACTCCCTAACCTATACCTTATGACTTCTACTTTTCTACTGTGTTCATGAATCATGAAGATGATTGGCATTTTTGATGAGATGTTCAGTTTTGTAACTTGCAGAATATTAAAAATATTATCACAGCTCAAGAGGTTTCATAGGCATCATGACAATGTAAATAGAACATTAATTACACTGATAATAAGATTTCAACTACTATTAAGAAGTTCAGTAATTTGCCAATGGTAAAAAGTACCCCTATCCACACTCAGGAGACACTTCAGTCTGCTTGCCAAGAGTGAATTGAGACTTTCCTGAACTTAAAAAAAAAACAAACCAAACCTTCCACTTTTCAAATTTAATTTATCACAACATGCTAGCTAGAGTTATGGCACAAGGTGTATGTTTATTTCAACCTCCTTTAGCATAAGCACCTTAGCAAGGTGTCCTCACCTATATCTACGTGGAGAGTACATCTCATATTTCTTCCTCACCAAAATACACGAAGCATCTCTCCTTCCTAGAGTCTTTCATTATATTTATTAACAGTTCAAGTCAAAGCCCAAAGATAATATTTGCCAAAATGCTTAATGTCATAAAAACTGAACCATGGTTTTACTCCAGACTACACTAGGTTAAAAGAGATCGTATGTTGCCCGTTTTCTCACATTAATTTTAGAAATAAATCCTTTTGCAGGACTACACTTCTTGGATTTCTCTTTACTACAATGGTTTCTTACTTCACAGATATCCTCCAAGAGCGAAAGAAGACTTTTGTCTTGAATTATTCAAATAACCTTAAAAAATCTTTTGTGTGAAGATGAGGTGAAAATCACAATAAAAAGATCAAGTGAGAAACGTTTTCCTTGTGGGCATTTTCAAAAGATCCTCCATTTATATATTAAAAAAAAATCCTTTTCAAATGAAACAGAGGTCTCAGGGAATAAACTATAAAATAAAATTAATGAGAGCAATCCTTTCTCTCTCACAGGCAAACACCTCTTTTCCTTTAGATTGACTAAGCCCAAATTCACCACATTTATCCAAAGCCACCCCTTGCCACAGGACTTACCAAGGACACCAAAACATCTGCTTTGCAACTCTCCCAGCAGAGAAAAGCCAACTCCGTGTCACAGTGGGCATGTCTGGAAACCGGCAAGGACACCACATACCCAGAGAAGTGAGTTTTACAGAAGGGCTGCCTGAGCCTGGATTTTCAATTACTGAAAACACCTGAAGGAATGATGTTAATGAGCTATATTAAATAAAGCAAAGAGTAGCTAAAGGCTCCTTTGCCTTGTGAAACATTTCCATCCCTCTTTTAGGGAGAAAAGCATAGAAAAACCTTTTCCTACCTATATATCAGCTGCAATTTAAGTCCCTACAATTCCCTGCATGGCTGAAATACCTTAATCAGCTTCACCTAACAGCACTTTACTCCATCCTCAGCAGCTAAGGCAAAGCATAACAACCTGGGAAAAGCCACATGCCCTTCCTAAACTTCAGGGCAGGAGCAAAGTGCTCTCATTCCCTCACAAGTGCCGCATGTGATATCACTCAACATCTTCTGAAGTCTTACAGTGTAGCTCCCCAAAAGCAGGGCTTTAATCCTATAGCCTCTCTGTATGGCACACAATCAGACTGCACGTGGTCACATTTTATTGTTTCAAGGATAAAGATTGTTCAAGGCATCTGACACTACGCTTAAATTATTCATCCACTGGTATTATTTATTCATCAGCTCTTGAGTTATCTTGCTTTGCTAAAGTACCTGGTTTCTATTGCTCACAGAACAAAACATGCCATTTTCTTTGCTTTAATTGAGATTTTGTGACTCTTGCAAGTAGCTGATTGCATAGCACTAATAACCCATGATGCGTCTGGCCAACTTTGAATAGAAGTGTCATTTCTTCATGCAGGTATTGAAAGGAAAGCACATGCTGCCAGGTCCTGCACTTGACTCTCAGAGGCCTGACCAAGCTCTGACTTTCTGGGGGGCAATGAGGGGCTCTGGGAGTCCCTTCCCAGGGCCCCAGTCCATATTTGATGCCGTACAGGGGGGTTATTATCCGTGATGGTTGTGATATTTGGGCATGTGAGGGATATATCTCATCTAAACTGCTACCAGAGTAACAATAATTAAAAACCTTTAGTTTGAAATAGCTCCTTGATCTGGAAGTGTAACATAGAGCAGCCTGAGCTCCTTGCATGTTAAAGTATAAAGGAAATACTGGATGTCTTTTATAGCTTATGGCTATAATATTTTCCTCTAGGCATCGCCAACCAACAGAAGTTGTGCTGAAAGAGCAGGAAAGTTGTGTTTGTCAGTGCACAAAGCTGGGAATGACAAAACTTCACAGGTTTTGTGAGCCTCACCCTCTGGAATAAAACTGTATTTTTGGACTACAGTATTTTATTACATTTTTTCTATTCCGTGATTACACACTACTACTGATATTTAAGAACTCTGAGAAACAGAATAAAATGTTGACTGCCCAGCTGTGAATGGAAATATTTCTGACCATAACTGCTGTCTTCTACATCATTGTTCTTCCGTATGAATAAATAATGTGAAAATGGCAATTGCATATTTATTCATGTTAGAAGTGGAAGCACAAAGGGCAACTCCCAAATTTCTTCAACACACGGAAATTTTGAGGTTTTTTTTCATTATGAATATACCCAGGAATCCAGTGTCAAAACTGGGACTTTCTTATTTATGGAGGAAATACGCAAGGTATGACACCTTCCTGCAAATAAGACCCCAATACCCCAAGATATTTTTGAGGAAAGTTAAATTATACTAGAGAGATAATCTTAGTTCCCGATTTTGCAAAGACGCCACACTGACAAAGTCCCTACTTACTACGGTGGTTTTTGCACCATATGACTGCATGCTGACATTTCCAGCATCAAAAAAAGGTCTGCAAGGCTTAACTCACCAGTTCAGACATTTCTTTTGCAGTTAAAAGTTGGCTTGTGATGAAGGCTTCAGTCTGGGAACAATCTTTACCCACTTGAAGGGGGAAAAAAAAAACCCCAACATCTTACTACTAGGCACTGTCGTTATGGTGATATAAATTGCATTTTATCAGTTTCAGCTGTTTTTTTCCTGGCCTGTACATAAAAATCTCTTTTTAAACTCAAGTCCTTCAAGGTTTACTAGCCAAATTTTGCTATCAGTTACACATGCAGCCCTATTAATGTTAATGAGATGGTTGAATTTAAGCAAGGGTAGAATTTGATCTTTACCTTATTATGTTGTAGGCTGTCTAGATATTTGTCTGTTTTAACTTAAAATCTATTTAGCAATTTCTTCTATATAATGAGGAAGTCTTACAAAAGCATATCACAAAATGCCAAAGGTATAAGAACACCAGGTCAGAACCGTATCTTCTCACTGAAAATGGACACTGCTGGGTGTTTCCTAGAGAGAACACAAAGCCTTGAAATGAGCTATTATAAAATATTTTGCCTAGAGAAAAATATTCTTGACCTGACTTTCTTCTGGCTTGTGCTCTGAACCATCAGGTTTTCCATTCCTTCCAGACTTTTTAAAAAAAGGCTCTTCTAATCAAATCTCTGAATGACAGTCAAATTTTGCAACCATAAAGAGGCATGTGCAGTGTATGCACAACAGTTTCCATTAATACACAATTACTAGATATATTTACAAGCCATTTACTTTGTTAAGATTGCAAGTCATTCTGCAATGGTTCAAAAGCAAACCCTCCTTTTCGGATCATCTCACATTACAACCCCGGCCACAGTTTTTTAATCATTTCTAATTTAAGAAAAATTAACACTCAATTACAATGAGTTTGAACTCAAGAAGAACTGCAGCAATAAGAGACTTTCTCTTTTCTCTTTCTGCCTGTCTCTGCCTTTCTCTCACCCACACATTGCTGAAAGAGCATCAGCGCTGAAAAATCAAGTGTTTAGACCTTAAGAATTGTGGACTGTCTTAACTCTGTACCCTGATACGTATTATGATGCAGCATTTATTTGCCTGATCACTTCTTTACAGGCCTTTCCTTCTTCAGTTCACAACAAACATTTGCTCTAAGGAAGCATAAAGATTAGATAAAAAAGAAGAATTACTTGTGATGATTGTATAATCTGTATAATTGGATAATCATAATTGTATATAAATATATTTAATATCTCTGATATCTATCAATCCCGGTTGTTGCACAAGCTGGACAGTATATAACAAATGTAGAAAGAAAAATGAATCCTCTCTATCACAGACTCTGGTGGGATGTGAAGCAAGTTACCTAACACAAACTATTCCCAGTAGGCTGTTATTTCTGTGTCCCTAACTTTCTGGAGCAGCAAACGTGAGCTCCTTCCCAGCTACAGCTAACGTCAATGGAAGCGTGCTCCAACATGCAGACTATAGTGTCATGGCATGCGTGTTACCTGGAGTATTCTTTGATAACATTCCCATGCTATAGCTCCTAATCTATTAGCAGAGAAATTGCTGTCCCCACTAGGGGTTGTGACAATTAACTAACATTTCCAAAGGTATTTTACAGATATACACTACTGAATAGCAAATTAAACACATTAATAACGACGACTTCAGAGTCACGTTTGAAGAGTGTGAAATACATGAGACACTCAGATACACGGTGACACGCGTGGATAACATGTTGGCTGAGGAGCTCCCATTCTGTACACTGATCAAAGGGAAAATATTACAAGATTGCGTGACACAGGGACCCTGTGGAAGGAGGACCCGGCAGGCCCGGGCAGGTCCTCGTGAAGGCCCTGCAGCCCGTGGGGAGCGGCGGCTCCCCGGGCTGGGCCGGGGGCAAAGGCACCGGGAGGAAGAGGATGGCCGGGCAATGGTAGTGCTGGGCACCACCCCGCAGGGCCTGCGGCCTCCCGAGCGCCCCGCGCCCGCGTAACGACCTGCGCGGCCCCGCCGCGGGCTCAGCCCCTTCCTGGCAGCTGGGACGGGGAGGAGGCGGAGCGGGTGGCTCCGGTGTACCGGCGGGTGCGTGCTAGGTGCCGCGCCGCCGCCGCGGGGTTCCTCCGCCGCCAGCGGCCCCGGAGGGCCCCCGAAGGAGGCCGCTGCCAGCCGGGGTCCTCGGCGCGGTGCAGCCCCCCCCCCCCCCGGCGAGGGGCCCCCGGGGCCCACGGGCGGCAGTGGGGAGGCCGTGGGGGGGCAGCAGCGCCCACAAGGCCCCCGCCCCCCCTCCCCAGTTATTGTTAGCCTGGGCAGGCTGTAAGAGCGGGCCAGCCCGGAGCGCAGGAAGTTTAACAAGGACGAGGGCAGGGTCCTGCGCCCGGGACATGTATCCAGCGGGCCCGGCGCAGGCTGGGGCCGGGTGGCTGGGGAGCAGCCCCGCTGACAGGGCGCAGTCAGCAGCGTGCCGCCCCAGCGACCCAGGCAGCTGGGGTCCCGGGCTGCATCCGTGGGGACAATGCTAACAGAGAGATGGGATCGCCCCCCTCGGTGCTTGTCAGGCCACACCTGGAGCACTGTGTGAGTTCTGGTCCCCACTGTTCAAACAAGACGTGGACAGACTGGAGAGGGTCCAAAGGAGCACGAAGGGCTGCAGAACCTGCCTATGAGGAACGACTGAAGGAGTTAGGTCTCTTCTCCCTGGAGAAGAGGAGGCTCGGGGGGGGCCTCATCACAGTATTGTAGTACTGAAAGGGCGGCTATAGGGAGGAGGGAGGTTCTCTCTTCACAAGATGCCACGTGGAAAAGGCAAGGGGAAATGCATGCAAGTTGCTCTGGGAGAAGTTTCATCTCGATATAAGAAAAAATTTTTACAGTGAGAACAATCACTCACTGCAACAACCTCCCCAGGACATGCTAGAGTCCCCATCACTGGAGGTTTTCAAGATGCAATAGCACAGAGTGCTAGATAATCTCAGCTAGGCTCCCTCTCCCACAGAAGGTTGGACCAGATGATCTTTCAAGGTCCCTTACAACCTAGACTGTTCTGTGATTCTATGATTCTATGATTTCAGCCTGTGTCATAATGCAGAAGCAGAAAATGCAAAGGCTACTTTAATTATATCAGGTCAGCAGTATCTGACTTTGCAACCTTAATGTTTTCAATGTAATTTTTGGTTTAATAAACTGGATCAGTGGTACACAAGTAGTTCCACAAGAAGGAGCATTTATGAAGTGTGGTTTCCTCCTCTCTCAGCATGGATTTCTCTCTTTGTCACAGCTATGATCATGCAGCTTTTTCCTCACTAATTTGAGCCTACCCCATCTACCCAACTGCCCACTTTCATGAAATTTATAGGAAATTAATAACATGATGACCCTTACTCTCAGTGGCTAAAATTGACCAACAATTCTATTAATTTAGATAGATAGTCAGTGGCTCCTTTGGATTTCTTGTCAGACTCTGTCCCACGCTTGGCCGCCACAGCTTGCTGGAGAAGTCCCAGGTATCTACAGATAAATGTTTAAATGGCCTTTGCATCCACAAGTAGTGCAGGCCAGGGTAAAAAGAAAAACAAAAATACCGCCGAAGTTACTCTTAATTCAAAGAGTGATATGATGAACTTCACTTGTGTAAGAATTTTCAGTTATAAAAGACAAGGACTACAACTATGAAAGTACTGTATAGAACTGGAGATTTTGGCATTTCACATAAACATGGAAACAGAATTCATAGCATAAAGGTTTTTAAAGAATAAGTAGGAAGATATGATTAGGGAAGAGTGGCTGGCTTATTTAAGGGCCTTGCTAACAGGACCCCAGTTCCTGATCTGAACCCAAATCATGCCCAGAATCTGAATAAAACACCCAAAAGAGAGTAGGAATTCCACTTCAATGGAGAATCACAGATATAATTAATCCTACACAAAACAATTTGAGTCTGTCACCCAAATAAAGCAACTCTATCCTGAAGGGACAGCAATGTCCTGAAATCATGGACCTACCATGTATCAAAAAAACTGCAGAAAATTAAATCTGAGAATATTAGGCCTATGATGCTCAAATTCCACCAGAAAAATAGCAAAATAGATCTGCCTACGCTGTGGCACAGAGCACAACATCTAGGATGTGGCATAGATGTTAGAAATGTGATGCATTGCCTTATACTACAAGACTTCAGAAAGCATGTGCGTCATGGATAGAGAGGATAAAACAGCATTTCTCTTGTAAAAGAATTCTTCAGCGGCCACTTCCAAAAGGCCAAATGGGAAAGTGGTGCAAAGGAAAGCTAAACTGGGTCAGAGACCTGGCACATCCTCTAGCTGCCTGCTCCTGCCATCTAAGCAAGCTACTGTGCTCCAGCTTAGCTTCCTGGAGGAACAGAGAGCAAATTTTAACACCTTGAAGTTTTCAAAAGTTGTGTTAGAGACTGAGTTTTGAGATGATATTACGGTAAAACCAAATCATCCATAAATGGAAGGTATGGATGTCATTGTTTTATAACTCTATGGTCAAAACTGCGTGATTTATGCATCTCAAGGATACTAAACCTGAGTTTCTATATGCCAAAACAAAGAAGGAAACTTGGCTTCAGCCTACGGGCATAAATACTGTCATGTCTTCATTTCTTGGAAATAAACATTATAATCCACAATACTGCCACTAACAAAAGGAGCTTGTCAAACAAGCTTCACAGTAACTTTATTTTTTAGTTTACAAATATGTGAGAGGTGAACTCAACATGAATCTGGGAAAAGGTTGATGATTGCAAGCATACTCTCTAGAGCCTTTCGGAAAAGCAAATGAAGCAAAGTTCAGAGATTTTATACATATCTCTGTGTGTATATATATGTCATATATATAAACACAGACAAAAAGAATTTATTCAACGACTGGTAAAAGAAGCTCGAGCTTTACTATATTTTGCTATAAAAGCTGCAAAAACTTCCCGGTTACTATTTCCCCAGAGCAAATGCCTTCTGTATATCATTCAGGTGGTGTCAGATCAAATGTGGACAGTGATTTCCTGATTCAGGTCACAGCCCAAGAACCTGGACAAGTTATTAAGGTTTTTAACATATTGCAGGGGCAGAGTGTGCTCTCCATCCTAGGGCAGCTGGAAGATGTGTGAGCACACAGGACCAGGTAACACACTGGGCTTCAGACAAACAAAAACACTGTGGAGACATGAAGGCTTGTTGGACATGCAAAAAATACAGGCCACCTTATACGAAAGAGCCATTTGTGATGGCAAAAGAAAAGTTTTTGCAGCCATTGCCAAATTAAAGGAATAAAGCTGGGCTCCTATTGCATGAAAAGAAAAAACTAAACCATGCACTGATCCCAGACTGCTCTTCTCACCTTCTGGGACAACCTGAACCTGGGCCTGAGCCTGCAAACCTACTCAGTGGGGCTTGGTCATGCTGCAGCGAAGGGAGCAGCCTGCAGCTGAAGATGAGTATTGAGAAGTAAGAAGATCTCCATGATCTCCAGTCCAATGCAGTGGTAGAAAATAGTGTCAAAACAGTAAAAAGCCTTCAGAAGTGAATGTGGTGTTCGCCTCCAACCGGTATTTAGCCCGAAGCACGTGTGTCTCCATGCTGCTGTGAATTGTCTGTACATGCAAATGGACAACTTTAAAAGGGCAGAAGTTATCATGCCATCAGATGCTCATCACATTTATATTCATTTTAGCTAATCCAGGATTGGCCACAGACTCCTTACATATTTTATGATTTACCGGAATCTGCTTTAGTCTAAAAGACACCTAATTCTTCCATTACACATATCACCCATCTTTCTGGCAGCATAATTTACATCTCAAACTGGAATAATTTTGCATACTTTTCATTTTAGCATTCTGACATCTTAAAAAAAAAAAGCCTTAATTCTGTGGAGTAAATTATCATCAACCTTGGAAAAAAGTCCTGGAAGTTATTAATGCTCTTTTTATGCACAGTTGTCTGTACAGTTTTGGTGTCTTTCTCCGCTCCGCTCTATGTAGTGATATATTAGCAAGAGTGTCGTAGAGCATATGAAATTCAAAACAGGACCAACATCATGAGGTTTATAAGAACATTTAACACATGGCATGTAACTTGAGTGTTTTCCCAAGGGAATCGTGCAACCTTTGTTTACTCTTGGACTTTCTTCCACAGACAAGTATCTAATCTTTCTGTATTCAAGAATGTATCTTTTACTGTTCGGTTCATTCGCTGGACTGACACACATCAGTGCTAAAGCAATCTAAAAAGCTTTAGAAGAAAAAAAAAAAGTTACTGTTAAACAGGGTCTTTGAAGCAAACCTGTGGTTCTGATTTTCTGTACTTCTGATATCACAAAAAGAGAGTCTTTATTTAAAATTAACTCTGAGCACATAAATACTGATGTTTCTGGGATGTTACTCTCAAACTTCAGTGAGGTCGTGTTTATTCCTTGTTAATACTGTCTGAGATGAACGCACTGGAAGCACTTAACCAATGACAGCAACAAACTTCTGGTATAGTCAAGGACAAACAAAACACAGAGGTTGTCAATATACACAAGACAAAATTTTCAACATTTTTTGAAGGTGTTGGGTTTTGAATTGTTTTAAAATAAATCTCCTTTCTTCTTCCAGAGAAAAAAGTCATTTTTCTTAAGCCCAAGCTCCATGAAAAAATTAATATTTGTGTGTTTGGACAGTATTTTTTAGGATTAATTAATTATATAAAAAAACCCATATAGAAATTAAATAGTTTTTACAAAAAATAAATCCAGCTTATACATTTTTCTCCCCAGTAACATAGAGTCAGTGTATATACACAGAGGTGGAAAAATTAAACCAAAATAGAACTGTATTCAGCAGTAGAAGTCAAATTCATGCTGGTGTGTGACTTGTTCATATCCAGCACCAGAAAATTCTTGGAAAGATTCTGTATTATTTAAGCACAGGAATCAGGAGACACGACTTCTGGTGGGGTCTTCTCATAGCTGAGTCCCCTCCAGCCAGGCTGCAGACATCCTTTGCGAAAAGAGAGTCTGTTTAATGATTATCTGGGGCACACGGTAATGGTGTACAGGCAAGGTAGATGCTCTGTATACCCTTGTGCTGCTATAGAGGGAAGGGCACCTCAAGGGCAGAAGAAAACCACCCCAGTAGGGTGATTCCTGTATCTCCTGCAACCCTGCAATGTGCCATTTACATCTAGCTAGAGCCCAACGATGCTCCTGTGTGAAATAAGGTCTGCACCCGAGCTACCCCATGCACCGGGCATGGAGAACGACATTCCCCACAGCCTCCTCCGCCCTTGCTAAGCCACAGACTCTCACAGAGACTGCGTGTGTTAAGGAAAGAGAAAAAAAGTATTTCTCAATGCTAGGATTTCCTTCCGATGTAAATTTTCCCCACTGCGCTTGAGTGTAAGAGAAAGTACTTGCTGCTTGGCACTGTATGTCCCTCAGGTGTGAGGTAACATGCGTTGGAATCTCCAAAACCCCCAAGAGAGGCTTCAGCGAAAACTCTGGGACCTTTACAGGGCGCAACATAACCCCTTTATCAGTGCTGCACTGCTCTGTGTGGTGCAGGAGACAAGAAATGAAGCTTTGCACTCTAACGTACAGCCCATAGGAAGACTCCCCTAACTGTACATATACAATGCACCCTGGCTTCACTAATCTTTTTATTCCCGGTACAGCCAGATCTGAAATTTCCTCAACGGCTGCAAACTTTTTAGGAGTGGATTTTATAATGGTAATCAGTGATTTTAGAGGAAATAAATCTATCTCGTAGCCCATAGCTCTGTATAAAGCATCCCAAGAAATAAGTCAGGGAGAGCGTCAGCAGTGAAGAGTGCTACATTTCATGTGCTGCCACAGAAATGCTTTCTGGCTGAGGTCTAATATTAATCTATTTTGTCCCTGACATCCAGTAAAACTACAGTGGAGCAAATGCTTTTAAAACATACATATTCAATAGCAGACGCAATAAAGTATTTGGAACTGTTGGTATGAAGAAGGTTCACACACATACAAATATCTTTGAAACTCCAGTTAATCAAGGTGTCAAAGTAACTAAAGCAGTTTTACAGATTTTATTGAAAATAAATCACTTTATTATATACTGAAATATATATTATTGTTTCCCCACAGAGTTTTACTATCCAGTTGCCTGCATTTATTTTTTAAATAGAGTATCTCCTGCCCTCTTTAGTCCAGTTTTTAAAACTACATTTACAAAGGAAATTCAGCATTAAAACATATCTCTAGTCTGCCTTCTCCTATTGCCCTATGCAAATAGCCCATTATTAGCCATTTTCTGGCAGAAGGAGCCGAGAGGAAACAGAGAAGGAAATGATATAATGGCCCCAGCGCCGCGCGTTTCCTTTCTGCCCAGCTGTTTGCGGGATGACCTTACGGTTAACTGGGAAGCTGCGAGGTGGCATTGAACCTCAAAAGATTTACACCTTTGTCTTCTCATTTTTCAGACCAAAGCTTCCATGCAGGAATACATAAAACTTCACAGAACTCAGTCTGGGGAAGGTTAAAATGAGTGAAAGGAAATATTTGATTCGATCTAATGGACATCCTAATAGATATTTATAGACTTCACAGAGAAACTTTTCACTGCACGTTTTTAACTCCCATTATTAACTACTTTCTTTTTTGAGATCTGGTTCAGATCTAAAATGGCCAGCGTGTTGTTAGACAATGCATTTCTTTAAAATTCAGTATTACACAAAGACTCCTATTATTTCATTCATTGGATAATTCTTTTTTTTGGGGGGGGGAGGGGGCATAGTGTGCAGTTTCTAAGAGCTAAATGGTGAAAACACACAAATTATCACATATCTATAAAGATATTGCATCTACATGAAAAGCTCCTCAATTTTTTTTCAACGTTTCTCCCTGAAGTTAAAGGATATCTAACACAGTCCACGTATATAAAAGCATTTTGGACTGCTTTCTAAACTGATAAATTTCGCACTGCTAAAAGTAAATTCAACAGCAGTTCTCTTTGAGATTACATTTCTTCACCCCAAAACTGGTTTAAAGCTGAGGCACAGTATCTAAAATGGATTTTAAATATTTAAAAATTGCATCTATACTCAAGAATTTTATACATTTTGCCAGCAGACAGGTATTATGAATGCAACATATTGGTATCCTAGGTCGTGTGAGTAGTTGTTTTACCCATACACTATATCCTAACTACTAAAACCAAAATTGCTATACCTAAATAAGTATAAAGGTGTTGCTTATTCTCCACCCATGAAATTCAATGACATTTTCTGGTCAACAGAGTGATGAGGACTCATCCAGGGCTCTCTGTCTCTACTGGTTCCCCAGTAGGGCAGTCTGCAACGGGGTGACCCAGGTGATTGAAGAGGGTCACCTGCAGCATCTTCATTTATGTACTGAATTCAATGTCACTGAAACCAGTATTCAGGTTCACCCCTCGGCACTTCTAGGTTGTATGTCATGTTTTAACACTGATCTTTATAGATCTTTACCTATATAAACCCCAGTGACTTTTAATACAAAACTCAAACTCTATGGTACCTATAGCAAAGAATTTTATCTTCACTTCTTAACCTTTAAGCATGAACATCCCAAAAAATACCAATTTTCCTGAGAAGGTCCAAAGAAGTATTTCACTGGATTCGTTATTTGTCACCAGGTAGCTCCCAGGTAATTTCGACCACAGGAAAAAAATGTACCACATCTGTAAGTAACGTGCACATGCTTTCTTTCCAGCTGATCAGCTCTGATAGCACGTCAAATTCAAAGGATCATGTCCAGCTATTACATTAGTTTTTAATAGCAAAATGTGAGTGTGCCTTCCACACTTTAAAAACTGACTGTAATCAAAATCTAATTAGTATTCTATTTTACTAGTGGGAAAACTGAGAGAAATGCACAGAGACATACATGGTGTTAGATATTAAGCCAAAAGATGTCTCCAGAAACCAGCCATTCATCTTTTGCCTTTTTTTTTCTTTATCATCAACATCTTGTCTCTTGAAATAGAGACATCACTAAATCAAAAACACCTACCTTTTCACATCATTATAGAATTGCTCAGATTAAATAAGAGCTCTGTACAGCTTTTCAAATCTCAGCTATGTTTTCAAACCACCAGGGAGGGCTAGTTCTTCCTGCTCAGACAATTATCAAATTGTTGCCAATGTGAGCATTCCTTGTATCAATCTCATTATTATTAAGTAGTCTAAATCACCGATGGATCTCATTACCATCACTTTGAAAAAAGGTCACAAGGTGGCATCTGCAATTTACTTAAAATTTATCATTATAAGTAACCCTTTTTTAAAGAAGATTTAGGCTGCTTTAGTGTATTTCTGATGTTAACAAAAAGAACACTTAGCGACCTTAGAAGTCTGCTCAGTTTTGTTTGGTTGTGGGTTTTTATTCTTTGTTTACTTTGGAAGTAACAGGGAAATCATCATCTGCCCTTTGTTTTCCTGGTGGAACTCCTGAGGTTATTGAGTGGTTCATACTGTAAAAGAAAGCTACGTCAAATCAGTAAAGATGAAGTCCTTATTGAGAAGTTAATTAGTCACTGAAAATGCATGAGCATTAAGGCGGAAAAAAAAAAAAAAAGCAGTTTTAGCAGGACTTTCTCTTTGCAACTGCTCAGTTTTCATTATTTCATCTTGTGAAGATATCACACTATCAATTTTCCAGCCATAATAACAGTCTCAAGTAGGTAAGAAACAATTTTTCAATCTGAATAAAAAGTACAAAAATTACCTTCCTTATTTTTCTGGAAGAAAAAAACTGTTAGAACTCATTTATAAGTTACAAGTAAACACAGAAGAGACTAATCCTTGCTGTCCCTCTCCCACTCACTTTTAAGTAGATCATTTCACGAAATGTTATGCAGGTGGCTTGATATTTTTAGATGAAAACATTTTTGCCCAGTAATATAGAAATAAAATAATTGCTATCCCTTCCTTCCTCTGAGAAAACGACACATAAAATTTTATATTTAAAATTCAATTTGGAAAGAAATTGTATTTTTTAGCCAAAGCCTTGTAGCTATGCATACTTTTTTTTTTTCCTGGTCTGTACAGATTTGTGCTGCATTTTGAACATGAACTTAATAGAAGATGCTGCAAAAAGTAGCAACTTCAAGTAGTGACAGAAACTTATCAGACAAATATGCAAGGGCAGAACATACAAGACGAAAGGAACAACACTTCACGAGTTGAGAATATGATTGCTCCGGATAACTATATACTCTTAGATATCTTCATTCCTGTCTCGCATTAATTCCTTTTACTTCTGAAATGGTGTCAAGTGTGATTTTTTTCTAAAATAGCAGATAAGATCACCCAGCTTTTGAGGCACAAATCTGCTGTATTTGAGTTGTGCAAATCAGCCATAAAACTCAAAAATGATCCCTAGCAACATTTTCAGTTGTTGCCATTTATCACAGTATTTAAAGATCATTTTACATTCCTTCATTTGCTGTGAAGAAAGGGAAGGTGCATATTTTTATGCGTCTCACAGCAGATAATGCAATACAGCTTTGCATCAGGCTCTTTTACCTGCAGGCTTGCGGAGTATTAGCTCAGTTTCTACGTCCTATAATGACTCAACACGTTCTTGCCACAGATAAGCAAATGCCTGAAACATTTGAGGCCAAAATACAAAATCTACAAATACTTTTATGAAACAATGGATTTGCCTGTTTCAGAAATGTATTCACCCAAAATGTGAAATGTCGTTGTACAGACACAAACATTTCATTAACAAACCATTTACATATCTTTCTATTTATACTTACTCATACAATTCTACATAACAGCTCATAAACGTATGTCTTGTAATACAAACATCCATACGTATACAACACACACACGCTATATATGTATGTATATTAATATTTGTAATAGAAATCATATCTTTATATCTTCCAAAGGCATCCTTTGTAGCTTTCTTGCCTTTTAAATTCAGTTATTCTTGAACACAGTTTGTCTTTGAAATATGTCAGGATAATGCATTATTGAAGTACTGTACAGCTTCCTTTTTGAGACTGTACATAAAATCAGTCACGTTCAACAAATTTCCATTTTACTTAGTTCTTTTTCATAATTATTCCTCACTTCTATCACAGCCCTGTCCTCAAGAGCTCTCTGGTTACGCCACTAAAATTAACCGCACAGTACAGGTTTTGCCTCCAAGGGACTTGCCATCAAAAGAAACCTAAGGTAAAGAAAGAAAACAAAATAAAATCCTCTACTTTTTCTGAAATGGATATGACTAATATACAAACCAGGCTGCAAAATTAAGGACAGGACAGACGAACTAGATTTGGAAAAAGTTTCTTATTTCACCAGAAGTGTCAGAAACGTTTGGTTTATTTCTTAATGTATGGATTTTGAAAGCTACCGGGGATAGCACATTGGGGATTTAAAACCTGTCTTAAAACTTCTGGCTTAAATTGGTATCATTTTGTTCAAGAAAGAGTTAAGTCTAACAAGCAGAAAAAAAAAGAAATTAACTAAAGTAAGGCCCTTGTGATACAATGACACTTGCTCTATGCTCTTACAGAGAAAAACACGATGATAAAACACCACAAAGAGGAGTGTTATGAATTTTATTAATGACTAGAAGACAGTGTGCAAAACATCAAAGGTCTGTGGAAAAGATTAATGACCCCGTGTGAGACTGTTTAATTACCTCCAGCTAATTAGATTCTTGACCAAATTTTTAATATGTGCATTCCTTCTAAAGCCTAATTGAGATTCCACATTATTTATCAATCTTTCAAAAAGCCCTTAGTGTGCTGATTTTTAGGTTTTTTTTTTTCCCTTTGCACTTTGACTCCATTTATGGTCAATTATTAAATAAATAGCAAAGTAACTGTTCTCTCCAAACTGTATATGTGGAACACTTTATGCCTGTTTATTTTGACTAGGAGACTATCATTGGCATCTTTTATACATAATGAAGCACTCCAACTAATAAACTGACTGACTTCACTGTAAACAACGTTGATAATATTTTTGTTATCTGGGCTGTGCTCAGGAACTCCTCATGTGGTTTCTGTAAATTACCTTTTGCTATTGTCAGTTAAGCCTTATTTCAGTTTACCTTGGTCCAGGCCCAAGGCCGGAGTGGAGCGTTATCATGCAAACCGAAGAAGACAGCCCTCGCCGTTTGATTATTTTCCCCCATTCATTTAGAAGTGCTTTAGTGCTATAAACCACCGCTATTAAATGACTTGCCTTTATATAAGGAAATTGATGTCAGAAGGCAAGGGACACATGCAATAATTACTTATTTTTTTTATACCCTTTCAGATCTCCCTCTATCCTCAGTTAGGCCCTGTCATGAGAAGAGAGGCCGGTGTGTAAGGCACATCTAAATACTGAACTTGTTTTAGGGTTTTCCGCAGAAGTTTTACCATTTCAGTTTGCAGTGTAGGAAACAGGGAAAAGTCAGGCATTTCAAGGTATGTGATGGGTAACACATTTTTTTGTGTAAAGTTTGATAAACAAGATACTGCCCAGTTCAGAGGAGGCAGGGGACCCCCCGGTCTCTCTCTTTGTTTTAGCTGTAAAACAAAATACACTTGCTTTGAAACTCTTTTTGTCATTTTTAATATAACTAAGAAAAATAAAGTGTGCATATGTGAAATTATATCTTTATAATGCATGTATAAAACAGAACACTTTGGGAAAAATTCTTTGTAATTTCATATAAATTTTTTCAAATTACCCACTAGAGTTTAGCTCATAAAATCATGGCATATATGCATATATATATGGGATAGCTTAAAAAAAAATATTCTCCATTAAATTTTAATAGGTTTTATGTTATTTGTATAAAACATTGTTGGCTGTACCCCTACTAAAATACACTGGATTTTTTTCTGTGAGGTAGACATGAGTGTCTGTATGTACAGAGACACACTGAAAAACTCTTACTACATGATGATCTATGTAACTGTGATAAATGTAGAGGGGACAGGGCTTTGAGGGAGAGATCACTTTTTTCATTATCATGTTTGCAACTAGTCTTGTCCAGTGGGATAAGAACACCTATGCAGTATCACAAAACACATAATTTACTAATATAAAAACTGTATGTCAAAATAGCAAACAATGTAAATCAATACAAAAGTATAAGGAACCAGGCTTTAAAGAGACACATAATACATTATGCTTAATTTCTTGAGAGTGACGAGAATATTTGGTTACTCACTAAATCACTCACAGGAATACCGCAGCAATGAACTTATTTGGGATGCAGTAGTCAGAGCTACTTGATCTTTCCGATGCAATAAAAAGCTTGAAGTGCCTAAAATCTATCTATCCAGATATTTATTCCGTGCTCCAGTTGGTGGAGGAGTACTTCAAACCCATTAAAGATTTTATCCTTATAGATATGCATAATAATAGGATTTGTATTGTATCAGTGCACCATAATTGAGGGTCACATTTTTATGTTTGGTGCTTGGTAGAGAAAGAATTAGAAAAACAGGCCCTGTTTAACAGAGCACCCACATTTTGCAAAACTGAGGGTACCTTTGATGGTTTCCTGTGGAAAAGGAACTGAGATTTCCTATGTCTTGCCCTCCAGACTACTCTTATTTCTTTTACCCAGGCGTCAGGTTCAGCAGGGTCAGTGGTTTCGCTCTTACAGACTGTACGTACCTGTCTAGGAGTCTCTCTGTGTGCCTTTTACATCTGATCTACGACGCCAGCCCCAAATGCATGACAGGTGACTGATGCTCCTCGGTTTCCAGAGGACCATAATGGATATTGGTACTGAAATAACTGATCTGGACAGACAAGCTGGTAATGGGATTAATTCAAATGGCAATTCAGGCCCGGTTTAATCAAATGCTGCATGGATGTGCTATAGATCAGGCATTTAAGTCTGGTGTTAGAGCCTCCGTCAACCCAGGGAGATTCTCCTTTAGTTCACATGGGCATCCCCTGCCCAGCCACCACCAAGCACCCTCTAGCCCCAGAGATTTCCCTTCTCCCACCTGCCATAGGCACGTCGTCCTCCAGGGAACATTCACACGTATCACATCATACTCTGACAAGCTGAGCAATTTTATATTTTCCAGTACTCCACTTCTTTCCAGCTGTATTGATGTTGATGATGGTATAATAATAAAAAACAAACAAAGAAAAAAAAACCTAAAAATAAACAGAAAACCAACAAACAAAACAAAGCAAACTAAAAACTTTCTCCAGCTTGGTCCAGTGGGAAAAACACCTGTGAGGAGGAAGAAAATTTGGACAGTTGTATAGCACCCAGAAAACATAGAGTTAGGCTATATGGGGAGAGCATGAGGCAGCACAAGCATTTACTTACTTTAAAAAAAGAATTTATTAGCCCAGTCTTGCTCCTGTGGCCTTTGAAAGACTCAATAACGAGCTTGTCTCCTTCTGCATCACCCTGCTCTTTCACCTAGGAAAGACGGGCAGGGGCTGGCGGATACCTCCCCTGGGCTGATCAATAACCTGCTTCCCCGCGGGAGGGATGGTCAGCCCACAGGAGGACACACGGACAAGAGCAGAATTTCCACATTTTCGGTAATATTTATTCTCAATATTCTTCTTTGAGAATCTTTATTTCACCTCATATGGGATGTTTAAAATAGCAGAATAATGGAAGCCAAATAAATATACTGAAAGTATATAGTGTGACAAATTTTGTTGCTAGAATTTTCGTTTTGTTGCATTTTTAAATAATTCGCTTTTTCCTAATCTATATTAGCGTTTGCCTTTATACCAACATGTTCTTGTAAATCTGTAGCTCTTTCATGACTTTACATCTTTCTACGCTGAGCCTGTCCAAAATCAAGATCACTCCTAACTTAAAGTGCTCCTAAAAATTTGAAGTGCTCTATTAATTTTAAATTGTTCTACATCATGTCTGCTTAGAATCCCAACTGCTTTTTCACGCAAAAAATATTAAACTATAAAACGCACATCTGCAACATGACAGCTACCCAGCTTTTTTGATTTCAAACATCAACTTTCTGTCCTTTTTCTTCATCTTTGAAAGAAAAGAATGCTCTGGGAGAGAAATAATAGACCAGCTCATCACACATTTTATTGCGAGCCTCCCTCTATTGAAAACCTTTTAGGTATGTCACAGGACTAAATATATTTTATGTCTACCAATTGGTAGCACATAGCCCAGCCCATTAACCCGTTGACCTCAATAAATTATGATTTCCTAGCACGAGCAGTATTGCTGGAAGATTGACACACCACCAAACGCGCACCGAGGGTTAACAATACTCCCCAGGATTTTTACAAGACGACTTCTGATCTGAGACTTCTGTCTTGCAGACAGTTCTTTCAAAAAACGCAAACAAAAAAAAAAAAAAAAAGTGGTTTTAAAGCCTTTGGTGGTTTTAGAAAGCTGACTTTATCCTCAGCAACGAGAAAAAAATGGCATCGCTTCCAGCTGAGCCCCTGTCACATTGTCTGCAGAACAACAAAGCCACTGTGCAACACCAGCGCAGCCTTCCCCACGTGGACCTTTGCCAAGGCAAACCTTTGCTGTGGCACTGTATGCTCGTCTCCCGCTGCCAGGTCACGCAGAGACGTCCCTCTTCTTCCCTTTGCTCGCATCAGTATTTCCACGGAGCAATACTCTCACCTGACCCTTAAAGGTCTATGCAATCCTGTCCTGGCTAGTGATTGCTGGCTATCTCCTGCCACCCCTGTCTTCTCTTTGATGTTTCTAAATGGATGTTGTTAAAAGGAACTTGTTGAGTGAAAGACAAAAAAACTCTATTTACTGAAAAGATAGGCCTGACTCAATATAGCAGTGTACTTTGGCAGCCAGGCTGATTTTTAGGAAAGACTTTCAAACTGAAGGCCTATCGTTTCTTCCACTTGCACAGCAACTCAAGCACTAACAAGTGGATTCCCTGTCAAGGTCGTTTTACAAGTACATTATATTAATCTATCAAAGGGTCACTGCTCCTTTAGTGAGTGACCATAAATATACACAAATACAAAAAAATCCCTGATGCTCTGAATATTCCATGTACCAAGCACTTTCAGATCCATATATATTTGCTACTTTGCCGTGCAGATATAAAACCATCTGAGTGATGTGATGAGGCAGTAACCCTTCCCGGCTACCATGCTCCATCATGGGAGTAACTTGGGAGGTGCTGATTATTTACACACAGCCTATCACAATAAGCTGCTCTTGGGATATTTTCCAAGTAACAAATTCAAGAAAAGTTTCTTGACTGTAAATTAGAGCTTGGTCTCTACAGACACTCTGCTCTTCAGAGCATCTCTCTGTTACTGGAGCAGACAGGCTCCTGATGGGGACCTGGACTTTTGGTCCAGAGGGGCAGGTCTCCTGCCATCCAACATCAGGTGGTACCTTCCTAGCTAACAGTGGAGTCACCCGCCAGCCTTGACCAAATTCCAGTTCCTTTTCTGATTCAGTTGGATCTCATATTCTTCCATCTCTTCTTTTTACACAGCCTGGAACTGAGATAATACCAATTATATCTGCATCCTTCTCTGTAGGAGAGCTGCACCAGTTTGTTATTGACACAAACAAGATTCATACTTTGGAAAAGGATGTGATTCTTTTTTTGGTATGTGCTGTAACACCTTTTATCCATTTAAACAATTTCCTTTTTACAGCATCACAGTGTAACGTGTATTATTGAATGCTGAATCCTCTGCTACTTGTGCATCCACAAAAATTCATGGTGGGGTTTCTGCCCCTGAAGACTTGTTTGCCTCTCTCATTTTTTCTGTGTTTGAGCACTATCAGGAGAAACTTTTTCAGTCTTTAACCAGACATACTAATCTCAGGGTAGTTAAATGTTTGTTTGCTTTACTTAAAAGACAATTTCTATGGCAAAGGCACTGAGGTTTTTGTCTCAAATGAGATTAGCAATTCATTATCCACTGGATCACAACTTCATATCAAGGTAGAGGCAGCAGCTTTATTTATGCAATGTAACATCTCACAAATAGTAAGCATTAGGCCAGAAACACTGCAAAAAATCAATAGCAACAAAACTAGAGGGTGATCTTGGCTTTCAGTCTGGGAATTACAACTGCCCTGGCTGAGGAGGAGCCAGCTGCAGCCATCCATGCTGCCTGCTGCGGTGGAGCTGCCTCCTGCAGTGATTAACAGCCTTCTGCAAGACAAATAAATGCTCCTACCTGTAAATGTGTAACTTTTAGTTATAATTTACAGCCATATTGTGTATTTCTTCTTCCTTATCTCTCAAAGAAGTTATGGGAAAGTTGTGTTTTGAGAAAGTTATGGGAAATTAAGCTTTTCTTTGTTAGCAGCAGCAGTGTGATGTTCCTGTGAAGCCACCTTTGCTATAAAACCTCCATCAGTATTGCAAATTCACTCTGCAGCTCTTTATCAGGAAGCACTGAACTCAAATTTTCCCTTTTCCCAGCTGCAAGATATCTAAAATAAAGTGACTATAGCTGCCATATCAAACCGCCCAAATCTATCCCATCCCCTGGGAAAGCCTCTGCTAACTTAAATGCTCTCAGCCAGAGCCCAAGAGAGCTGAAAGTTTCCTTTATCAGCCATTGGTTCAATAAAATATTTGCTGGATGCAAAATACGTGGTTATATTGGGTTTTGTTAAGCAGTTTCCTAATAAAGGGCAATGCATGTTCAGCCTTCATAGTAACTTAGATGTGACACAAATAATCCAGCAAATAATTACAATGACCTTTCGCTCACCTCAAATTTAAACAAAGGTTAAGCTGCCCTTTAGAAAAGTAAATATTTTCTGTAGTCAAATAAGTGTAGACACCTTTAGAAACAAGGATATATTGCCAAACTAAACTAGACTGAAAATGGTTGCAATAGAATAATTTCAAACCATAAAGGATGCAGAGCTGCTCAGCAGAAGCAGCAGCCAGACATCCTGGCACTGAGGCCGGTCCCTTACCTTAAAAACTCCCAGGCTGATCTCCATATGTTTTCCAAGAACTGTTGCTTGAAATTTCTGTCCGGTCACAGCAGATAGGAGAGAGAAATATTAAAAATAAGAAAGTGCATAATCTCCTTGCCCCCTTAAGTCTGGTAAACAATTTATATTTGATTTCATACAACAGAATGAATCCATGGACCTTTAAGTAATTAAGAAACAGACACTGAGGCTTAAAAAATAAACTTAACATAAAATCTCACATAGTGGCCAGGAAATGGCTCATAGGTTTTATTTAGTTCTCATAGTCCAAGGTTTAGCTGTTAGCTAGATAAGAGCCAGGTGTGTTTTACACATCTAATTTGTTTAGTCTGAAGCTAATTCAAACAGCGCTTTTTAACTACAAGCCTGCAACCGACTTTTAAAATCTAAAACCAGGATGAATGGATGTCATATATATTCAGGGTCTCTAAATGAGAAGGATCACCTCTGGGGAAGGAAATTCTCACTTATTTCTGGTGTGCTTATTTTTGAGGGTTTTTTCTTTCATGATGGGGCGGGGAGGTCAGGTATAATTCTGCTAACTGTGTTAAGATGACTAACAAAAGGTCAGTGTCGCTCAGTGCAGCCTCTCATACCAAAGGCAAAGGGAAAAAACACATTGAAGGCCAATTCTGAGGATTTAGGGCCAAATAACATCATTTGCTGTCCCGTGCACTGAATAAATGAGAAATGCTCAAAGATGTCTGTTTTTCTACTTTGACACAAGCAAGCCATGAATCCCCTCTGGACAGGTGAGGTGGGGGGCGGCTGTGTGCATGGAGGGAGCTGGGAGGTTCTGGGAGATCCGTCAGGAGGAGATTCTGTCACCTCTGGGGACACATGGGGATGAGGGTCCACGGCTGCACATCTGCAGCCAGACATTGGCAGGGGTAGGTAGAGGCTATGTAAAGCACGCATAGATGTTAAAATCTTTGATTCTTCATGTTTTGACCTTCAACCACCTCTGACAATAAGAGAATTGCAAAATATTTGGTCAAGAATCACTTTATACATTAAAAACAATGGACTAATTTATGGCAGTAACATTCACAATGCTCTAATACAGAGCAAATCATAAGAAAACAGACATAATATCCATCATACCCTTGTAGTGTTGACTATCCTGACTTTCAGACTCTGATTGAGACTTCAAATCCTATTGGTATAAGTAACATTCAACTTTAACTGTACTTTCATTTTGACAAGAATTAATCATGTCCTTCGCTGTTTGATCTACTAAAAAAGATAGTCAATGAATTTACACCCTGTTACTTATTCATGAACAAGTTGTGCCCCTGAATTTTAACATGCTATGCCTTAAACTATTGGCTGTATATCTGCTTTATGTGACGTTCCTACATAAGCTGGCAGTCCATCAATTTGGTGTCCATACATTTCTTTGAAAGCTATATTATAATTAGAGCTTAGGTTAATACTATTCAGTAACCATAAAACAGACATAAAATAATTATAACTCATTTAGTGAAATTAGAAAAAGAGCAATTATTAGACTCCCATTGTGAGGCTTTGCTGTGAGGGACAGATAATCTATCTGCAAGATGTACTTTAAGAACACCATTTTGAAAGAAATAAACCAGATAAATTACCGGTTTGTTTTGGTTTAAGAAAACTTAGACTAATAAATACAAGTTCAACAAACATAAAGGATGTGTGTAAGGGAAGTGAAAGTTCTGCTGCAAGAAGAGAGATTAAAATATTTATAGGATGCTTTCCTGACACTACCTCTCAGGATGTTGTGAAGCTAAGTTTGTTGATATTTGCAAGGCACAAATACCACAGTGATGGGGACACAGGCCTATAAACTGTTACAATTAAACGTGAGGATGTGCACAGTTTGATCAGGAGGGAGGGGACTCACTGACGCTCTCAGCATGCTTTGAGTACAGGATTTCTGGTAGCTTTAATGAAGTTTTTATATATCAGGAAATCTGGTTTTGAAATTGCTTGTTTCTCGTTCTCCAAGCCCCTGATCTGCTGAGATATCCAGTTTTATGGGAAGAAATTACTTTTTGCTGGGAACCCCCCTCCCTGGCTGAAATACAGTTTAGGACTGTATTGAGGTGACAATTTACCCATTTTTTCCTCCTTTGATGGGTGTCACTGCAGAGAGTGATTAAGGTTTAGGTCACTTAAAGAATCACCATCAAAGATATTAGCAAAAGTTATTTTAATAGGAATTTGTAAAAGCGTGACTTAAAGTTTGATGGCAAGGGTCACTCTATTACTTACTATGTGGGAGAAACACACAAAAGGGAAATCAAGTTGGAATTGGGCTAGAATGATTTACACAGAGATCAGGGATGAAAAGGTAAGGGAGAAAGGGTAAGGAAGGCTCTCCCGTTGAGTCATGAGGATCAGAATGGATCCTGTTGCTTTCTAAACTCGTTCTCAGGGAGAAGTCTAGGTGCGGCTGGATCCAGTCCTAGTCCCAGACTTGGTCAACAGTTTATGTCTAAGGGAATTGGAGACAGGGATCTCAGTGGTATTGATTCAACATGTTATTATGGGTTTTACATAACTTCGGGATAGCAGCAATTTAAGATTTAACACCATTACGGTAAATCACAAGATTAGATTATATGTTTTTCTAGCAATACTTAATCAATCAATAACCAACAATCTATTATAATCAACACTGCAACTTAAAGATTCAACAAAGTTTCTTAAATCAAATCGCATACCCACAAATACACATGCATACACACACAGATATAGAGGTTAACCTGAGATTAAGATGTTTCTTTCTCTGCAGATCACAGTAAATTTTGGGACCCAATAATATTTGAAACCTCATGAAATCAAATTATAGTATTATTAAGACAGAGCCGTCTTCAGATAAGAGGGATTATTTCCCCCAAATACAGGTTCTTTGTGTGTTTGAATTGTGACTTTCTTTTTAGGTCTGTGGTCATATGAGTCTTCCTTTTTCGTACACTTTTAGTAACAGAAATTCACATATTGGTCAATCTATGCCATTCATAAGGAAGTTTAACTTTGCTCACCTCAGAAGAGCTCCATAAAAGCCAAATGTTTCTTCAAAAGTTCACATAAGAGGAAAGGACTTCAAAGAAAATGCTTCACGTGGTAGTCAGAGCCCAACCCAAGCTCAAGAGAGACCCAAGTCATGGGGAAATTAATGCATTCATGATAAGTGTAAAACACATTGCTATAGCACAGCTAAACAGAGCACAGACAGACTACTACTGCTAACTGCTAACATTAAAAACCATAATGAATTAAACACCAAATAACTTTAAAAAGTCAGTAATTTATTCAAAGCAAATACTACACTGATATTTCTCATTTCTTTTAGGGTCAGTACATCTAAGATTTATATTTTCAGTCTTATCTCTACAGTAGAGAGAGAAGTTTCTGCAATCAGGCTGATTTCAAAAGCTGGAGGTAAAAACATCAAATGTCACACAGTATGGCAAAAATTTATCAATCTCTATTAAATTCTTTATTTCTTTAGAATAATTTCTCTAGAATGCTTTTGAACTTTCAAAGAATCCTACAAATTACACCCCAGTTAATTTATAGCAATGCTAGAAATGAATCACAATTCAAATCAAGCCATTTTATATTAACACACAAAAAAAGAAAAAGCACATATAAAGGATTTTTTTTTAATGCATGTGTGATTCTGTTAAGACTTCTCTGTGTTCATGTAAAACCTTATTTATTGGTTTACATTGAAACATAATTTCTCATTAAATGAACCCTAGGAAAACAGAAGTCTGATGAGAGAAATTCATCACTACCAGCATTTGTAAAAGTGGAAAGGGTTATGTTATGCTTCCTGTTTAAATGGTGTAAAAGTACGGCTGTAACCGTAGAAATGGGGGAATGACCTGACTTCATCACTAATTTTACTTTCCAAGTGACTAGTAAATTCTCCAATGCTCCCTGTTAAACAAAACAACAGACAAGTTCAGAGAGCTGGTACCTCTGACAGTTGTGAAAGACAGGAAAAAAATGAATGACATTCTCCAGAGAATATTTTTCTGTCACTTAAGCAGTTTACATATTTCTCTATTTTTACCGTATTTTTCTTCTTCTGATCACAAGGGATCGTATGTGAGTTTAAGGTCATTAGGGCTATGTCTAGTGCCAGACAGATTCTGCTACAGTCAGATTTTTATGATGACAGCATGAAATTTTTGGAATGCACTGGTGAGTTGTGTGACTATTGTTAGACTGTCATTAAAAAGAAAAAAAAAATAAATACATGTTCGCTTTCTTCTACTGTGGACAGGATTTTAAATTTTGCAAAATATAGCAGGATTTCTTAGAAGAGACAAAAGAAGTAGCAAGTAAGTTTAATAATTAGTATTCCAAAATATATTGAAACTTATTTTTTCCATTTCCATCACGAGCGAGTGAGAGAAGATAGGATTTTTTTCAGCATCAAGAGACAGGGAACCATAATTGAGAAAAAGAAAAATAAAAAAGCAAATGAAAAATTTGACCTTTTTATTTAATTCTTTCTTTCATTCTGTCTCCCTCTCCTTTCTTTTCAGTGTTTCAATCTGTTCTGCCCATCCTTGGGGAACACTGCTTGAACCTGCATTTGTGAATTATAAGCTCTCTGTACTGTACATAGCAGTTGTTAAGGATCAACTGATTAACCATTTTATAGAAGATTTAGAGGACTCATTCCAATTTTTACAACTCCATGTGGTTTTTAAATATTGTAATGTTTTCACCCAACATGTTTTCTGCCTCCCAGCTGTAAAACAATACCTATTGGCTTGGGGGGATGAAATTTATTTTTATACAATTTTGTTATAATACAATTTTTTTGTGCTACTAACAGCATCTTCTGGGAAAGAATAAAAAACCTCAAGATGAAATACTGTGCTCTTCACTCTTCTCTCACTTACTTAGGTCAGTGTATTACAATAGTCCAAACATTAGGTATCACAGTATACACTGAACAACCTAGAAAGGGACAGATTATGGGATCCATGAATTCACTTGTTTTTGTTGGTTTAGCAAGACCCTTTACTTTTTTTCTTATACTTAATATTCTGTGTATTTTTTAATGGGAGAATAAAGGGCTCATATAAAATATGTCAAGCTCAAAAGACTTCTCTGCATGGGCAGATTGTATTGTTGTACACATGGTTTTGTATCAAGACACTAGGGACAACTGACAGGGGACAAATTTATCTCCTCTGCAGCTTTTAGGAACAGTATTTTCTCCTGGGTGACTTTGGACCCCTTTACCTTACCATAAGTCAAAAAGTTGCAGAGCAAAACCTGGCAATTGACCTAAACAAAGAAATAAGTAATTTTAACACTGGTGTATTGACTTAAGGAGGTGTTCTGAGCATCTTATTCTTTGTTTTCCAATGGCCCTAAAAGGAAAGCCTTTCCTTCAGGAAGTTCAGAAGTGTCTTCCTGTGCATTTTATGGATCTGAAATTCTAAGGGGCCATTTTTAGTAGTGATTTTTACTCCTTCTGCTAAACTCACTGCAATTATTCAAGTCTTTCATCCCATCATGTTTCTACCATCGCTTCGGCTGTACGAAGAATTTACCTATTTACAGAAACAGACATGTATCACTACCAGCATCACCGATAATGTTATAACAGGATCATATTATCACAATGTAACATTTAATACAATGTGAGCTATAATGATTGTGATTATCATTTTAGTTAATGTTATTTAATGTAATATAATAATGGTCTAACAAGTATAATAACAAAAACAACACTTAAGGTCCTGAGAAGGAACAAACATGCTCTTTAGGCTAATGTAAAATGTTCACTTAACTATTGATTTCACAATAAAATCTAAACACTGTAAAAGAGTACCGGTTTACCTCATATCAACTAACCAGGGAGGACAAATTTAAATTGATTTATCCTGCTCTCTCTGTGAGCTACGCTAAAGTAAATAACTTCACATTTGCCACATAGCACATATATAAGCATTCACTGTAGAGCCACTGATGCCCAGTTAACTCATATCTAAGCTCTAAATCAGGAAGGCATTTCCATGTGGCTTAATAGACCCTTCTTAATTAGCACTGGAGCATCCTCATTTCACTATAAACAGAAGAGTGGCTAATTAAGACATGATCAAATACATGATCGGATCCGGGATTCTGTGAGACACCACCCCTCTGACTGAATATCGCTTGGAGTTACAAGCTACCAACTGAATTTGCCTCTTGCTCTGATCCAGAAAAGAGAATCTCCTAAGGAACAGCCTGAAACCAGGGGCATTCAGTTAGGATGCAGAAGACCCACACTCATACACGAACCCGAACCACAGCAGGTCTCCTGCAGTCTGGTTTTAGATTAGGAAGAGCCTCTCCACCACATACTCCATCTGGTACCTGGAAACTTTTCCAGGTTAAAATTCTTTGAAATAGGCATTAATTAATAATTTGACTCCTGACAAAATAAAAGCCTTTAAACAAATAATACCCAATAAGCTCTACAAAGTACTCCCCATGAAGACAATGGGAGTTGTACAAGCATTGTACATGTAAGGGAAGAACTTGGATCCGATATGTGCTAGCACTTGCACTTCCATGCCTATCACTTACAGATTTTTGTTTTTTCCTCTACATTAAACAATGACATTTTCTTCCAAACATCATATTTCTCCAAGTGGAACTTGGAGGTTCCTGCAGCTACCAATCCAGAGGACACCACAGAAGACAGAAAGAATAGTAAATCATACAGAGCTGCAAATAGAAAGAACAAGAGACTCTAGATCTCCAGAGGTCCCTTCCAACCCTAACCATTCTGTGATTCTGGGATATATTAGTTTACTAATACCTGTGAATCTTACAGACTCTGGGTAAAACACATTTCAGGCCAAGATCTCTTCATTCTTTCTGTGATATTCTACTACCTCTAGAACACTACCGCCGTACTTCTCCCAGCACTCACTAACTTAAATGTCTCATTACAAAAACACCGATTGCACAAACAATCAATGCATTCTTAATTTTTTAGTTGATGATTTTGTAAGCACCTTCTGTACCTTTCAGAGAAAAGCACCAAAAGTGGTTTTCTTTTTTCTTATGCAATTTTCTTTTGCAACAAACTTATTCTGCGTGCAGCATCACAAATAATTTCTATCACAGTATTTTTTTTTTACTGATATGCTGTTCCTAATGTTTTTACACTGCTAGGAATTCAACAAGGTTTAAACTTTTTGAATGCTGTATTTGCATATGCGTTTAAAAAAGAGTTAACACAAGATTCTTAACTGAAAGAAAAACATGAAAACTTTGAGATACAATCCTGTGAGCTTTTGATTCAAAGCACCAGTCACTCTGCTACAAAGATTTTCAGAATAGATTTGGCAGGTTTGAGCCCTCAGCTCCCTTGGGGTACATAAAAGAAAACACGTTGTAAGGTGTACATCAATTTGACACAAGCCAACTGCTACCAGGAACAGATAAAGCTGCCTTGAGCTTGGAAGTGTACTCACAATCCAAGTCATCTGCTTGATGACTCCATTACTGCGTATTTATAAAGTATTTGCCACATATTTACAAAGGAGTTCCGTGATTATAGGGATCTTGAAATAGGAAGCACTGCCAAATTATATAGCTACAACAGTAAAATGAGAATCCAAACTAAGGTCGGGATGTCCGTGTCCAAGTATAACAAATACTTCACAGGACTGAACGACACAAGTGGTGCTTTCACAGTCAAAGGCATTGCCTGTCCTGTTTCTACCTGTTGTATTTCCCCCTCTTCAGAATTCATCTATTGTGTTTTGCATAAAACTGTGCTCAGTGTTATGTCTTGCAGTTACTGTATCTCCAATGTCAAACTTATATTAATCAGCTTATTAGACATGGCTTAGATTGTACTTCAGCTTCAAATTTATACACAATTTTCCTTGACTTTATCTGTAAGACTTAGTCCAATCCATATTATGCCTTACCTTTTGGCTGTTAACACTGATAGCATCTCTTTTTATTGGGCTCTTGATGCCCACTGATGCTTTATGCATAATGATGCTCAAGTTTAATTGAGCTGTAAGCTTCAGTTTAATTATGAGCCTTCATGATACCTTCAGCACTTTTTCTTCTCTGATTACTGTAACCGGTTCTCTCTAACCCCTTTAAAATCCTTAATCTATTAAACCACTAGTAGACAAGTCATTTTTAGGAGAAAGTCTAATTAGACTATTGCAATTATCTTAATGCATCCTCAGTATTTAGGAAAAAAAACCCAACAACAAAAACGAACCTTAGTGAAATGCACCTTGTGGAATATTCCAAACATTCACATTTAATGATCTGATTCACACTGCATGTGTCTTGTGCTTGAAATGAATTTATGTGGAGAAAGAGAAGTGACACTCAAAGAAGTCACCTCTTTGGGTAAATTTCTGCTCATTAAATTCCCCACATATTTTATAGCTGTGACTTTCAGAGTTATTGTGTAAATCTGCTTCTTTCGGTGTATGAAATTCTGCTTCTTTCAATTTCAGAGTCAAAGGAAGAAGTGAAAAATGGAAAAAATCAGGCAAGTTCATAGAGATACATCAATTGCATTTCTTTTCCACAATTCAGTTACATGTGTCTCTAATGTAATTTTTAAAAAAAAACAAATATAACCATGAAGTTTTCAGTAGATCAGCTTCACCAAATTTCTGGTGTTTTTTTCAGGGACTTGGAATGACAGAAACACATATTTCAACAAAAATAAGGAAGGAAACTAAGTCTGGACTCATATTTACTGCTTTTGTAAAACCAGATGAATCTCAAAAACTAGCACGTTTGATTCAGTCCATTTTCCCAAGTATAAATTCTTTCTATGCTTGTTATACTTACAATTTTGCATGTTATAGGCATAGCCCCTTCCTACTCAGTATGAATAATTAATACACACATAAAATATTTTTCCTTACAGTTTTGAGCAGGATCCTGGGTGTCAGCTGACTACCATACACTGTGAACTGCTAATGGTAAGAAGCATTACTCATATTGGGATCCAAAAAACATTTTCTGGGATCAAGTTACTGCATTTACTATAAAAACCATTCAAAAAAGGGCATGGAGCACTGGAGGTACGATTTTCCTGAGGTGCCTCCAGGTCAGCTGAAGGCTGCAGCTTCTTCATTGCAGAGTATATCACTCAGAAAAAAAAAATGATACTTGTTAAGCGTGCAGGCAATCTTTAATCAATTTTCAATTGCCTATAAAAATTAACAATTTACAATAATTCTTACAAAAAAAAAGAAAATAAGTAAATGAAGTAGAAAGCTTTATCACCTAAGTCCTTTTGGATCCAAATCCTATGGACTATTGCCAAAACTGAGATTCCTAGTTACTTAACATGCTTTAAAATACTTCCTGGAAATTTGAATATAAGTATCAAAATAAGCCAATTACATATTATTCAAAAACCCAAAGAAGAGATATCTGACCTTGAAATTCTTTTGGTAAACCTTTTTTTCATTTTTTCCCCTTTTAAAAATATGTAAGGAATTTTGTAAATTTTATAGCTGTGTGTCTAGTAATTAAACCCTAAAATAAAAAAGATGTCACACTAAGAAAAAAAGACCACAACAGCCTAACAAGTGCGTGTGTGTGTGTGTGTGTGTGAGAGAGAGAGAGAGAGAGAGAGAGAGAGAGAGGAAGGAGCTGTACATTGTTTTTCTTCCGTCAGACTTGAAAATCAAATAAAGTCTAAGCTCTCTATTTTTCTATGTCTTAATGATGTTTGTGTTAATAATGCACTGTGATTTATATTGGTACACGCATTGTGAATATGGAAAATAAAAATAAATTCATTTTAAAAATTAGAACGCCAAGGTTCAGCATTAATGCTGACTTCTCTCTCTTTAGTTCCAATATTCTTACTTCTCATTGTATAAGCATAACCTTAATGTTACACAAGTTGCATGCATGAAATAGTACTTTATTTAGTATATTGCTTTCCTCTCCAGGATTCGTCACTTGTTCCTTAATTTATATACTTGTTTTCTGCAACAGGGATCTTGATAGGGTTTTTTTTTCCCATTTCTTCACTTGATGGCCATGTAATTATTTGCCTGTTTGGTTAAATTCCCGAATTTTGGATCAAATACATTTCTTGCATATAAATGAACATATCAAGTACAAGGAACATATCAATTCCAAATCAGTGATTTGTCTTCTTGCATTATAGGGTACTTTCTGTAAAGGCATCACTTTACATTACGCACTTCACCAAGTGCAAGACTGAGCTTGCAGTTCTTGAGATTGCTAAAATATTCTGCTCTGCCTATCCAAATAGCATGATTTGCTGAAACAATCCTTGCGGAGGACAATTGTGGTTGCCTAAGGAAATGCAGTATACAAAAGTTTACAGCTTATCAGCAAGTCAGTTTTTTTTTTTCTTAATTAGAGAAAAGGGCTGATACATATCCTTGACTCTTTCTGTTCCTGTTTTCTTTTTTCATTTAAGCTTTCTGCGACGTCAACACTGTAATGCAAAGTACTGGCCAAATCTGCCAGGAGTGTATTCATATTTCATAAGAAACATATTTAAAATATTTAAAATCTATATGACCCTTCTTAACCAGCAATCTCATTTTATATCCGGGAAAAAGATATAATTTCTCATTTACAAAAGAAATGCTTCCCGTTTTTCTTTATTCCTTCAAAGGAGTATATATGACTTCCCATAATGTATTTATAGTGTTTGTGTTGTACCACAATTTTTTAGCCAGGAGGTGTATTTTTATCTCTTCCAGATCCACGACACAGAACACTAAATCTTACTGTGGGGCTGCCCAGAGCGAGTTTCGGCAACGCTCAAATGGAGCCCAGACCAAGAGCAGAGCGAACAACGGTGGGCTGACAACTCTCAAAAGCAGAAGCACTTTTCTGCCAAAAACATTCACAGCTGCCTCCTCGTTTCCTGGGGAAGTCAAGGTGTTCCCCTGGACCTACTTTACAGATTTGTGATTATGCAAGTATCCTGGTCTTCCTTTCTAATATATGCAGATCAATTCAGCCTTGTTAGTATTACCCCATCCTCATTCCTGCAGTGTCGTGCCAGCCTCATCTGCAAGGGTCGGCAGCTCTTCGCAGCTAAACGTGCCAGCATTTGCAGCTGCTCTCACTTTGCACGTCTCTCTCTGCAGCGGGGTAGTCCTTGTTTAGTGCTGTCTGCTGCTCGCTGGGTGCCTACACCCATGCATACCAAACGCCGGGCAAAGAGGGACATCAGCAGTTGTCTTCCCTTCTACACGCTCGTTGCTCTTTGGGATGTCAAAGACTTTGTCTTACTCACTGGCATCACTACTTATCCTGACAAAACCTAATTAATAAGCCTCCCTCACTGTGCTGATAATGCTTTTGCACTCTCCATTAATGCTGTTCACCAAAATTTGCCCCTTTACCACTTTTGCATTGACTGTACTCCAAACTCCAGCCCTGGAGTAGCCAATATAATTTCCATTCTGCAGCCATTCTGGTTTTTAGTACTTAAAGAACCAGCTCAGACAATGCATAAAGACGAGCTACAATCTGAATACTGCAACTTCCAGCGCACAAAATTGCAATATTCAGGTATTTAAATGTTATCATAGTGCAAATTAACCACTTGCAGGCTGCCAAATTATTCTCGTACCTTTTTGTCCGGCCCAGGTCTTACCTTGTTGTATATGTAGTTCACTTCCGTCACTCTTCCATCTTTGGAAGAATCAGGAAAACTTGCATCATCTTTTGCCCCACTCTAGTACTACTTTGATGTCACAAACCTAGGAAGTGTTTAAAAAGGTGTTTCTGAAATTATTTTAAGATATGTCTTCTTGGGGAGAGACTTACTAAGCTAAATCCTTCTTTGTTATCCCCAGTAAAGTTTAAACTGTGGTTTGACCAGAAGGAAAATATAAAGTTCAGTCACTGTTAGAGAAAATGGCATAAGTAGCTCCAAAGTTTGGCAAATGCAAATATACACACTCAAATCCAGAGCAGAAACACAACACAGTTCTCTAATTATTAATCACAGGAACAACTCATATGTATCTCCTTCATTCAAGGTCTTTAAACCAATTCACAATATTTTTCTGAGGGGTTATGCTCAGCAGGAGATACATGCATGATGTAGAAACAGCCAAGATTGCAACTTGCATGCTACAGAAAATCAGCCTAGATATTTGCAAATTTTTATTTTGCTATTACAGGTATGATATTCTGTGCATAAGAAAATATTTTACTCTTCTCAGCTACATTGAGCAAAAAAGGAATGTGTTCCAATCTATGTATAGTTATACTGGGGAAAAGATTAAAAGACTATATTAGCAGTTGACTATAGTTTTTCAAAGCAGCGTGTTAGAGGAGATTAGTTCACACCACCAGCACGAGTGATGGTTGATATACATGGAATGTGTGCACTTTCCCAAATATTCTCATATCTCCGTTAATATTTTGCCAAATACGTGGGGTTTGACTAGAAACATAAATTTCTGTGAATTAAATAAACTACCAATAATACATAATTTTGATGGAATATGAGTCACTATATCTAAAACCTAGAGGAAAATAAGATCAACATGTGTTTAGCTGGCTTGCTAATGAAGCCAACACTTATTAGAAATTATTATTCTTCTGGACAATGGCCAAATCTGATGTGTTTATTCTACACTTTCAACAGATTAGGAAGTTCTCATTGGCCATCACCAAAACCAGATTCAGTTACCAAAACCAGAGTTTTCTTCTTGCTTGATTCAATGCTTTTGTAACAAACTCTTCTATGCTTCAGTAAAGAGTCCTAGTGACCTGTTGGAGCATTATGTCAAATGGTCAATGCCAATGGCACCAAAGACCAATACAGCAAATGATTTAAAACCTATAAGTTGAAACACTAACCTGTTGCAGTTAACATTTATTGGTCAAACACAATAGCAGACAGTCAACAGGAGAGACAGAACAGTTCCCCTGTGACTGCTCTGCATGATGCTCTACATCTGTATCTATATAGATGGTAGGAAACAGAGACACTGGTCACACCAGCAAAGAACATAACTGAATTCAACCTTCTAATATTTTGGCTGAACTTGACCATTATATTTACTTCTCAGCTGGAAATATTTTGCACACTCACAAGTTTGGGGATGATTCCAACCACATTTCTTTACCTCCAACTATAGAGTATCCTCCTCCAATCAACTTTATACTTGCCGTGCCCTGGAGCAGCTCGTCCTGTGTGAATGTTTCTCATGGCTTGTATGAAACAGACACTAATTTAAAAGAATGTTGTATCAAATCAAAGTAAAATTAAATAATATTTCTCTGTTTCAGTATCAAAACTGTGAAAAATGGTAGTTTGGCAAAAACCAATACATTTGTGTATTTTAGGGTCAGTAGGGACTAATACTGCACCCTTTCTAACATGCTAATGGTGTGGCCAAACACATTTTATTCAAGACTAGGTTTTCCTAAGCAATATACACTTCATAATTTCCCAAGAAAACATTTACTTAAAAACTCATAGGGAAAATATAGTTAATGGGAAAAAGACTGCTGAATTTAAGTAGCATGGCAAAATACCATGTTTTGACTGGCATTCTACAGTTATTAAGACACTGTATTTTTTCATAACTTTTAATAATGTGTTTCACTTTTGGTTTATACAATAAACCTCTCAATCACTTGATACTGAAATCACCCTCAAAATTTATTTCCTTCCATCAGGCATATGAACCAGTTTGTTATTCATAGGATAAATGTTATTATTGTAAGGTTTTCCATGGATATTGACTGCCCACTACTGACTGATGACTGACTTTGGAAAAACAAGATTACTATGACTTATTTTAAGACAATATATCAAGAAATTCATAGCATTTATAAAGAAAATGTGAGAAAACAAATCTAAGTGAGTGGGTTTCATTTCAGTCCATTTGATCTTGTTTCTTTTTTTTTTTTTTTTTCCACAAGGGGTCAGAGGTATTAAAAGAAGACTAAAATTGATACCTCTTTCTGCCCATATATATGAACGACCTCTGACAAAGATTCCCTGGAAACCTTCAGTGTCTATCCTGCAGCCCAGGATCTTGCTGCATGCTGAAGTCCTCTTGGTCCACTAGTCAACGAGAGACACTGCTGCTTCTCTTACTGCCTTACTGCTCTCTCCTGGCAGTCAGGATCTCCTTGGTGTATATCTTCATCCTCATCAGAAGTATTTCACTTTCAGATGTCCTTCACTAAAGGATGCACCTACCCATGAAAGTGAAATCTCCTTTGAAAAACTCACATCATGTAACAGATCCAAACCCTCAGTTTGCATGAGTCAATTGGAAAAGAAAGGCAGAAGTTTTTTTCCAGGGAAAATCAGGATTTGTCTCTGCCATACAGCAAGGTATTGAGATACATGCCTGACCTCCCAGAGGAATCCAGAAACTATGGCATGATCTGTCTTTGCATAACTACTCTTGTATTGCGGGGGGGTTGCTATTTCAGATCCATACTTTTATTTTTAGGACAGGTAAAGTTACACATGTCATACATCCATAATGACTGTAACTATGAATGTACTTGCAGTAAATTCATGCCAAAGAATGGATGCAATAAGGGAAACTGATCCCACAGAACCAGAGGAAAGAAGAAAGAAATTACAAGAAAATTAAACGATATTGCTGTTAGAAGGAAAAGAAAAAAAAAAATAAAGACAACAAGAGCCTTGTAGAACTATATTATTTCTCTTTTTCTGCTGGAAATACCTCTTTTGCTGGGGTCTAAGATTACAGTAAAGGAATATCTGAAAATAGCAGAATTTTCACAAAATGCATCATAATGCTATCAAGTTCATTGCTTATTCACCGTTTTCCCTACTTCATTAGTTTGCTTTAGCTGTCCAGTTTTAAACAGACTAATATCTAATAACTTTCCCTTTTCAGTAAGAAAATTATGAAGCCCCTCTTCATTGGGACCATGTCAGTAGCTGGTGTTTAGCACATAGTGACTAAGAAGATGAACTTTCTGGATTAGAAAACTGATAGTTTTTTACAAAGTGAAAAAAAATTCAAACTCTTTGCTTTGGAAAATGGCAATTTCTGCCACCAAGGTCAGTGACAGAAATCTTCATATCATGTCTGATGCAAACAGGAAAGACATCCTGAAAAAAAAGGACAAGACACATTTGGGCAAGTTTGGCTTGTTAGTTCCAACGGCACAGAGAAGCACAATGCCTAATCTTTGGCTATGCATGAGCTTCATAAACTGCCTGAGGGACTGGCAGAAAGGGACAGAAAAAACAACAGCTACAGCCATTTTCACATAAGAACACAGCTGGATAGAGAGATAATAATGATGCCCTCCTTATGCATAGCGTTCCTGTGTTTGGAGCACTTAGGAAAGAGTTTACAGCTTCTCTGGAGACTATCCACAAAGTCCAGCTAGAGATTAAGTTGGGAAGGGGATGTCTACTCTTCCAAGCAAACTATGGACCTCTTCCAGATGAACAACTGTAGATAAAGAAAAAGGAGAGTCACAGGACAAGAAATAGAGTATGCAAGAGGAAGTCATGCTTTGTGTCCTAACAACGAGGGCATTCAACGTGGGGGGATGGATGAGCGATCTTTTCTGTACTGTTCTGTTATCGATGGTTTCACTCTAGTGACTGAGCAATGGAGAATTGGCTAAATCATACTCCAGGAGGCACATCCTCAGTGCTCTGACACAAGACGCTTCCAGCATTGCAAACCCCGGCAGGTCAAAGTTTGTTTGTCTTGCAGGAAGACAAAAGGCTCTATCAATAACACAGCGCTACTCCATTTTTTTATCTCCAGAAAATCAGAAGTACATCCAGTCTGTTGGGTTCACCTGAGTTCTCTTCTACACGCTATTCCACTTTAAAATACTAGCAGTTAGTTTTTAAAATTGAAATGAAGAAGAGAAAATTCAAGACAAAATTATGTAAATCAAGAAAGAGAGAAATCAGTTTCTTATTCTAATTATTATCAGGGCAGCTCCTGTGAGCCACAGCAGAGTGCTGAATCCACAGCCTGAGAGCTCCTTTTCAAGAATGCTCTGGGATTCTGGAGCCAGGAGGGCAACAAAAATCCCATTCATCCTGGATGAATCCACAGTGTGATCCTCAGCAGCAGGTGCTCCTCCTAGCAGGTCCATTCCCACCACATTGTACCACTTTTTCATAGCCCAAGCTAGGAGAGCTGGAGGCTCCCACATCTCCAGCACCAGTGTGGCATTGGATTTCTGCAAATACAAATTTACCCAAAAATTCTTGCAGGTGAAATGACCTTGTTAAAAAGCACTTATAAGAAATACAGAAGCCCTCCTAAAATTGCATTTTACAGATAGGATGGAAACTATCCCTCAGTCTCCCAGGGAATATTCTTGTGGTACCTCAGGCTACAATTTTATTTTTCTTTTTTTCCCCCAGTGACTCTAACATTCTTCATTAATCATTTGGATGCATTTGGCATCACACAATAGAAAGACTATGTTGACCAAAACATAAGCCATTTATGCTTATGACTAGAACTTCCTGGGTTTCTTTAGTTCATTCTTTAATTGTTGGTGGGTTGTTTCTTCTCATGTAACTCTCATTGGTTTTCAGAGCAAAGCTGCTCACTGCATTCTGCATTGAGTAAACACAAGTCTATCTACTGTTTCAAAATGCTAGAGATTTCGTCCAAAAAAAAAAACCCTCACCAAGTTTAACTTCATTTTTTTAATAAAAATCACTTTCTTCTGATCGTCATATGATAATAAACTTTCCTAATATTTTCCATTGAAGATTAATACAGTTCTCTAGAAAGTTATATCTAATTTATGTGACTTTAAGGGTCATGCTTTAATAACAATGATGAAACACGATTATTACTTCCTAATGCTGAAATTACAGTTTTTACATTGTAAATTTTTCCTGCTATGCGCCCTGTGGCACTAACATTTTTATCACTCCATGTGTTTCTAGTTTTAAAACCTTTACCCCTGCTGTTTGAAAAATATTTCTCATTTTCGTCCCCTATGGAGTACAGAAATCCCTAAAGGCAAACCATTAGTGATCTTTCTGCCTTTTCCCAAACACTTATTATGATCACCAGTGTTGCTTCCACTGCCTCATTGGCTTTTGGTAAAGTATGCAAATGAGATGTTCAAAATACACACTTTTTGCAACTGTGCAAGTTCATACTGATTTATAAAATGGGAAGGCTATTAAAGTGACTGAAAATGTCAGCAAGATTTATGCATGGGTGACAAATTATATTGGAAATGCTCATTTTTAACATGCTGGCCTGGGTTCCTTCTCTTTTTTAAAAAGTATTGTATGTGATACATTTGCTTTAAGGCCATTTGCCCCTCCCATCTCCCCATTTGTTTTAAATATACTCTGACAGTGACTTTTTGACCAGGAAAATAAACAAAACTATCCATATTGATTGTTTGTATCATGGAAACCAGAAATTATTTCTCCTCTTACTTGTGCTTTTCCATGAAGCTATTTAAGAAATGACTTTCACCTTTGCTTTGTGATGAAATGCTTCTGGACCAAACATCTACTTTCTTGGAAAAAATATGGACACCATCTGAAACAGCACAATTCTTCAGATACTGGTATAGCCAAGTCTTGTCTTTGGGTACACACACACGAGTAACACTCCATTTGAGAATGCAAGGCTTATATTTCAAGACAGCAACTGCCCTGACACATGTGGGACCCAATCTATGAGAGCAATTCCATATCCAAATATCATACAGACCATTAAAAAAATCAACATGTGCCACGTACAAACATTATAGCTCTTAAATTTGCCAAACATGGATAAAGCAGAAGTGGAATCGTGATAACTAGTAAAGAAGCCCTATTGTATAATTGTATGACAAAGAAATATATTATGAATCAATGAAAACACTATAGCACATTCCACACTAGCAAGGAAATGATGGAGAAATTTATGAGGGTTCATTTCAATTTTGGCACTGAAGGCAAAAGGAACCTTGTCATTGGTGTTAAAGAGAAAAAGTTTAGGCCCATAATCACACATCATATTATCAACACATGTAAAGGCAGAAATGTTGTAAAGAAAGAAAACCAACAAACTATTGAATGTCCTGAAACACTCATACATAATCTCAGATGTATAACGAGAAATACTGGTCTGACAGAAATATATTTATAATTTCTGTCAACATGTACAGTATTATGTGAGGGTTTTTAAATAGTTGAAAGCATACCATGTTCTATGATACTAATATTAAGGAAAAGAAGCTGTGCTTTTGTGCTTATTTTCTTCTATTCCTGTGCATTCAGTTTGGTGCAAATCCCACTCCCATGAAAGCTTAAACCAGTGTTTGGGTTTATGCAGCAATCCCAGTGTACAGGGTTTCATGTCACCAGTCTGCAGGATCAGCAACCTAAGCCACATGCTCAAGGTATTTAAGCACCTACTGCCCACAGATATCAGTATTTAGAGGCACATAAACGCAAATGAAGCTTTTAATGATCTGGTCCTTACTTGTTTTTTTATTTTTAAATCAGTACACGAGTGTACTTACAGAGGGAGTTCAGTACATGAAATAGCAGATCTTTTGGGTACCCACAGCAGCTACGGATGCAATCCTCCTTCTCCCCAAATTCAAAATGCTTTAAAAGTTATTATATAATCCTTTCTATTGAAAAATTCAATACTGAGAACTTAATTCTACTTTTTATATTCAGATCAGTCAGTACCAGTACCATTATTGCTCTGATTTTCCTAATTAGTTCATTAAGTTGCATAATAATTGGTTTACTGCCACCCACTTTTTATGATGCTAGAACTGTGAAAATAAAATTGATTTAGGGCCTTATTCTGATCTATTATGCTTACTCACTCACATATCCTGGTGCTTGATGCAGGGGTTTTTTCCCCTTCGTCTCTCAAAGTCTGCATATTTTTCACTGGTTTCACTTAAAATGCAGCCCATATTCCAGTTTTATATAGGTGGATTTCAGATGTGCATTTTACAAAAATAAACAAATAACCATAGCATTGCCAATGGAGAACATCTGTCTCTCACCTTAGGAGGTCAAGATAAAATTCAGCGTGTGAAATATAACGTATGAGTTTGAATTTATTTCCATTGTGCTAATGACATATATCAATGCCTTGACATAAGTATCTGGCATGTTATAATAAGGGGGTACCATCCTAAAAGAGATGGCTCATTGCTGAAATATCATGACAAAAACATGATGCACTATATGGAAAGGAATAGGGCAACTATCTGTTGCTAACCTGAGCAGCATGGTGTACGGTAGCAGTACAACAGAGAAACCCAGCACCTTTCTCTCTGGAAGACAAAACTACCTAGTTGTACAGAGCATCCATTCAATGCAGAAGCCTGGTGTAATAAGAGATATAGAAAATTCAGGTCAGGAAGGTGGTTTGGATTTGGAAACAGTTTAACATGAATCAGATTTAATCAACACTGAATATATATGGATGACTGGAAGAACACTCGTTTCTTTCCAGTATGTAATAAAGCCATAGCATCCTTGTTCTGGGTAGTCACGGCCAGAACAGAGCAGCAACACTCTGCAGCAAACATCCTTTGATGCAGGAAATATGCTCAGAAACAACATACAGTCAGCTGTGGATGTCACTATTAGAATAGAAGTGCGTATAAATATACATTATCACAGAATCAATCAATGAGGTTGGAAGAGACCTCTGGGATCATCAAGTCCAACCATTGCCCTGACACCACCATGGCAACTAGACCATGGCACTAAGTGCCATGTCCAGGCTTTTCTTAAACCCCTCCAGAGACGGTGACTCCACCACCTCCCTGGGCAGCCCCTTCCAATGTCTAATGACCCTTTCTGAGAACAAATGCTTCCTAATGTCTAACCTGAACCTCCCCTGGCAAAGTTTAAGGCTGTGTCCTCTTGTCCTATCGCTAGTTGCCTGGGAGAAGAGGCATAGAAGTGAACAGGTGAAATAAATTGCTCTTTCATCATTTCTGTTGCTTTCTCAAGAGCTACCCTGCCAAAAGAGAACAAGGAATGTTTCATCTCTTCATCCACTGTGTGAAGAACGCACAGCAAAATAAAAAAAAAGAAAAAAGAAAAAAAAACCCTCAGAAGTCATATATTTGCTTAGTACTTGAGACAGCTATAGGTTGAAGGCACTTCTGCACACTCCCAACACCGAAGTTTCTAAAAGAACTCCTGCCATCCCCTCCTGTGGAAAAAAACAAGTGAGGTCCACACCTTGCAGCTCCCAGTGGCCCAATCCAGAAGCCCAACCCCAAGCTGTAGTGGTGAAACGAATAAAACAGAAATGAAAAACAATAAACAGAGGTTTCCATGAGTTTTTGCTGCTCTTGGCCTGCTTTTATTTTTGGCCGTCAACTTTGCAGCTTTTGGAAATGGAAGTGTACAGACACTATGTAAATCTGACATTCCCTCCAACAGAAGCAAGGAACTGTCCTCTCTGCATGCGTTTCAAAAGTTAAAAGTTTATTGAGATTGCAAACGGTTTAAAATGTTATTGGGAATGCAATATGGTGCGTTATATTCTCATGTTTACCAGATGGCTGCCTTAAACAAACGCCATCAGTTGTGCCACTAACACTTCCAAATTAAGAGACCCTGGTTTAGAGGTGGCTGAGACCTTTCCATCCTCCCTGCCAGAGAGACACCTTTTTCCTCCCAGGTTCCAATACACAATCATTGCATTAATTGTGCTGGACCATCAAGCCCCAAAACTTTTGTGCCAACTGACTGCTGTCCACCCTCAAAATTTCTCGCGTACGACAAAACCACCATCTCATCAGAAATTAAAAAACACTTCTGAAGACACAGTTGACTGACTCTGACTGTAACCAGTGGTTCAAGCATTTAGATAACAGTGCCTTCAGACTACAATTTGAGAACCACTGTCAATCCCACTTAATACAACCATGACAAACCTGAAGCACAATTTTCTTTTTAAAGAGATTAATCTACCGATACTGGGCTGCAGAACAAGTTCTGGAACTTCTCTCTATGCTGAAATACACTCATCTTACTATACTGATACTACCACTTTCCAGAAAAAGCACTATCAAGTCAAGGGCCAGTTCTCACCATGTAATATTTCACTTACATTACTCCATTTTCCCTGTTCTCCCAGAATATGGCCTCATTCGATGAACATTTTTTTCTTGCTGATGTAAATATTTTCAAACACTGCAATAAAAATTTCATTACAAAAGTGATTGAGATGTTTTGGGTAGTTTTGCTAAAAAGAGACGGTTTGCACATTTTTTTCAAATATACACTTGAAGGGAACTGATGTGAAGTTAGTGCTATAATAAAAATGTAAATAAAATTCATTATAGTTCATAGATTTCCTGATATCATCTTTATTGACTCAATATTATTGAAATAAGTATAAATAAATATAAAATTATTTTGAGAATACATCAGTACACCTTATTTCATCATCATAAAATAATAAGGGAAAATTACTTCAGGAAAAAAGATGACATTTACAATACATGAATTTTCTTACATCTTCCACAAGTGTGATGTTACATAAAATTAAATGTATATAATTAATGTTCCCTGTTTATGAGCAGCATTGCTTTATTCTTACTGCATACAATGTCTCAATGCCGAGATATGACATAGACCCATTGGAGCCAATTTCCCTGCAGCATCACAACATTTTTATGGTTTCTTGTAACCATCTAAATCGTACTACTTGAATGATATTTGTCAATGAATCTTGTAGCTTAATTGCAAGATGTCGTATGTGCTTCATGACCTGTTTTTGAGGTCAAGTAACATTTATATCTCACAGGAGCAAATGTAAGTGTCATCATTGAAATGCAGGATTCAGTGGGTTATATGCTGGAGCTGACAGACGTCACAGATTATTTTGGATTCTCATTACATATTGCAATTTACTCTTTGCATGTAACTCACAGCTGACAAAGTGTGGCTCCAATTTACAGATTTGGGGTTTTTTTTTAAAAATTTCCTCACTATCATGGGATCACAGAGTAACTTGGGAGGTTAAGGGAGGTCTCTGCCCTGACCTCCTGCCCCAGCAGGGTCAGCTCTGGGGTCTGACCTGGTTGCTCAGGGCTTGATCCACTCGTGCCCTGCAAACCTCCAAGGGTGGAAACAGCACATCTCTGGACAAGTTGCTCCCCTGCTTGGCTGCCCTCATGGGGAAAAAGTTCCTCCTTGCATGAAGTGTGGATCTCTACCTTTCCAACTTATGCCTGTTGTCCCTCATCCTCCTGTCCCACATCAAGTGCTGAGTAAAGGGACATAATCACAGCCCTCAGCATCTGGCCACATCCCTATTCCTGCAGCCCAGGATGCTGCTGGCTCCTACATGGCTTGCTGCCCACCAGCATCTGGGCATTTTCCCTAGACCTGCTCACTAACCAGATGGTCTCCAGCAGAACTGTTCACAGGAATTGTTCCTTCCTGGGGCAGGATTTTGCATATCTCCCTGTTGATTTTCCTGTAGTTCCTACTGAACCACTCCCCCAGCCTGTCTGGGTACCTCTGAAAGGAAGCCCTGACCTTGAGTGTATCATCTGGATCCCTAGTCTGATGTCATCTGCGAACGCGTTTAGAGTGCACCCCATTGCCTCCTCCAGGGGTGAGGATTTAGTCCACTTGTTAACTACTGAGCCTCGTCATCCAGCCAGGTTTTGGTTGATTGGTTGTGTTGGTTTGTTTCCAGCTTCAGTTGAGCCCACCTGATTTCCTTCCTAGTCCATATTCTTCAAATATTGCCCCACATGCTGAACTCTGTTAGGATGACAGGTTACCAAATTTTATGACATTTCAGTGAGAAAAGAAAGCTAATTTTTAATATCTCCACAAACAGAATAGGAAACTTCTACTGCCTGGATAAATATAAGAGTCTGACTAGAAGCACTATGAAGTCCTACAGTCTCTTAGTCATTCTGTGATTTATGTCATATGGGAGAGGTGTGTTCTTGCGAGCACAAACTGAGCTCAAGTTTAGAAACTGGGGAGTTGAATTCCCCAGTTTAACATAAATTTGCCATATGCCTGGTCAAGTGAGAAACTAATCTCTGACCAGGGTTCAGGAATATAATACACAGACTTAAGAAGTTGTAGTGCCAGATGAGAAATGCCGTGTCTGTACAGCACAAAGCGCTGATCCAGTAAAACATCGTTCTGCCTCCTGAAAACTGCTCAGTGTGTGGCAATGGGTCAGCACCCCCTTAACAAGCTTTGTGCCAGAGCAGGTACCATCAGCCCTCCTCCAACCAGTATAAAACCAGCAGAAAAAAAAAAAAAAAACACCACACAAAAAAGCACAAAAAAAACCAGCAGAAATTTCTCTGAAATATACAGTTCACCAGGAGTCAACAATGTGTACATGCTGATTGAGAACAAATTGATATTGCTGGGTAACCTGGCCATGGCCACCACCACTATCCATGGTCACACCACTGCTCCACAGCCTCTGCTTCCCCAGTCATAAAAAAAATGAGTCACCAAACAAGCCACCACTGCGAGATTGGCAGTGAAGAATCAGACTACTACTTTTCTGAAGAATTGTTTTAAAGAATCTCTGACTATCAAGAATGACATTTTTCCATTGCTAAAAACTCCGTACAGCTGTAACATCTAACCCAGCCCTGCAATTGGCTCTGGGTAGAATTGAAGAATGACACCAAATCCGGGGATAAACATTTTGGTTTTCTACAGTGGATAAACAGGCATCCTTCTCTGTGCATTCCTCACTGGATCTCCCAGCCTTTGCCAACTTGATTACACAATTCTTAACTAAATATTTGCCAACTGCAGCTGCCGTACTAAGTGGTGCTGCTTGAAAATTCCTTCAGCAAAAAGAAGAAAAACTTTATTACAACACTTTTCTTTTTAGCATCTTTTCATTTTATGGAAAAAATCCATTTAAGAGTATTAGATGGCATGTTGAAATTCATAAGAACTTAAAAAAATAAATATGTCTACCAATAATTTTATATTGATTGCACTTAATTTAACAAATTATTGCACAAACTACATAGACAGCATTTTTCCTGTGAAATTATTATACTTAAATGAACTTTTGACAATGTATTAATTACAAGGACATGACCACATTTATTCCGCTGATCCGGTAATTACATGCATTAAAGAAATATTTATTCAGAAACCATGTAGTGTACTTCAAAACAGGCTTTTATTGCCAAGTTACATTTCCTGTATACAACTGCCTTTTTGCCATTTATGAGCCTTTTGCAAACTTTTACAAAGGGCAGAAAGGGGGATAGGAATGCTTAGTAAACTCTGGGCAGACAACTTTCTCTGTGTGCTTGGAAGGACTGGCAGCCTCTTACTCAGATTAGAGCTTGAGGTGGTTGAAGAGGTTGGGGTAGCTCTGTACAGATTTGTCCTACCTGGGTTTTATGCTCCAGTTAATGAGAAAAGACAAGAAATAGGTTCAATAATTTGCATTCTAGCTGGCATAAAATTAATTTTTGTTCTCTAGACACTGAATCTACACAACGCGGCGCACCTGCTATTTCAATACTAAAATTGCACAACGTTTGCCTTGCTAGGTATGCAGGTAGCCCTGATAATAAAGTCTTCTGCCATCGTAGCATGCCTGACCACTCAATATGCACAGGTGAAATGGAAAAGCATCTCATTTTTTGCCCTCAGAGAGAGATACAGAGTGGTAGCCAAATTGACCACCAGGCTTATTCTGCAGCTTGTGGCACAGCCTTGGAGCTTCACTCAACATTAAAACCTGTGAGTGACTAAAATAAGAAAGCCAAAGGCTGAAAACCATAGGGCTCATCTCCAAAACTGAATCTAATTTTTTCTTTTTAACCAGTGTACACAAGCACTCAAATTTTCAATTACCTTCTTATTTTTTTTCAAGGCCATCTAGTTCTGCTGTGTTTGACAGCCAGTGTAAAAAAGTGAAATATTCTCACTTGCCTCATAATCTTTCCATTAAGCAAAGGAGAGTATCTTCACAAAAGGAGAACGTCTGTCTAAATAATAACAACACATTTCTGTCCTTTTCTCTCAAAGGATGTTTCATAAAGCCAGGAAACATATTTATGGATTCCTCTAGTAATGAGCTGTTCTTGACTATCAGCAACAGCCAAAGGTTAGAGCCACCTGAGAAAACCACTGCATGTTGAAATAACCTAATTCTAATATATAGTTGTTCTTAACTGTTACTATATAGACATGGCTTTGGATTCTTTTTACCATATCATTATTTACATTTTAAGGAAAACTTACAATACAAGTGAGGAAAGAGTAAAATTTGGAATTCTGAAGGAACAGTCTTATTTATCATAACCATGCCAGCCAAAAGAAACAATTTGTTATGAAAGAAGGGACGTCACCCACTACAAGTGGTCTCCCACTAAGAAAATACAAAAGAAAGCACTAAGGGAAAACAGGCACAGTGGTCCAAATATTCTGAATGGAAAAACGTGGGTTTATATTCATTCATGGTTTAAATCTCTAAATTAATACACAGGGACCTTTCCTACCCACGTGAAGAGGTTTACTCATGCAACTCTGTGTGCAGAATGTTATTCTAAGGCAATAAGGACTGTTCCATTGTATTTCTGCCTTAACTATTTTAATGAATATTTTTTTCTTTGACTGACTGAGAAATCCTTTGAATTGTAATGGATCCAACAGTTAGACAGAGTTACTGTACTAAAAGCAAATGAATATTGACATAAATAATCCTCGTTTACTTTCAACTACTACATTTTGATAAACTGACCGCCACCATAGCCTGGTTACTTCACAATCTCTATAAACCAGTTTAGAGGAAAAATACAGGAACTTTTGTTTTAAAATGTAGGCTTATTTAATCATTTATTTTACTCATTACTAGCATATAAATACATATATATATTCCACAAAAATAAAATCACTAAAATAGTGGGTTATTTGCTAGAGCTGACATCGAAAGAACACTCTGATGGAAAATACATCAAGCTGATCTTAACATTACAAGCCCTTTTTCAACCCAGATTTTAATTTTTACAGTTTCCGTGATTTCTGGCAATTGATTTTCATAGTTGGATAAACTCTACTGCTGTCGTTTCATAAATAATCTTAATTTTCTGCATAACATTATAAACAGTGACATAAATGCCAAACTACTACTTTTCTCCATGCCTAATCAACAGTTTCTGAAAAAATATAATTATGCAAAATCCAACTGGAAGAAAGCTAAGGAAACCTCTGACCAAGGACTTGACCAGCTGGTTCACATCTCCTTTGCAATATGTAGTTAACCTGCAATCCTTTCCAGCAAAAGCGCTGCCTAGCCTACATACACTATATTGCTACTGGGGAAGGAACCATCTTCCACTCATTGCTGTTGCCAACCACAACCATTTGTTAGGAAACTTACTTCTGCTAGACGTTTGTCCTGAAGGCTTTCCTTTTAGAAGCATTGGCAATGAAGTAGAGTAAGTAGAAGACAGTAAAAGACAATAGAAGTAGAGACAGTAAAATTATTGTTCAACTTTTGCTTTCTCAGGAACCTGTTTTGTTTGATCAAACCCTTTCTCTTTTGGTCCAACACCTAATGAAGACAATTGTTCAAGCTATGGTACTCCACAGTTCCACTACTACTACTATTCCCTATTTCTTCCTTGATTTTACAGCTACTCCTCAAACACCATTCCCGGTAGCATTCTGGCTTTGAAGCAATATCATCCCAACACTCCACCTAAACTAACCACCTCTTCTGCACACGAGTAGAGTATCTCTGCCCAAGACTGCATGCTGCCACAAAGACATAGCTGAGTACTCACAGGCCAAGACAGTGGAGACACGATACAAGAGGAGTGCAGATGGGAGTTGAAAGAGGCTACCAAGAAGGGTAAAGTTCTCATGGAGATCTCAGTAGGAAGGCTTTCAGGAAGGGGTGTTTCTGAAGGAGTTCAGAGCAACAGAAAAAGCTCAGTGAGCAAAAAATGAATGGATATGAGACATTTACAAAAAATTTGAATGCTTTGAGAAAAAAATAAGTAGCTAAAAGAGAGGAAGTAAAAAGAAATTACCCCCTGTGGCAGGGGGGTTGGAACTAGATGATCTTTAAGGTCCCTTCCAACTGAAACCATTCTGTGTTTCTATGATTCCAAATTACTGCAATGTAGATGAAGCTAAGATTATAGACAGCCCTGGATCGACTCATGGGTTGTAAAGGGAATTGAGGGTGAGAGTACAAGGAAGAAAAGAGTAGTGATGTGCTGGTAGGGATGGAGAGTAAGGTATTTCAGTAGCTGCACTCTGGAAAGACTAAAGAAGGGGAATGAAAAGCTTGAGGGGAAAAGATTACAGCAACCAAGGGAGCTAAAGGCCATGACAGACATGGTGGAGAAAGAGCAGATATAAAGAGGAGCTAAGAGAGAAGACTAAGCTGGAAAATGAATATGTAAGAAAGAGGAAAGGATTAACATTGACAAGAAAGCTGCAATCCTGGCACTGGGGAAAGAAAAGCAGAGCAGTCTGTCATGGTAGTTTCAGGATGGGAAAGGAAAGCATTTGGGGGAAAAAGTTTTGTATTATGCTTATTTGAGTTTACCCTTATTTAAAGTGTGGAAGTTTATTATTCGTGCTGAGACTGCATAGGCTGTTCTGGCACAGGACCATGAGCAGTCCTTGGGGCAGTCACGATCTGGCAATCAGCGCTTTCCCTAAGGAAGGAGCCCCACAGACCTCCCACTGGCTGCCACAATTTTGGGCACCTTGTGGCTTTTCTGCTCTGCGTTATAAGTGAAAAGTGAGCTGGCTGAGACCTGCAAGACTACCTGCACCCAGTACTGCTCCATCTGGTGTTGCCTCCAGCATGGGAACCATCTAGTCTTTTCTGAACGTGAGATAATTATACATTATTTAAGTGAAAAATGGAGCAGATTTTCTTTTCTTTTGGTTACTGTTAACTGTATGAGAAGGTCAGTAAAAAGTAAAGAGAGCATGTTTCCTCAGAGTAATTGCCACAATAGCTGACAGCAACGGTAGACTTTTTTACTATAGCTATTAAGGCAGGCAGGGTAATGATCACTCTTACCCTTCTTAGTCATCCAAAATAACACAGAGAGGCACCAATCCTGAAGTCATGTTATGATACCTGCATAAGTTAGCTTAGAGTCTGGCACACCGAATTAAAGCAGAAATTGTGATTTCGTTAAAGGAAATGTTGACCCCCACTGCGGTGGGGCCACAATTCAGCTCTAAGCAATTTGCCTCGCGTTGTACTGTAAGACAGCCAGTGAAATAAACCCCAGGTATCTTAACTCCCAATCTTCTGATCAAAAAAAGTAGACAGTTTCCCTAGTAAATAAAGCTGGACTGGCATTTTCCACACAGACATTATCTAGTGCTGGTCTCTGGTGTTAGTGATGGCATTTGTCCTGGCACGTCGGGATGTGCTGGGAGAGCTGGAGTCACCACCCTGCAGCAGCGTCACCCACCTCTCAGAGTAAAGAAAATATAATGTATAACTTTGATGAATTCTTCACTGTTTACATTTACTTGGCAACTCTGCTATACCTAATCTGACCAAAATCTTTAATTTCTCTTAAGGTTTTCCCAATAATGCGCACACTGAATACTTAGGCTAAAAAATCCCTCATTAGTGCATTTGAATATGTTAAATAACTCATTCATCCTTGCTCTGACCCCTACTTGTTTTGTGCCCTTGCAAAAGTGACTTTTTGGAAAGGAAGGCACTCATTCATCTACAGGTTATCTGACCTTGATGGAGGTGTTACTGAGTGATGTGTGACAGTATGTGCCAGAGCATACGACCAAAATGTCTCCTTGATCCTTAAATATACTAACTCATGTCTCTTTTTCCTAGGTTTTAAATATTTCTGCAGTAAAGTGGCTGTTATGTACCTGACAATAACAGGTATGGTACCTAAGGATGAGGTTAGCCTTTGCTTTTTCATCACTTTGCAAGAGCAATTAACCACCACTGTCAGACTGGTCAGATTTTGTTTCTCTCTCAAGACCAACCAACAAAGTCGAACAGACGTATGTTTGGTTTAAGGAAAACAACAGGCCATTTGACTGGAAAACAATGTCATTGTGTGATTTTTAGACCCTTTTACTACTATAACAAACATGAATTTTGAATATAGAATAACCACTGCAAGGTGGATCTAAAGTGGATGCTGCTAAAGGTTATGCAAATGGAGGAAATTATAATTCTATCTCAATGTCATTACATGTGTCTACTTAGATGCACATTTTCTGCTATGTTTAAGTTAAACAAAACACTAAATGACTGTGTAGTATGACATCTCATTAATATGTTTCCATTCACATCTGTGCCTTTAGTATAAAAAAATAGGCTGTTCTAGTGATAAGAGATTAAGTCCTTTAATTAGAAACAAATGACAAATCACTGTTAACCCCATGTGATGCTTTCTAAAACTTCCATCAAATATTCCCCTTAAAACATTATTAAGCACAAGTTCAGCAGATCTACTTCCTAGAAAGTGCTATTTAACAAAACCCAGGCAGGATGTTAATATGGAGTCCGAATTACAGGTTGCCAATGCATTTCCTGCACGGGGATTGACAGGGGATCATTTTGTTATGGGGCCACCTCCAGCGTGTTGTGACAACCAGTCATTACACCTCTGAGCACAGCACTCAGCTGTAGGTTTCTACAGGATGCAAATAGCTCCAAATGGGTTCAATTTAGAGATAGCAGATAATGTATCATTCACTTCTTTAAGGTAGAAGCTTTTAATTTTCAAGGAAAAAAGAAAGAGAGTACATTTCAGCCTCTGGAAATAAAAATCTACTTAACAAAGCACACCAGAAAAACTGAGAATAGAAATAACTATTATAAAAATAAAAAGCTTAACTTACTTTTTTCCACTTGTCTCAGAGACATATAGGCTGTGTTAGCCAGCATCTCCATTTATTTAGGATGCCATAGAATTGTTCATTTAAAATCTGTGCTTTACAACTAGTAACAAATACTAGGGAGTAAGATTTCGTATTTGCATAGCAACTCTTTCATCTTTAGTAATCCCAACAGCTTTTGCAAAGTACCCATACATAAAATCAAAATTGAGAGCAATAAGTAATAAGGACAACTAATGCATGGCATAGGCACGGTAACAGTTACAAAAAAATAGTTTAACCCAAAAAAAGAGGGATAAAAAATGTCCAACCTGTTTAAAAATGGCCATGTTAATGAAACACAAAAAAGAATTTGCTAGTTCAAAACACATAGTCCCAGGTATTGCAAGATTACACTCTTTTAAGAGTGCTGAATATGTAGTAAACAAACAGAAAACTTCAGGTATGTAACAAGCAACAGGTTCACAAAGTCTTGATTGTAACTTCTGCCATCTTATTCCTGCCAGTAAGCTCTGAACACATACTTTAAACAGTGCTGTAGTTTCTCAAAGTCCACTTCTTTAGGAAATATTCCACAGCTAAGGCAAGAGCCCTTAAATGTCTGTTATTAACACATCTACTTCTCTTTCTCCCCTACTGTCCTTTCTATGTATGTATACATAGAACCCCTGTTTTGTGGGTTTTTTCTAATGAAATATGGGTACCTACAGAAAGACACTTCAGAAGTGTTTTCCACACCTACCTGTCCATCACAACCTTTAGCAAGCACTACATACAGCTTCAAGAGTTTGTGTGTTTATTCGTTTTTGGTTTGGGTTGAGTTTTTTTTCTGATCATCCACAATACTGTGATTTAACAAAAATGGAAGTTAACATCTGACAAAGCCAGGCAAAAAATGTTTGTGTACTGAAAAATGCTGGCCAAAGATGCAAAGGGAGGTACTTGGTTATCACATGATATATTAGAGAACTGGACATTTGTTATCAAGTGTATTTCTCTTTGTCTTCAAAGTAAAGGAAGGAATATGCAAATCAAAAGCCAAAGCAAGTTAAAGGTACTTTGTAACTGACATTTTAATTATCTTGTTTGGAAATTATTCATTTTATTTATTCTTCCAAATGCAAACAATTCTGAACCACTGTATAAATATTATCTCCATTGGAAGTCTACAGTACCTCTAATAAAAACGTACAATTGCTTGGCTACCAAATCCAATGAAACTTATTCTAAACATACTGTATTCATTATAACAATGTAGTTCTGCATAACACACAAAAGACTCTGGAAAGAGGGGACAGTTTAAAACAGGCCAGTGAAAAGATGTAATTAGAGCTGTGTGGGCTTGGCAAAACCATCTCGACAAACAAGCTTGAGGTTACTTTTGCCAAAGCACTCCAGGCTTACTGAGGTTTCATTACGGCGAGGAGAGCTTAATTCTGGTAAGTATCAGATACAATAGGATGTAATCAAATACAAAATAATAATAAAAGAAGCCAAATGGGAAAGAAGAAACTGAACCCTACTCGACAAGAGAGTTAAAATACAACCAGCATATTAACTGGCTGTGTTACAAGTGATTTCAGTTGGTGCAGGTTTGTTTGGAAAAAGGAAAACCTGCAGATAAATTAGTAGGATTATCACAAGAAATTTATTTTCTGGAAACATTGTCAGGGCCCCTCTCTGTACTTGGACTTTGCCCACAAATATACGGGAGTTTCATATCTTCTGATCACCACACAGATGCGTTTGAGGAACACAGTGTGCACACACAAACACACACTCATGACTTGCTCACATGACAGCCATAAGTTATTTGGGGTTGTTTTATCTTCAAGGGGAAATAAACCTTTCCAAAAAGGAGCACGTAAACAACTCATCCAGTTTTGATTGCTGTTGGACGAGGGAGAGACCAGAGCATGTATCTGAAGTGGTTCAAAAGATTTAGAGCTTCAAAGGGAAGCGTGCAACTCCTGGTGCTCAGGAACAACAGACAAGGACCTTCCTGTCCTCCACCAAGCACACTGCTTTCTGCAGGAAGATTCCCCCCCCTGCAGAAGCAACATCCTCAACACAAAACAACATAATTGGAGGCTGGCTCGTCCTTGTAAAAGCTGGCTTCCAGTAGTTATCCTATAGAATTGTCCCGACCTGGATCCTATACATCTGGTGAAAACACACAGCTGTCCAAAGTGGGATCTTTGTCTCTCATTTGGCCCACGTACCTAAATCAATCCCTTCACAAACAAAAACCAAGGTGCCATAATTGGATCTCCCCCTGCCCCCAGCCCTAGGTACATGGCTGTCCTGTTCTCTTGTCTCACTCCCATTGATGTCCTGAGCCAAACGGTCCCTGTCAGGAAAGCAACCTCTGCAAAACCCCACTGTGCTTCGGTCTTTGCAGCAGACCTTGCCCTGCTCTGTCTGGGATGGAGAAGGACCAGCTATGGCAGTACCCTCTGCCACTTGGAAAAGGAGCATTTTCCAGCATCTGACAGAGCATAAAAGCTGTAATAACTGTTGGTCCCCCTCTGCCTCACCGTTATTACCAGGAGCTCTGAAATACTGCACTCAGGCAATAACCTATGAATACACCAAGAGGTAAACCCTACATCACACATCCATCTCTTGATGTCTGCAGACAAATTCTCCATTAAATGAAACTGAATTTAATTTCTCAGAGAACAGACTTCTTCCACATCAACTATCAGCAAGAAACAACAAAAATTCTCCAACTCAGCCTGCTACAATTAGGCTTGAAACCCTATATTCTAAATGTGAGGCATAAGCTGGAAAGGTGCAGTGTGCTCACACACCTGCCCATTTTGGTGGGTGCTGTGTGCAGCTCATCAGGGTGCCGCGGGAGGCATCACTCCGCTTCAATTTGGATGCCTAAATATAGACCTGGGAACCTAAATTTAGCTTCATGGCCTTAAATTTTGGCTTAGACTTCATTTGGAAGTGAAGCAGCTAAACCAGTTGTTAAACCACAACCTCGGTCAGCTGCAGGGGGGAGAAGGAAAAAAAAACCCCAGAGTCCTGTATGATGCTGTTGCATTACACATTGCACTGCCACAGTCCCGGCATCCCACAGACACTCTGGATGGTAAATCGATGGGGAAAAAAGCCCAGAGATTTCCATCCTCCCAAATGCCGCTGGGGAAAGCAGGGCTGTGGCCAACCTGGCACCACGGGTCGATTTGCCCCAAACCAGTTCCTATATGCATGTTCCTGTGGGGCAGAGAAATTGCTTTCAGTTCCTTCACAGCCCACAAGATATTTTGTCATTAGGGACGTGTCAGAAAGGTGCTGTATAATCACAGTAATCACTGAGGACAGCCATAATAATAATAGTAATAAGAATATTTGGATATTTTAATCTTCAAAGCACTTAAAACATCTGCTAACAGATCTCCCCAGCTGTTGTTTAAAGAAGACAATAATTATAACCTTGCTGACACTCAGGGGTGGCAGAGATTTCTGTGGGAATTAACAATGCCGTTCTCATCACAGCCAGGCCACGTTGCTGCCATTTTACAGATATGAAAACCAAGGTTCAATGGAAATGGGTCATTCTCCCCATCATCCCAAGAAGCTGTGCAGGAAACCACATTTTGGTGCTCTCAGACCTCTTCCAGCATCCTGCCCACTAGGAAACACTGCATTTAGTAGAGAGTCATAATTTTGGGGGGACAGACGAAAATTCAAGTATCTATATTTTGGGATTTTTTTTTTTTTTTTTAAATCTGAATTAGGATTTGCAAAATCCCAGGATTTTATTTCCCACGCACTCTCACCTAGGAGCCAGGTGGGACATCTCAGGGAGGAACAAACCACCACTACTACTCATAACCTTTTTACCTCTAGTTGAGAATTGCCTCTTCCTTCTGGTGGGAAATCTGCAAATGGGACCTGAAACGAGAGCTGTGACCTGCCTTTGAATGCTCTTTCAAGTTTATTACAACAGCTTCATACAGGTCTAGTTTTCCCTTTAAATTTAACTAATATTTAAGGTTTTGCAAGCTCCTTTAGTTGCCTATCCAAAACTCAGCCATTTATTTTCAGGAAAATTCGTGCCAGTGTTCAAGATCTGGACAATCCCAAGGAGCTGCGAAGACATCTCCAAAGCACACTGTGCTAATTTAAGGTTGACAAAATTGCTGTGGGTGCATACAGCAACATAACAAGTTACCTTGTGCACTTACAGGTTGATTCTAGCACTAGTCATTAGGGTTTTGGACCTGAATCTTAAAATCTGCCTCCCTGGGAGCTGAGTCTCAAACAGGTGGATTGCTCACAACCATCATTTTCCCTAGCCCTGACTTGGCTCCACCATCTCCCTTGATAGTTAAACGCCCATTTTGGCAGGCAAAATAACCTGATTTTAAACAAAAATTATTTAAAAAAATTAATAACTAAAATTGTTTAATTAACTCAGGTTCTGGAGAGGTAATTTTTTTTGTAGAAGGTTATAGTCCAAAGCCACAGCCTGATAAGAACCTGAAATCCCAGGGGGAAAACACTATTGAACCCCTAGTTCAACTTCTAATGAAAGGAAACATAGAAATGTAGCTATAATTCAAGATATTGTATGGAAGTCTGTTCAAAGTTTTTTCAAAAATATAAATTACAAGAGATTATTGATTTTTAAAAAGCTTACTTCAACAATCAGCTTTCTATCTCATTCTATTTCACTTTCTCTCATTTATTCATTTCCTTATGTAAAAGAATTTAACCAAAGGAAACTAGCATTTTAATTCAATTTCTCCTATAAAATATATAATTTTATTTTGTCATAATGGCTGCTTTTATTTCCAAAGTCAGATTTTATTTAAATTTCAGTCCATTAGGAACAAAACTTGCCATTTTCTGATAAACAAAATCAGCAGGGAAGCCTCTTCAAACTAGGAATGTATTTTCTATCAACCTTTGTTCTAGCTGGTCTAAATGACAGGTATATTCCACTTTTCCTGCGTTTAGTTTTAAAGATTCTATGGGGAGGAGGGCGAATAAAGAGAGTGACATTTTTAACAACAAAACTAGCAATCAGAAAAGCAGCCCCATGACAGGCACATGGAAGAAACGGAGGAAAAAAATAAAAATAAAAAAAATATAATCCATTGCTTTGGACCACCAAAGAGGACTAATATGAGTCATTAACAGAAAACCGTTAATTTTCCTCCCTGTGACTGTTGTTTGTAGAAGTACTCAAACCTTTGAGATTCAGTCATTTAACTGTTTCTTGGTAGACTACAAAATAGACTCCAAGGATTTCATTAAAAAAAAAAAGGGCAAAAAATCTAAAATAAATGTAAATGTAGAGTTTGTTAAAAACTATAAAGATGATTGCTTAAAGCTACACTTAGTTTAGCCAAAAAAATCAAGGTGAGATGACAGCTTTCGGGTGTGAAAATAACATCCTGCGGCGTCTTGTTTTATTTTAGTCAAACCAGCATCACTGAAGTCAGGATTCAACCCCTTGTGCTGAAATTCAGATCCCTGGCCCAATCCACAGAATCACAGAATCAGTCAGGTTGGAAGAGACCTCTGGGATCATCGAGTCCAACCATTGCCCTGACACCACCATGTCAACTAGACCATGGCACTAAGTGCCATGTCCAGTCTTTTCTTCAACACCTCCAGAGATGGTGACTCCACCAACTGGTTTTCACTCAGAACTACCTTTCCACTCGGTGTTTTGCTTGGAAGGAGGCAGCAATCTCCAGCACGAGGGTAAAGTGAGCAGCCTCAGTAAGTGCGCATAAAGCCCTCCCACAAGCTGGGTAGAGCTTTGGAGTTAACATTAAAAAGTTAATTGGGTCCGTGGGGGTCTCCCGTTCAAGCATGAGGCCATGCAGCCACTTTTAGGGGTTTTTAAAAATTGTTTTCTTAATTTTCAGCTTTGGCACACATCCCACAACACGGCACACAGGTGACCATCTGACCGCCTGAGAAACAGCAAACACTGTAGACCTCTAAGTGTGTCACCATTTCTTGTAATGCCCAGACTGGAAGGGAAGATGGTACCAAGACCTTTGCTGGAGAGCAGAGGCACAACCCCACAGAGGGAATGGCTGTTGAGAGGATGCTCTGCACCAGGGTCCAGCACCCCCTTCCATAGTGACAAGCTATTTCAGAGCAATGACTCAACTGATGCTGGACAGTTGCACAGCAAGGACTGAGAGGGGGCAACTGCACGTGGCTTTTTCATCAGCACTTCCCACTGTCACTTGATGGCTGCAGTTTTAAAAATCTTTAATCCACATGTTGGGGAAGCAAATAAACTCGCCATGCTTTGAGCAAATCTAAGAAATTGGGTGATGCAGGCAGGACCTTCCCTCTGCAAACCTGAGCAGTTCAGGGCAGCAGCATCCAATGATTCGGAAATAGAAAACTGCCGCAGGAGCTAAGGAGAGCAGCAGCGAGTGGGTATTTTGGTGGATCTAGCTCTAAAATGCTTCCTGACCTCCAAGCAGCACTCCTCCAGGGCAATATTAATGATCAAAATTATAGATTGAGGCTGTGGGCTGTAAGCCAGCTTCTTTCAGGTTTTGTGCAACCCATACAGGTCCTCCGCAGGTCGTTACTCCACGTTTTCACTATGGCAAGGAAGAAAGGCATCTGGACATATCTAGACCATACTCAGCACCTGGAGTATAACTCCCCAAAATCCAAGCCCCGCCAGTCAGTGCAGGAGGGAGGCACCCCAGAAGTCTGTGTCCAACTGCGTGGGGTTTTTTTTGGTCACTGCTGGAACATGTTCTGCAATCTCTTTTCTAGCACCCGCCTTTCTGGTTGAAAGAATCCAGATTCTTCTAATCTTTGTTTTGGTTTTAACTAATTCTGACATGAGGTTTCACAGGGTATTCCAAAAGGGGAGAAAAACTAAGGGGTTATTTCAGCCCTAAGAGACTTAAAGGATTATTTCCTTGTAAAATACAAATGACATTTTTCCTGTAACGTTTCTCCTACATAATGCACATGTTAATCCTTAATTTCCTTTGCCAGATGCAGTGTAATCCTTCTCCTGCAGAGACACCACAGCACAACTGCTGTTGAGAAAACAGGAGCAACAGAAGTTCATCCATCAAACATGGTAAAAGGCAACTTCACCGCCCAACTTTTTGGGTTGTCCTTGCAGGCCATCATGCAGCCCTAATAGAGAAAGATGCAACTCTCTTCATTCAGAGTTCACTTCTCTTTAGAAAAGAGATAAATTGCTTTTGGTACCTGATTTCAATCAAAATGCTTCTTTAAAGTGTGAGACAAGTCAGCCAAAGAGCTGATATTGCTTCAGCCACTACAACAAACTCTACATTACTATGAATGTGTCACAATCCACTTGTTTAGCAGTTGCTTTTTGTCGCTTGTTAATGATTTGTCATGCAAAGAGACCACACTACTAATCTTACACAGGTTCACTAAACTAGTTTGTAAACAACATCTTTAAAGTCTTTAAGCAGAAAAGCAAATCCAATGCATTTAGGAAAAAAAATCACACCCCATTAAAAAAAAAAAGGGGGGTCTGGATGGGTTTGTAGAAAGGCCAGAGAAAGGGCTGGTAAACCACACAAACATGCATTTTGTGGTTTTATAAGAGTAGTTTCTAAGCAAGGAGTTAATTCACCCAGCACCAGCCCATTGCTGGAGATTTAGAGAAGAGAAGCATCAGTTTCACAACCACATATGGGAAAAAGAAGCAAGTTCACCTACATATTTCTCAGGAAAATCAAAATATCTTATACGTGCAGTGCAATAGCTTGTATATTTTATATGCATAAATGCATGCTCTGTTTTTCTAGACACTTTACAGAAAAATTGACCCATCTCCTGACTCTCCCTTTGTATATACAGTGGAAAGTTTCCTACTTCATTTTATAGTTCGTTGGGGATTTCCTCCGTGTCTTTGTTTCTTTCCTATTTGATCACTGTAGGGAGAAAGGTGTAAAGACCTCCTCAGCAATCAGCTTATCCACCTCCTTCATTTATCCTCTGCTGAAGTGAGGAGGAAATTTTCTGAGCAGCACAACGCGTGGAGCAATTTGCCTGTTGCTGCTCTGGTCTACCCTTGGGACCGACCCTGCACCGGGAGGGAGCTGCAGCCCCGTCCCCTGCCCCGCAGAGGTGCACCCTTCACAGTCCCAGCAGGTTTTTGCCCTGTTATGGGTGGTTATTGATTGAGTTAATCAAGCAGCAACATAAATTAGGCCACAAGTGCTAAGTCCTGCAGTTCCTGTCCCATCTCTCCAGCTATAGAACCCCCGAGGCTGCAGAAAAGAAACTCCAGAAGAAGTTTGATTTAATCGGGGTCTTTGCAAATGGTTCCTGATGGACTCCCTAAAGCCTCAGTTTCCCCACAGGTTACAGAGACCCAGAGGCAACATTGAGCTTTAGATTTTAAAGTGTGTGATTATTTAAGTCATGCAGAGGAGTTGCAAGAGAGACACGGGAGCAGCACAGCACCAAACCCTGCAGCGAGTAAGCACTCAGCATCTCTTCGCCCCCAGTGTGGGTCTGGCACGTGTGCACACACCCCGTGCACACCCCCATACCAGTTTTGTGCATACAGGCAGTCTACTGAGCTGTCCAAGAGATACTGGTGATATCTGTATTCCCACTCCACCTTTACAAAATATACTCAAGCAATACGTACTGCAAAATACTTGTCTTGAGTAATTAAAGTGTACGCGGTAATGCTAAGACACCGTATTGTCTAAAGCATGAAATTCAACAGTTCTCTTAAGATTAATGTCCTGTTCCTGTAACTTGGTTGTTCTTGGCTTAAGTATTCAACATAATGCTACTCATTACAGAGAGCAGTGACATCTATATCCAAGGGGGAAATATGGTTCAAGTCAGCTTTCGTGTTTAAATATTAGTAGTAAATTCAAATTCAATTTCACATGATCAGTGTATGTGACACTAACTACATCAAGGTAGACTTGGGGATTTCTCAACTCTATATTGAAGAGAATTACATGACTGAAAACTAATTAGGGAAGCACATAAAGTGAATTTATTTAGTATTCTCTTGTATGTAGTTAACTTAAAGTAATGTATCAAATTTCCTACAGAAAAATGTGGCTACATAACACTGAACAAAATGCATCAGAAATCAGATCAAGCAAATTATCTTTTTTTTTTTTCTTTTAAAACTGAAAATGTTTAAGCTGTAATGAAAAAATTATAATAGTAGGGATTTTTCCTCTGGAGGAGTGCTTTGGTACCGTGTCTCACAGAGATAATAAGAAACAACTGCAAATAAGAAAAAACAGAGTCAAATGTCTCTCCTGACCAAATAGCACCTGAATTTTGCTTCCTGAAGCATGGCACCAGTGACAAAATGCTACCTACAAACGCACAATAAATGTTTTATAATGCTTTTGCTGCATGTTATAAAAGATAAATAGATGACAATAGATGTCTTATAAAGTATTTATATCCTGTTGTCGTTATTGTTGCGCTACAGCTTTGAACAAAGCATTAAAGCAAATGCAGGTCTAAGTGCTGGTGATGATACGTATTAACAAAGCCATTTATGATAAATGGACAAACCTTTGAGGGTCACCGACACTTTGACAAGCACTACGTCGGCTTTTTTGCCTGTAATAATTTTCGCTCCATTTTTACCACTCAACCAAAGTAACTGCATTTTAACAACAATAACAAAATATTTTACTAACTGTGAATAAACACAGAATCATATAGAATCACAGGATCAGCCAGGTTGGAAGAGCCCTCTGGGATCATCGAGTCCAACCATTGCCCTGACACCACCATGGCAACTAGACCATGGCACTAAGTGCCATGGCCAGGCTTTTCTTAAACCCCTCCAGAGATGGTGACTCCACCACCTCCCTGGGCAGCCTCTTCCAATGGCTAATGACCCTTGCTGAGAAGAAATGCTTCCTAATGTCCAACCTGAACCTCCCCTTCCAAAGGCGATGGCACTGAAATAAGAGGGTGATGCACCTGCAATGGCAAAGAGATTCATCCCGTTCTCTACCTGCAATACGGCCCTGAAGAGCAGAACAGAGGACCAAAATGTTTTTGCACTGCAAAAGGGTAGTTCATTTAGCTTCAGCCTGGGTTTGTGGTTGCTCTTCCTAAGGCAAAGTACTTTTTGCACCCTATCAGAAATTATATCTACAATACGAACTTCACTGAACTTTGCTTATTGACACATTCCAGTGGCATTTGTGGTTAAAAGCTGCCTGTTATATACAAGGACATGGGAAATAGAATATTGCACTCCTTTTTTTGTGGGAAAACCCCAACATGCAGCCGTTGGCCCCTGGATCAAGACAATGTTGTTCCAAACGTTTGTTCTGCCTATACAATCAGCAAAACCATTCAGGTTCGCACGTCGATCAAGTCAGATGAACCAGACCATGTCAGCACTTGTCTGCAAATCTGCTTTAAAACAAGTAAGCAGAAACCCAAACTTATCTCTGCATGTTGTAACCGTAGCTGGGAGTGTAAGGAGAAATCTCAGCAAAAGCCGATGGAAGCACTGTGCTCGGGGAGTGCCCATTTCCCTCCCCGACTCGGAGGGCAGTTGGGCGATTAGCTCCACTGTAGAAGTTTGCGTTGCAAACACCAGAAGTCAGATAAGGCAAATCGTATCCTGGGGGATAATCTATTTTTTACTTAGGCATGCTCAAAGGAAGACTAAAGTGATGAGCAAACAGATTTTTGAGGATGCAGTTTTAAGCTGTGTTGACTGTGGAGCAGACAGACCATCCTTTTGCATCAGGAGATGAATTTGCCCACGGTTGGGAAGTCAAACTCTGCTCCCTGCCAGCCCGGGAGTGTGCTGCAGGGCCCTCATGTCCCAGAAGCTGGGTTTCCTTACTCCAGTAGCACATTTCTTGAGACAGAAGGCTAAAGTTTGCAAAATAAAATAGAATAACTTCCCAGTTTCTTACATTAACTTTTGGTAAATGCAATGCTGCTAATTGCTCAGGGTTTTCCAAAATGGGACACTATCAGTGTTAGATGCCCACTCTTTTGGTACGGGAGGCAGCAATACAACTATTAGATTCAATAAAAATAGCAAAACCTAAATTTAAACAGAAAAACAATGGCCAAAAATAGATGGTGAATGGAACAGAGAACTTTGAAAAACAAAACCAAACATACGCCTATTTTACATACAATCATTTAGCAAATCTCTCAAAGGTCATCTCAACATCTAATTGCTTGTCTGGTAACATAAATATATGTGTGTGCGCGTTATATAAACACAAAAATGAATGGACTTATTTTCTTTCTAGCACTGGAAATTTACATGAGATTTTTTTTCTCTCCCTCACAAATTAATTTTCCTGGATTAACATGTATAAAATAATATTCAACCATTATTTTTCCTTAAATATGCAAAAATATGGCAATTTTTTTTTTTTAGTTCATAGTCTGTGTCATATATAGGAAAGTGCAAAACAAATTTGCTACTGTAAGCTTCTCTGCTTTCTTTTTTAAACAAAATTGTCAGGTCCTAAAAATTATGGGCCTCCATAGCCTTTAGGACACGGGTCTCAGCCACTAGTGATGGTTTCCTACACAAACTAGCAGGAGAGGGGAAAGCAAGAGATAGATGGCAGGTGTCCTGCACCCTGTTCTTCCAGCTCTGCTGTGAAGGCCCTTTTGCCTTCTGCAAAACTGGTTTACATTAAAAATAATTGTTTCAAAAAGCTTTCAGAGAGATGTTTTGAATGCCACCTGATTCAGCATTGAGTTTGTTGATAGAATCAACAGTTTTAAGGATAAAAGACTGTCCCCAGTTTCAAAACAGTCCATCCCCATCCTACTTAAAGAACAGAGTGGGGTATGATGTTGGATCCTATATATTCAGGGTAAAGGCTAATAAAATAAACAGAATTTTTAATTATTATATTTATTTGTTTGTGGCTTGATTATTTACCTGGCTCAAGCACTGCTCATTTTTAAGTAATTTTTCATCCAGTAATTCTTCCCTTGCCTTAACTCTTGAGATAAGAAACAAAAGGCTGGTTGGCCTGGAAAATATGATCTGTATAAAAATGGTAATAATTGAGATGGTTTAACCTAAAGGGAATAATAAGCAGTGATAAGTTTGTACATAGATGGTTGGTAGCTGCAAAGAAATTGCTTGGTGTGTCCACTTCAAAAAGAATAACTAGTAACAGGCTTGAACTGCTGAGAAGGAGATTTTGATTAGACATTAGGAAAAAGAGCCTATAGAGATTGTGGAAACTCCATCACCAAAGATTTAAATAGCAAGTTAGACAAGTAACTGTCATGAACAATTTAGGTATAGTTGATCCTGCCTCCCAGCTCTATTTCCTTTAATATCTATGCTCTTGCCTCCCTACTTATATTATTAATTTGAACCTTGTTTTTACCATGACTAAAATAAGAATATTTTTGTATTCTTACTTAACCTGTACCTGAAGCAGATTTATTATTCCTGTTTTTCATATTGTTTTGAATACTTCAAAAAGCTTTGCCAGGGGAGGTTCAGGTTCGACATTAGGAAGCATTTCTTCTCAGAAAGGGTCATTAGCCATTGGAAGGGGCTGCCCAGGGAGGTGGTGGAGTCACCATCTCTGGAGGGGTTTGAGAAAAGACTGGCCATGGCACTTAGTGCCATGGTCTAGTTGACATGGTGGTGTCAGGGCAATGGTTGGACTCGATGAGCCCAGAGGTCTCTTCCAACCTGATTGATTCTGTGTGATTCTGTTTTCTGAAACTTTAGGCATCTAAGAATTTACTAAGCATTTTAAAACACATACAGTCTTCAGTAAAGCAAAATATGGGTTTCTCTTTAGGTATATATCTCATTTAGCTAATGACACACATGTTAAAATAAACATTTTTCAATGTGACACACAAAAGACAAATTAAAAACTGGATTAAACCTGAATGGAATGAGTAAATGACACATGCTAAAAGCACTAGAATACAAAATCAAACTGGCATCAGAGATCTCAATGCCTGAAGAGTAGGCTTTCCCTCCTCTGATTTTTCAGATGATGATGGGGGAAAAAAAGAAAAAAAATCTTGCTCAGGAACATACATTCCCCCATCCTAATTTAAATCAAAAGATTATAATGAAGATGCAAAGACATAGATGAAGTAGTTTTGGTCAAAGGACAAACAACTATTAATTTCCATAAAGATTACACACGAATTTATGTACAAGATCTATTGCTTTTCATCAGAGATGGCAAAACTAGTCTTGGAAGTAAGAGACAAGTGAAACTGCAATGCAAACTGAAAACTACACAGAAAATTTTCCCGAGTATTGAAATAGTTTGAATGACCTTCTTGGGGCATTTCCAGAAATAGAAGTGCCCAATACTCAAGTACAGCAAAGAAAGCAAATATTCCTGCTGCAGCAAAATCAAAAATAGTCATGGAGCTTTCAGAACCTCCTATCATCATTTCTTTAACCTCGTCCCTCTTGCCTGTGCGAATTCTCAGTCTGTGTTCCTCCAATCCACCCCAAGTGTTGGCATCAAGCAAAATTAATGGCACTTTAATGATGCAGTCCTAGCCATACAGACCTCCTTCAGCTGGAGCTACTTCAAATCAAGCCCTCCATCCTTCTTTTCTAGGCTTTTCAAAGCCTGTCTCACTTTCAGATTTTTCTGCTTGCCTAACACATTCCATTTTGCAGTCAATGCTGAACATTGTTTCCTTTCTAGTTTTTTCCGCCTATGTAAAAATAATAATAATTTCTAAAAATTGGCTTTTATCTATACAGGCCATTATATTTAGTTTTCCTCTGTTATTTCTATATATCATATAATTTGTCTTCTTCTTCGTACCTACCCCATCCTTCCTCAAACTAGCTTGCTACTGCAAACACTCCAATCTGTTGGAATATAAGCAATACATTTCAGCAGGGTATTTCTCCTATTTTTTTGTAACATGGTCTACAATAGAAGTTACACATCAGAACTGACTATTAAAAAAAAAAATCAGAATCTGATGGATAAATCAGAAATATGCCTTTGTTTTTTTTTGTTTGGTTTTTTGTTTTCTTTGTTTTTTTTTTAAATTCCTCTTTATACTGATACTCCCAATTGCAGCATTTGTTTCAGGAACTGCTTGTTGGAGCCTGCTACCCATGGTATTTAAAATTATATCGATTAAGCTGAAGTTTAGAAAAAGTTAAGCTGATAATTTGATCTCTAATCACCCAATATAAAAATCCCAGTGTTTTGTAATGACATCATACATAATCATAAGGCAAAATGGAATGCCATATATCTGGTTTGCACCATTTCCCTTAGTCTTATTAATCAGAACATATTTCTGTATCTCACTTTTTCTACTCTGTATAGATAATTGAATATATGTAGCCCCTTTTGCAATTCATGATTTATCTCAGCTTCAGGTTTTCATTTTTCTGTCAGCTCATCAATAAATTCAGCATAAAATTGTTTTTCCTTATTTGTTGTGCTACTTTAGATGTGTGACTAGGTCATAATTAATTCTGAGAACCCACAAGAAATTTCATTTATGGTGCAATGATACTTCAATCATATATATTAAAGACAAACATTTATTCACATTCTCCTTCTTTGCTTCAAAATTTTTAAGGATCAAAATGTTTCTCATGAGCAAAAATTACGTCATACGTACGTAGAGAACTTATTACGCCATTGCCTGTCGGTGTTGCTTTACTTCAACATCTAATAATAATGACTTCTTCAGCCAGATCATTTAGACATATTATTTTTCTTGAATATTTCTAGGTAGCAAACCACCTTGATTTCAGTCCAGCCTAGATAGTTTTTAGGATACCTAGGCTGGACATCCAGACATTTTCTTATAGCTCCCATCAGAACCCTGGTTGTGCCCAAACCCGTTACAGCATCTGTAGAGACTCACACATCCTTTCTAATAGATGGGGGCTGATTGTTAGCATGCAAAAATATTCAATATGAGGTTTCTAAATTAAACTGCTGCTCCAGTCTGAAAAATAAGTTTATTTTTCATAAGTCTGTCTCTGTTGAATGCATACCCACCTCGCCCCCCAACCACGAATAAGAATATTCCTCCCAGCATAAACTCTTCGGGGTACAAACTGCGCCTGCATCTATATTTGAAATTACCTAGCACATTGCAGCATTCCCCAAAACAAAATAATAACGTGCAGACTGCAGAATGTGCTTCTCCAGCATAAAGCATCTGGTTTCACAGTTCATTAGAAGTTTCTTTTTCTCTTATGGCTTTGTGGATAACTTTATACGTACTATTTAGAGCCAACAGTAAATTGGCATTTCCAAAGTCACAGTCTGAACACTTCTCAAAAGCTAAGGCAGACACACATCATGTTGGCTTCATCAACTCATGCCCTACTCTCCTTATTCTCCTGATAGTTTCCAACGTTCAGGAAACTGATGTTTTCAGTAAACTTGTGTGGCTGCTTTTCAGTCCACCTTTTTAACCATTTCTACCCTTCATTACAGGCTGTTCTGCTCTTTGTGCTGGGCAATGCTATTTATGCAAATGACCGAGTGTCTTCGTTTAGCCCACACCTGGGACTACACAATAACAGTTGATCTCTCACCCAATGTCCCCTCCCCGAACAAGGAAGGGAATTTGGAAAAGGAGGGAGACTCATGGGTTGAAATTTAAACAGATTTAATAAAATAAAGAAACCAATATCAATGATAATACAGAACACGCAAAAGTATGCTTAGCTACAGAGCGCTGGCAAGTTGCTCCAGGAATAGCTATCGTTGGGAATGAGAAAGGAAGAAGAGCAGAGAGCAAAGAGCCCCACTCCTCCCCAGCAAGTTTTCCCATTTATAATGAACTTGATGTTAATGATACAGAACACACCTATGGGCAGCCTGGGGCAGCTGCCCTGGGTTTAGCTGCTAATGGCCCTGATCACCATGGCTGGCCACAACCTGAAACAAAATCTAACAGAAACTTGCTTCTATAAATTTTATCCCATGAAACCAGGACACCGAGCTACGCATTCCTGGAGTTCCACGAGTTCAGGCCTGCCTTCTTTAGTCAGGGATAAATAACGTAGGGAATCCCTAAACTTGGGGATAGACCTGATTTATCCATTAGCTCTTAGGTGTACTGTATTTCACAGAATCACAGAATCACAGAATCACAGAATCACAGAATCACAGAATGTTAGGGATTGGAAGGGACCTCGAAAGATCATCTAGTCCGATCCCCCTGCTGGAGCAGGATTACCTGGATCATATCACACAGGAACGCGTCCAGGCGGGTTTTGAATGTCCCCAGAGAAGGAGACTCCACAGCCTGTTCCAGTGTTCGGTTACCCTCACCGTAAAGAAGTTTTTCCTCATATTTATGTGGAACCTCCAGTCTTGATGCTTTTAGCAGAAGCTCTCTCATTGTTAATCAAGTTTTACGAATCCCCTCTCAGCAGCTCTCTCTGGCATTCTGCAAACATGGCGACTGCTTTGCAAAACATAAACCACAGGAGCGAACAGGTTTTCAGTAGTGATCGCATAGGTGCTGTGCTATCTCCCAGTTACCCAATCACTTGTATAACAGGGCATTAATTAATTGGGGTGGGGGCTAACTCCAGGCTGAGAGTCACTATCACTGTAAGCCTCACGGCCTCCGGCCCCACAATCTCACATTTGACTCTGGTAGAGCTCGAATTGATCTGAATTCTTCAAACAAATTCAAAACAGCCTTTGCAAACGTGCGGGTTTTAAACAAGGCTTTAACACAAAACAGCTTGAAGCATAAAAACCCACACGGCATGCTGCCAGGGCACCCGGGCTGTTCAGCCAGATGAGGAGATGCCGAGGACCTGGACCAGCTTGGCATTAGCACACAAAGTCCCTGAGCATCCCCAATCCGAAGCTCCAGAGCAGTGGCCACGCTGCTGCCCAGGCCAGAGCCTCTCACCACCCTGCAAAACTGAGGTGGATAAATGCTCGCTCCATAAGAAAGCTTCAGAGCCTGATTTGGTCTTGGTTTTGCAGCACTACCACCTTCTGCACTGGTTTCTTAGTGTTTCCTGGTAGAGCACAAAGTCAGTTTTGAAGCTCTGTCTGGTAACAAGGCTCTTTCTTCCAAAATATTCTAGGTTATTCTGAAAATGACTATTCCCTTTCTTTATCACTCCTCTAATTCTTGTGTGATCTGCAAACTTTAAGGAGAACAGGGTTTTTTTCCAGATCATTACTCATATTGTGGAAATGCATTAGGCCATGAGTAGCTCTTTGCTAGAAACATCCCAATTACATTTTGCAATTAGTTTACTAGTTTTAAATCTGTTTAATATCGGATACACTGATTTTTTTATATCCTAATTTCTTGTATTGAGCTGTCATGTAGTACTAAGTCAAGTATAGGAGTTTAAGTATATTATGACAGCTCAGTAAGCTTTATCGGTCCCTTTAGCTCAGATCTTTGCTCCCATAGCCTGAAATCTTGGAGCTAGCTGGCTGTCACACTTTTCCTTGTATCTGTAATTTTTACCACGACCAGTGCCAAGACTCAACCATATTTGAAAGCAGTTCAACCAGTGTCTTATATACAAATCAAATGAGGGATGTTTAAATAAAATAAGTCAGGATTTATTGAAATTCCAGTGTGGGGTGGGTGGTTGTTTGTTTCCTTTCTTTTTCATTGTTTTTTTGGTTTTTTTTTTTTAAATACACTGTCCTGGCAGAAACTATTCCCTCTTGGGAAAACATTCTTCCTTCAAGAAGATTATTTAAGCTCTTTTTTTTTAAAAACAAAACTGCTTTCAGTTTCAAAGGAGGCCACCTTCGAAAACAGGCGTCATCAAGGTAATGACTGTTTCTGACTTAGTCAAGGAGTAGGAAGGTCTCTTCCAGGCAGATTTTTGGATGTAATTAGGCATCTAAAGATAAGATTTCTCTCTTCTAGGACTCTCTAAAGGGTTTAGGTGCTTGATTTCTTTCAACAAATCTCTAACTAGCAAGGAAAGCCTTTTTGTTGTGATTTTTTGGTTCGTCTATAACCAGATCATAGCAGCTCACAATAAAGGCCAGAGAAGGGATGAGCTGAGAATCTCAGACCAGGCAGCCTTTTGTGACCACATCTTCCTATTTTTTTTCTTTCTTATATTATTAATTACATATTAAACCTGTCCTTACTCATCTGAGTACCAAGGATCACATGATGCTTTACCACCACCAGAGATGCTGTAGCCTGAAAGTCTGACCATCTGACAGCACATGATGGTGAGCATCCCCTACGGGTCAACAAATTTACATGGGAATGAGCAGTTAAAAGTTACATTTTTCTATGTATTTAAATGGCTTTGTTTGAATTAGTGACTTCCAGCTTCCAGTGTTTGAGAGCTGTACGTTAGTTTTGGTGGTGGTGTGTCTGTGAAGCTGCAAAAGCACAGGAACTTTACAGCAGCACTCAGACCATTAATTCTCTTTATGCATATTTTTATATCTAGTAAAATACAAACGAGTGTGTACAAATACAATAAGATTCTTTACCAGTTTCAATTGTTGTTCTATTTTTTCCCTATTTTTCTAAGAGTGTAGTTTGCTTAACTAAGACAAAGAAAAACCCACAGGATTAACTATGAAAGGTAGATATTTTGAGCAAGTTCTGAAGGGACATACTGGCAATCAGGGTATTTTGTTCCTTTAATAAATTATGCCAATTGTCCTAATTTAACTAAGTAATTCTGTTAATTTAACTTTGGGGTTAATCTTGCTTTAAGAACACTTTTTGCTGAACAGTAAGACTGCACTCAGCTGATGCATTTTCTTTCTTTTTTAGACCTGAAAGTAACCTTTTTAAAAAAAAAAACCAAAAGTTTCTAGTATATCATGTGATCAATAGATACAAGTACCTTCATTTTTTAAATTAGTCTAAGGCTATTTTCCTTTTACTGTTGTATAAACAGGGAATTGAAGGGTAAAATAGTTAAAACTTAATGCTATAGTGCTAATGTGGCTTTTAAATCACGTCAGCAGCAATCACTGCATTATAATTAACAATTTATTGAACCAGCAATAAAATGAACATCACATTACTTCTTAAAGCAGCAGAATAAAATGGCTAATAAATAGCATAAGCCAGACAAATTGCAGAGTAATAGAAATTTTCTTAAGATTTATAGTGTGCAGAAAGATGGATGTGCTATTAGTAGGAGCTCCAATACTTGACAAAATTCTTTTGCAAAGACATAGTTACCATGCATGTCAGAGTTCACAAGTCTAAGTGGTTTATCCAAATTTCAACTCGCTGCTATTACAGTGGAAAATACTCATTACAAGGTTTTGTAACTGCAAGCAACGTGTACATTTGCCAACATTCAAACTGCTACTGCCAAAAAGATACTAAAATATTTTATAAACTGTCAAATAACAAGTCTGCTAGCTTAATCTGAGTCTATTTTATACTTCACAGGCAGTAAAAACTCCTGGGCCCGATCCTGAGGTCTTCACTCAGGCAAAACTTTCCTTGGCTTCAACATTTAAAAGTTACCTGGAGCTTCTGCCTATGAGAACGGCTGGATTGGGCCCGATGTTACGAGGAAAATTCATTAGGGACGAAACACAGATTCAGTGAAGCTGGAAGCTCAACTAAATACCTCATCTCTATCAGGGCTGAGGTTACTGACAACGAAACCGTGTTGCGTTTTAAATGTTCCTGCTGTTAAGTTGTGTTGTGATTCATCATGTCAAAGTGTCTCTCATGTTCTTATTTCAACATAACAGATGCAGTTTTACATGACATGTCACAACATGGAGCATCAACTGGAAAGAGTCTAAAAGAGCTCTTTTCTTTTTTTTTTTTTTCCTTTGGAAAAAAACAACAAAAACCCCACTCTGCTTTTCACTGAAATGTGTGGCAAGGGAACTTGCTATGCAAAATTTGTGAGCAGACAGCACACTTAGTCACTGTAAGGAAAGGATTTTCAATTTTCAGTTTTAAATTGGAAAATATCCATCAACTAACTCATGTTCAAATTTTAAATTTATTTTACTTACAAATTTTAACATGATATCTGGAGATAATGTCTGTAGTAATTAGCTGCTAAGACAATAGATGCTGATAAGAACAGGCATGTCTTTAACAATGCGTTACTCTCTGAACCTTGGAAGACAAATTATGATTAACTTACTTGCTAAAGGTATTGTCGATTCCATGATGAGATTACTATTCTTCCATTTTCCAAAATCAAGCAGTTCTCCTAATAATGGTGTATTTCCAACAGAGTACTGTACTGAGGAGCATCCTCAAGCTATTCTGTCAGAGACCATGGGGTGAAGTTGAACACACACCATGAACACACACACCCACATGCACAGGAGGAAATCACTGGCTACGATCACTCTGCAGTCATGGTGCCCATATATATTGGATACACTAAAACAATAATAAAAGAAGCTGGACCAACACAGCTGTCTGATTAAATGGGTAAGCACCAGCCTGGTTGCACTGAAGTCTTTATTTACACTAACTGAGACTCAGGAGTTTGGTCTCCAGAGACCAAGCAGGATTTTACTACACCTCCATTCAACAGAGCCGTGAATAGAAGGAGGTATTTTTGCCTTTATTAATTAACTCTTCTAACAAGGAGCCCCCAAAGAAACAACAGCAATTGCCTCCTTGAGACCTGTGAACTATTCTCTGCCCCCACCCCTGCTGAGTATGTTCAACAGCAGCATTTCTAGTTCATCCCACATCCAGATCTTTGGAGCACCAGGCTTTGGAGGTGGTTGAAGCACATCGTTTGAACAGCAGCAACCACATCTCTAACCTGAAGATCCAGAGAAAGCCAAATGAATCTGAAAATGCCAAAGATGCAGATGCAGCCCCAGGTACCAACAGGACTAATGCTCATTAAAATGATACCAAACATGCTGGGGTTTAGTTCAAAATGCCACAGCACATAATTCAGTATGTCACATTAATATTCGTAATTTCTACAGTGTAGTGGGGTACGGTTTTCACTAAAAAAAATTTAAAAAAAAAAAAAAAGAATGTATTGCCAACCCCAAATGAAAGTTCACATATTGCCGAGTGCTTCATTCACCCTGAAAGTCAGACAAGGAAGGTACAGAGAGCCATAACCCCCTCCAGCAGTACGCAAGAATAAACCAAAGCCACAGGGATGGTTTTTTTCCCTAACATTAGTTCAGCTGTAATTCATTGCTGGCAGCAGCTCTTTTCATTTGCACAAAGCTACAAATTCTTCTATATCAGCTAAAAGAGCTACCAAAGCATTCAATAATCTATTGAACATTTTAAAAATGCTTGATTAAGAAAGTATTTAGGTTGTATGCCCTTCCCTTCTTTATATTTAAAGGATTTATGATCAAGGTACATTTCATGAAACAATGAAACTGGGAATAATAATAGTATAACAAATTTTTAAAATTTCAAAATAAGGTATGTTCTCCTAATATTTTGAGGGTAACTGCTATTAAGAACCACTGAGAAACTTGTGCAAGTCTTTTATTTCACATCCAACCCACCCTCTCTAGTAGAATACGTGTGTTCCTGAATAAGACTCTAAACTTTGGAGGACTGTCCAGCTTGAATTTAAGAAACTGTGGCTGTGTACCACAGAAATAAATAAATACATTTAGTGGGAAAGGAAGCGAGGAGGAACACAAGGAATCTAAAAAAAGTTAAAAATAAAAAATACATCATAAAAAAACCCCTACAAATTCCATAATTCCATCATATGAAGTCAATGTCCATGTTTCACATCGTGCTGAAGATATGGCTTGGTAGAGCAAAGTCACTTTTTGCTACATAGGTCTTAAAAGGAACAAATATCCAAAAAACATGTGGTGTTTTGCTAAAGATAGGCACCTTCAGGTCAGTTGAGTTAGCTGGAAAATCACGCATGTCACAGACTGGTTTGGGTTGGAAGGGACCTTAAAGATCACCTAGTTCCAACCCCCCTGCTACAGGCAGGGACACCTTCCACTAGACAGACCTCTGAAATTCAGGTCCTGCCTACCTTCAGCTGTACCAACATAGCAAAACATCAAGGTATCTTAACATGGGAATGTAGATCAGCATGGAAATTAATTCCTTATATCACCTGAACCACACCAAATTCTGCTCTATACTCAGCTTGGTTCAGGTTTTCGTGAACTCCTCACAACAGCTCAGCCTTCCCTGAGCTTTAAAAAAAATTTGAGAGCTTTTAAACCTGGAGGGATATCATTTGTATACATGTATACACAGGCACACACATTCCATGTCATGGAGACATCTATAGGTAAAGGAAAAGTGGTAGTATTTGAAGCGTAAATACTAACTGACACAGGTAACTGCAAAGTCTCATCTCTGATCTATGTACATTCTCATCACCGCTACAGCTCTGTCACTGGCTATGCTGCTGATACTCAACTAAATCCATAGGTAGTGCCCAGTTTATGCCTTAAAGTTGGGGAGAAAACAAACCCAAAAAAAACAAAACCAAAAACAAAACAAAAAGGTGGGGTGGGATATGTTTTATTAAAAAAATTATTTTTGCTGTATGTATCTTCCATAAATATGTGCAGACACCCACAGTATTACAATCTAAAGAACACTGTCAGGTTCTCATTTTAACAGGTCTAAGTGTCAGGTGAGAAGGAAGGGGACAATACTGACCTGCTGTGGAAAGAATAAGATGCCTCCATTCACCCCTGAAGTTATATCTGGGTTTGTGATGTGCTCCTGACCTTGTACAGGAAGGACCAAAGCAAAGGACACTGGGGAAGTTGTTTTTTTTCTTATTACCTCTGTAGTTATGAAGGGGAACAAAGAACTCCGGGTGCATAAGAGTGACCCAAAAGAGAGAAGGAGACAAATGTTGCTGCAAACAGACAACCACCCGATCAAAATGGCTAGGTCCGTTATATTAGCTAGGTAGGTGTAAGACTTCTGCACGAACTATGGATCATTTTATCACATTCTGTGCATAATCATAACATACAGAGACTGTTCAGATTAAACCATTATTTTAATCAAAGTCTGTTTGGAATCAGTGTATTCATCTGAGTTACAGGGAGTTCCCCAGCGAGGTTTGCTTTCAGGGGTTTTTTTTGTTGTTGTTTGCTTTCCCTCCAAAAAAAACCTGCCAATAGAGGCAGCAGACAGGGATCAAGAGTGAGAAAGCTCAGTATCCATGAATTAGATCCTCTTTATTCATTCTGCACCTTTGAAAGACATTCAAATCACATTTCCAGATTTGGGTGGGAAGCTTGCTATTTTACATTAATCATAATGAATATATGTGTTCACTGGATAGGTCTGAAATTAAGAGGCATCAAGCATCAGAAGACTTGCAGTACAATCAGCAGAAGCCAACAATGTTTTCCCAAACAGAAAAAGCAGCATCCTTTGGGTAAAGGAAAAGACAATAAATAAAAGCCCCAGCAGTGCATCAAAATGCCACTGCAATCCTTCTGAATCTGTGCAGACAGTGGAAAATATATATAAATATCTAGAATTTCTAGCAAAATATATAAATAACTGGATCTGACTTCCTTTCAGGCTGCTACATGGACAATTTCTTTAACATATTTTTGATGGTAAACTAGAAGGTAAGATGAATTAAAGGATGCTCAGGAATACCCCAAGCCTGTTAATCAATGGTACAGATTCCATCTTCAGAAGATGGTATTAGAAATACTTAGGTACTTGTATAAATAAATGTGAATATGGATCACCTTCTCTGTTTGGGTTTTTTGTTTTGTTTCTTATTCCTAGAATATATTTTATGTGGAACAAACTGCAGCCTAACAAGTTGGCAGATGGATACTGGAGGCACAAAAAGGTATAGTCAGGCACTATATTTTAGATCATGGCTAGGAAGCCAGAAGAAATGAAGCAAAACGAGAGTTTTATGTGAGCTTATACTAAAAAATTTTGTTATCCTGTGATATGTTCTATAAAACTAACAAACTGTACAAAGTAATAGCAACACTTCTAGTGTCGCAAGTGGCTTATAACAACATTAACGTTTTTACAGCCATGGTCCTTAGCGGCTGACATTCCCTTCGCAGTATTTATTTTTCGAGCCATTGTAGATGGTCACAGGCTGGTTGTGTAGTAAAACCAAAGGAAATATAGAACTTTTGTGTCTGGCTTTTAAATAGCTCATTGTTGCCACAACTGCATGGACGGGCGTCACAAACCTCAGAGAAACAGCACAGGTTTTCCAAAGACCCCAAACTCCCCTGTGATCAACAGGGCTTTGTTGGTTAGCTCTAGAAAGAAGAGCTGATGCAAAATAATTTCCACAAGAGCAGAACACCTTGTAATTTTGCTTACAGAGAGCATTTCTGCTACCACATTGGCATATCCAGAAAGACCGCTTTGAGTATAGACTCTCAAGCTCAACTCCTATACAGAGGATCATTTCTCCAAAGCATAGAATAAGAAATACCAAAGATATCATGAAACTCTTATGAAGTATGCAAATCATAAAGACATACCAAAGGAGTACACTGGGGAGATGAAGGTAGAAACCTCAACTGAAGGCTTTGTAATACCCACTGTGGCAGCACCACCAGCATAACACTTAAAAAAAGCAGCGTTCAACATTTCTTATTTTGGGTTCCAAAGAGCTACAATTTCTTGCCCCGTAAAGTCAAAGGCTCTACCAAAGCTGCAATTTCTAGTGAAACAGAGACTAGCATCTCCAAATTCAGCATGGAAGTGCTTAAGTTGCTACAACTTCGCTTTCTGTTTGAAAGACCACACTGTGCCACGGCAAGTACCTGCTAAAGTGGCATACAGAGGACATTTTATGACAAAAAAAGATATTGGGTAAGTGCCTTATAAAGTGTAAGTCTCCTGTTGATCTTAATCCAGATGAAAATAAATAACTGGTGGGACGGGGGGAGAGGAACCAGAAAAAATGTTTATTAAAAAAACAAGTTTGAGTCAAGAAAGCAAATTTTTTTTCAAGATATGAGTTCACCGAGGCTTTGAAAGAGGGAGGAGATTTTTAAGATGATCAAGTGATAGATTGTCTTAGTAAGAAGTTTCATTAAATCTTATTAAATCTGCTCAAATCATTTTAAAAACTTAACCAGGACTTTCACATTAGGCAAGTCAGCTATTTCTGATGTTAGCAAATTTTCCTTATGCTGCCATCTTGTGCCCCAGAATCTCAGCTTCCTGTAACAGAATTAAAAAAAGAAAAAAAAAAAGAAAAAAAAAGAAAACCCCTACCATATATATATATATCTGGCCCTCACAGCTCTAAAAATACCCTTCAAAATACAAGCAGGGCATACAGCATAGAAAAAAGTTTGCCAGTGCCTACAGATAGGTTAAAATAACAGTTCAGATACTCACGAATCAAGTCAATGTTACAGGAAGGGGGAGGTTAATCTAAAATAGCGTCACACTTTTGTTGTCACCTTGCAATATTTTAATTTTTAAATGCTTTTATTGCTAATAAAATTCAGTCTGAGAGAACCACAGAAAAAAAACAGTGCACTGTGAGGAGTCAGCAGGAGAGGTGTCCCCATCTGACGCCCCGTCTCAAGTCAACAGATTTCAGTTCACAAGTGAAGTTCAGCAAAGCTCTGCTGTTATTTAACTGCTTTTTTTTTTCCATTTCAGCCAACTAGATTCAAAAGTTGTTTCAGTTATGTTTTTCCCTTTCCAACTCCTAATCTATTAATTACACCAGCATTCCTATTGTATCATAAAATGCTTTACCCACCATCACATTTTAATAAGTCACATCAGCTCTTTCACTACTGCCTTATCTATTTTTCCAAAAGGAAACTATTCAGCTCCAACACTGAAAATAAAATTGCATCACTTAATTCACCTAATACACTTAAAAAGTGGTTATACTAATAGTTAATAGAGCTATTTGGTTACTTTGAACACATTTCATGGGTAATAATTTATCTAACCAAGGCCCCCAAGGCTTTGCACAAGGACTAGTGCTCCGTTATGTTGGGTGCCATAGAAATACAACACAAAATACAGTCCCTATTTCAAAGTACAAGAGAGGGATATTCACAGAGGGATGCGAGCCAGTAAACTGTACTGAGCCATCAGTAGTACACATGCGACTGACTTAACCTTCATTAAATTTCCCTAGTCATTTCAGAAAGGTAGGAAAAGGAGACTGTTTTAAGGAAGGATTTGAAGGAAAATACTGAGATAACATTGTGAAAGTTAAGGGATGCTCCTCCCAAGCATGATAGGACACACACAGTGCTAGTTAATTTATTATGTACAGAAACATCAGGCTTTGTGTTCCCATGCTTTAGATCAATAAAAAACAAGCTGTCCTGTTTGGAGGACAGTAACAACAATGTGACCAGAGTGCTACAACAGAGTCTATATTGGTTGTAGTAGTGCAAGTAAAAGGAAAGTTGGCTCCACAGCATTATTGCCTCTTCCTCCTTCTACATGTCTCCTATGATATTATGCTCTTCTTTCCCCGTCCTGACAGAAATGATATAAAATCTATATTTCTTTTTTTTTTTTCAGCTAAACTACAGGAATTTAATCTTGACCTCTACACTCCATCAGTGTGCTAAAAATTCAAGACATCTTCCTTTTTCCTGCTTAAGTTCCCCCTTGAAAGAACAGGCACATGCACGCTCCTTTATGCTGGCCACCTTGCATAACTTTTTCACTCCGAAAAACTAAAAAAACCTCCTAAATCTCCCATGCTCAGAACCTAGATCAGATGATTTTTGAAAGCCACAAGGACAAATAACCTGAGAAGAGCCTCCATGCACCTGATGCCACCATGTACTGAATCGCAAGAGCTCCAGCAGCAGCCCCCAAGAAGCACTGCTAAGTCATCAGCTGCTGGTTACACCTTGAACAGTCAGTTGCTATGATTTTTGCTCATTGTCACACCCTCTAGCAGGCCACCAACTCAGGCTAGCTTTAACGTACTGCTTTCCCGTCTCTAGGTTGCCAGAAAGGTGGCCTGTGAGTTTTGGAGTTGTTCATAACAGTTGTGCAGAGTATGATGCACATACTTAGCCCTTGCTATGTAAAGGGTGTACAAGCTTCCACAACCCTTCCCTGGGCTCCTGATTAGTGACAGGGGAAAAAAAGATGATTTTCCTAGTGATGCACATACTTGCATATCATGTTTAATGTATATCAGGAGATACTATTTAAAAAAAAATAAAGCAAGAAATGTTACCAGATATCCCCATTTCCAAATTAAATTTGGAAAGAATTGCACAAAGTGGACACAGATCTACAAAGTTTTCCCAGACGCAATGATACTACAAAGAAACTGGAAAGAATAACATTCTTCCCCCTACTTCTATTGCCTATAATCTCCAACCTTCATAGTACAGACTTTTGGTACAGAATAAAGCTCAATCAAAAGAGTTAAGAAATAAACTCTCCTGTGGACGGTACAGATGCCTCAAGCACTACCCTTCCTGAAACAGATTTTACTCCACTGTAAATCCACAACTTTTGCACTTGCTTGAAAAGCCAGAAAGCTGACAGAAATAGCTTGATATTTACTAACATGAACCAGTTTATTAGGAATATAAAGAATTGGTATTGGTTCTGGGCCCCAGTTATTGTACAGTAATATCAGACTGCTAAATCTAATCCATAGTTCACACCCGAGAAGCGTAAGGCAAGATGTCTTGTTCTAGCCAAGCATGAATAAAGTCACTGGGGAAACATACCCAAACCAACAGAACTTCAAATCATTTTCCCGATTGCCTATATGCACATATGACACAAAAGGAAAAAAAAAATTGCCTTGGACAGGCGATATTATTACTTATATTAATTTAAACTATTGAACAACACATCTAGTGTCAAAAGCATGAAATGTGGTGTTTACTTCTCACAGGATTTCACGGGAGGTTATACTGGAAAAGCGACTTGCAAAGCACGGTGAGTTTCCATTTAGACAACTTCAGAGAACTACATCAAGAAAGTATTATGCACAGTGAAATGGACTACGACACACAAATAAAACCTTGGCAGAATTATTCACAGTATATAAGAAGAACTGAGATTTCATAAGTGACAAAAAGAATGGCAAACACCCATTCAGCACTGCAGGTGCAGAACATCCTTACATTTCAGGAAAAAAGAGGTAGAAAAAAAAAACAAACAAAAACTCATTTATGACTCCAATTATACTTACCTCTGTGGGTACATAGAAGAGGACATACCATCAGTCCAGCCCAGACAGCATACTGATCCCATGCCTTAACACAGACCAAGCACTGTGCCTCCCTGGCAGGACGAGGTTAGCTCAGCAGGTGAAACCCACACTGCTTCCAGGTGGTGGTGGTGCCTTCTCAGTCCCTGAATAAAGGGTGACAAGGAAAAAAAATCTATTTTAATTAACTGTCTGCATTACTTTCTGTTTACTGGGTATACTACATTGAGAGTTGACTTTTTTTTTAAAGAAAGGAAGCATGAGTGCTTGGAGATGGAAAATTCCTGCAGTGGTTTCATGGAGGTGTTTTAACATCCTTACAGCCAATACAAAGTGCAGCAATCTGGGCACCACCAAGTAAACCATTCCTTTGTGCTCATTCACAGTGTTCCCATGCCAGGGACAGCTTTATGGAGCAAAGGAAGGACTAGATGTATGTTCCTCAAACGCAGAGATGGGTAATTCCCTTCCTATGTCCTTCACGCCACCACAGGGAAATAGAGGTTTTTTTTTTTCCTTTCAGATGTATAGAAAACTGGGAGCGAGAAGTCATTCAGCAATGACCCAGAGAGCACAGGGGGCTTCCAGGTGAACTGCAAAGCCCTCCAAAGGCCACCTGCAAGTGAAACAACTTTTCATGTGGAACTAGAAGGTTTATATCACGCTAAAAAGTCACAATTTCTTCAGATGGACAGAGCTGTGGAACACAAGCAGCATGGCAATTTGGGGATAATTATGGGACCTTCTGAACAACCACCAAACCTAAACACCTGGCAGGGTGGCGGGTAGGGGTATGCACATCAGGGATCGGGTCCAGCATGAGGCTGGCCTGTGAGCTATGGAGATAAACGTCCTGAGCCAGCTGCCACTAAATAAAGATGGGACTCCACTGACTTCAGTGGACATTGGACTGGGAAATATGGCACTTTGTGTCTAGACACAGCTCTGGCACAGTCCAGAAAGGCTTCAGGGTCTGCACTACAGGCACCTCCTCCAGCTCCTCTTACAGAGCTGCAGCATCCGACAAGGCCATCCATCCTGAAATGCATTTGGGAACAAACTTATACTTTGGGAGGGTATCTGTGAGCAGTTTAATTCTGTTAAGACCAAAATAATGATAAACAAGGATAATAGTCACAAAAAATTCCCCCTCCCAAAAGAGTCCTAGAAATCCTAATTTACTGACTGGTAGCTAGTCTCACTAAACAGAAATACAGTAATTTAATAATCTTAGCATAGCAGTTTTCAGTAAGGAAAATTAACTAATTCATTATCACTTATAATTTGCTGAGGCATAGCTGCCATATTTGTAAAATCAGCAGGTTCAGAAAAAAGCAAGTTTTTAATGAATGTTCTATTTTTTCCTTCCTAGATACATAAATGATACAATTACTTAGCTCCCTCTAGTGCCAATTTCTAAAATAAATTTCCCACTAATGACTGTATTCACCAATGTAATCATAGGAGCAAATTAAAAATTCACTTGGCAATAATTAACCAGTGAAATCTCAAAGGATTTAGTAAATTGCCACGAACTAGAGCAGAATTCAACTAGTGTCACAATTACAAAGAAAGGTCAAATGTAGGCTTTTTGCAATAACAAAAATATGACATCAACGTTCAGACATTGTGTAGTTTGAACAATCGAGGCACACATGCCAATAAAGAACAGCAGTCAGGGTGCAGCGATAGCAAATGCAGCAGCTCTATCATTCCTCTGACATTTCCAATGCCATTATTAAAGTTGCATTCATTTTTTTTCATTTGCAGTCTTCATTTCTAAGGCTCAATAATTTGGCTTTCGAAAGATAGTCCAGGCTGAAATAGGATACAAACCTAAAAATATATTTTTTTTAAATATTACATAATAAAAAAACTATCATTTTTTGTTCTGGGTTTTAAAAATGGGCACAAACCAGTATCATATACAGTTGCCCTGTTCTTAGATTCTTCCCTTGGCATCTCCTTTTGGCTGGAGAAGATGCTAACCTAGATCAAACTTTAGAATAACCCCATATAAGTACTGTAAAATAATTAAAAATAGACACCAGTAGTAATAACACACAGACATGCAGTACATGAGGAGGAGTGCCTATGCTCATCGAGATGTTGGAGGAAAGAGGCACCACAGGGGCAGGAATCATTCTTAGCTTGTATTACTGGTATGGCTCCTACAAGTTACACTATAAAAAAACATAAACACAGCTGTATGAAACAGTTTATTTGTAAACATATTTCATTTTTTCTTATAATTGTGACATGGTTGTTCTACGCCCCATTTCTAGATGTCTTTCCTTTGCCATCTTCATGGAACACACTTCAAGACAAAATAAATATTCTCTGTGCAGAACATATATTGTAGTTACTGTTTATTTAGAGTTTTAATATAGTAGGAATTCAGCCTATGAGAAAACATGTGTGGATACTACAGTAAAAGTTCTCATTTAATATATATATTGAGATAAACTGAGGACTGAGGTGGGTTGAGCTTCCACCAGCATGCGTTTGCCATGCCCCATTGCTCAGAGTCACCAGATAAAACACCAGTCTGGGTCAGGCAGCTGACTTATGGTACAGAATCATCTAAAAAGCAACTGATTTCCAAGAAAATTAATCTTTCTGTCTTGAGTTACAAAGAATATACATCCAACAGCTCTTTACAAGGGCTGCTAGACACCATGTGCAGTGAGTGGCACTGCAAAAAAAAAAAAAAAAAAAAAAACCAAAACATTTTAATCCCTCCTTGGATTTGCTTATTGAACACCTGCTCCACATACCACAGCAATGACAGTAACCAACTGATAGAGCTCCAATAGCCCACCGTCTCCATTTAGCCCACACCCAGGGCTAAACAATTACCAGTTCTTCTCTCACCCAATCTCCCCTCCCCAACCTAGGAAGGGAACTGGGAAAAGGAAGGAGATTCATGGGCTGAAATTTAAACAGATTTAATAAAATAAGAACCCCATATCTATACTAATACAAAAGACATGAAATTATACTTAGCTCATAGAGTGGTGGCAAGTCCCTCCAGAGAGAGCAACCTTTGAGAACAGAAGACAAGGAGGAAGAAAAAATCATAGGAAAAAAAAACAAAAACAAAAACATCCCCAGCAGCTTTCCCATTTATAGTGACCCTGACGTTAATGTTATAGAACACACCTGTGGGCCAGCCTGGGGCAGCTGCCCTGGGTTTAACTACTAATGGCCTTGATCATCATCCCACAGCTGGCCACACACCGAAAGAAAATGGAACAGAAAAGTGATTCTGTAAATGTTATCCCTGCAAAACCAGGACACCCACATAAATGATCCAGAGAGATGGGTTTCCTTGGGAGGCTCGGAAGTGTATCAGAGGCACAAAAGTGGGCTTCTGGACATCCCTACCACCCCTGCCAGCAGCCACAGGAAGGTCAGTCTCAGCAACACTGAAATCCCATCAAAATGGGCATCTCTGGGGAAAACTCTCTCATTAAAACCTTTCCCATCCAGTGCCTCTTACCACACTGTCCTGTACCTTTTTCCAAGCTGTTCCAGCTTCATTTCGCTCCTGTTTGGGGTAGAGTAGCCCATGTGAAAGTAGTTGTGACTACTTATGAAAGGACAACTAGCTTTCTGCAAACACCAGCCTTAGCGTGTTCTGTTGAAACTGAACTAAATCTATACATTTTTTCAAAAAAAACTAAACTCTTGTTAAAGATGTGAAGGGAAGGGTAGTCCACCACCTCCCAGTGATCTGATCCAGTCTTCGGTCACCCTTTCCACAGGAAAGCCAAGTCTTAATCCCAGGCTGAGGTGGCCTAACTTCAACTTCCAAATATTACTGTCTGCCAAGTTAAAAAAAAGAAACGAACAAAACCTCCAAAGAGCAGCCATTATCTTTCCATTCCAAAGCAGCTCAGAAGGCACTCAGGTCACCTCCAAACCATCAACGACATGAAGGCTGACCTCCTTAAGCCTCACATTGTAAGGCTCATTTTCAAACAAAACTGTTTGTATTTGTAGCCATCCTGTGACTTCTTGTCAACAAGGTCATGTTCCTCCTTGAAGTGCAGACACTGGAAATGAGACAGCAGCCCTGAAGCCCTCTCACAGAGCTCACTATCTCTGGGTGATAGTCCCCTTTGTAATTCAGGGATTGCATTAAGCTTCTCGTGAGGGCTCATGTGAACCAGCCGGCTGGACAGGTCCCCAGGAGGCCTGAAGGTCCCTGTGTCACCGAGCCAGGGCAATGCCCCATCCTGTCATCTTTGCTCTCAGACATATTTCCTTGCTGTTCTTGGCTTTACTGGAAAATGTTTGAAACACCATGTCTAAGATACCTTATTACAAAATAACCGTAGCAGCTCAGAGAGTTCCTCACCTGCTTCCTTTAAGATTCTTGAATGGAAGTCACCAGGTTATATGGAAATATTCAGTTTAAACAGATGTCTCATAGACAGGAAACTTTCACATTTCATCCATGCCTGTATGGTTTTTTTCCTTCTCCAGTTCCTTTTAATGAAATGGGTAATAGCAATTGATTTCAATATTCCAGTCATACAACCTATCCCACAAAATCTCAGTAGTTCTATCAATACCGTACAACAGCATCTCCACTTCCTCCGTTATTGCCTCTTCATTGAGAGGAGACCTACATAGGACAACACCTAAATTAGCTGTAGGACATAAGTTATGGTCTACACTGAGTTCTTCCAGCTTGACCATAAGCATCTCATATCGTTTCTGTTCCCTTTGGCTGCCCAGGGAGGTGGTGGAGTCACCATCTCTGGAGGTGTTTAAGAAAAGCCTGGACATGGCACTTAGTGCCATGGTCTAGTTGACAGGGTGGTGTCAGGGCAATGGTTGGACTCGATGATCCCAGAAGGCTCTTCCATCCTGACTGATTCTGTGATTCTGTGAAAAAAAAAGACTTAAATACATATTACAGCAGTTGAAGAATATATCTTTATTACCTGTAGAGCAAAAGAAGAATCTAAAACACTCATATAGAGATAGACGTTACAAGCTACAGGCAACCAGCATTGTGATATGGTCCCTCAACACTAAAATCCATTGCTTGCTTTGTGCAAAGGGCCAACAAAAAACCCCTCGTTAATCCTATCATATGCAAAATTATGTAAAATGACGTAAGGAGCACATACAGGCCAAAATATTTTAAAAGCAGTGTGATCATCTGGAAATTTTTAAGCCATGTTAAATTAGGAAAAAGTAACGTGTATAATGCATGGCAAAAGATGAAAATTCAACTCAGGATAAAATTTGAGATAAATTCAATTTTCTTAAAAACCCAGAGATCTCCTTCTCTTCAGAGACAGATTTCACACAAACTCGTCCCAATTGAACTATAACTTATACAAAAAAATAAATTTTCCATTTCAGGGCCAAACCTTAGGCTTCTATTTCTATTTTTGTTATCAAAATTATCTAGTTGGGATTTTTCTTCAGAAATGCCACGAACCCCGCCTGCTGCTGGTATCCACTAACAGTATCTCAGAAATCAAGTTATTTTCAAACATATCTAGCTATTATGACTAGTCACAATTTTCTGTTACAATTTTTTTCTATGCAAAACTGTACTTCACTGAAGATTGCTCAGACAGTATCGCTTTCCTGTACATTTTTTTCTCATTCAAATAAATCCTTTAAAACAAAAATTTCAAAAAATTGCATTTTTATCTACTTTTGCCTTACAGTTTTTCAATTTAGCTATATAGTATTTTAATTAGAATTGAAATTTTCTGCTCAGAAATATTAAAACCAAACAATTTTCACTGAGATTTTCTACTCTTTTCAGGTTTTTTGGCACATTCTTCTGAATACAACCACATTTGTCATTAAAAAATGACATCATTAAAATGGAACTTTCACCAATTAAAATGGAACTGTTTAATTACAGGTACCCAGTTTTGAAGGCTGCATGCTTTATGCAGACTCTGCATATTTTCTTGCATATGGGCGCAACAGGACTAAATAGTTGGTTTAATGAGAGTAACAAAAATATTTTGCTCATAGTTTTCCTTAAAATAATTCTAAACTCATACTATGTCCATTACTTTCGCCTTCCTTCTCTTTCTTGAAACTTTTTATTCATCTTCTTTTCTCTTTTCCTTTTTTATATTTTCTTTCTTTCTTTCTTTACCTCTAGCCAACACTGTTATTCATTACTCAAAATTGTTGGATATTTTCTTTTATTATTTCAATTTTATTGTATATTTTCATTTTCTAGTGTCTTTAAGGTTTTTTTATCCACACCTTCCCATTCACTTCACAAACTATTTTTTTTTTCCTTTCATATTTTTTCCTTTTGTCGTGTATGCTGATGCTCAGGTTAAGTTTAATTTGTCTCCTACCATCCACCTGGGGAAGAAAGCAGGGATGAAGTGAAGGCAGCATTTATGTTAGGAGGAAAGGCAGTACTCATAATTCAGGTAACAGCAGAAGTTTCAGTTGCATGGTAGTGGTTTGAGATTTTTTTTTCCAGAGTGGTTATCACAGGCACTATAAGAATATGTGAAAAAAACCCCCACATATAATCTCTGTGACTCATTAAACCTCTCCAGTGGCTTTTGGACTAGATGATCATTATAGGTCTCTTCCAACTGAAAAAATATTCTGTGCTATTCTATTTTGAAGAGACAATTCCTCTAATCTTCCCTTTTCCAAATTCTTCAAAGCAACAGCAGTTGAGTGATCAGGTCCATTTCCCTATAAGCTTATATTTACCTCCTCATTTTTTCCTAAGCAAACCATGTTGGCTTTAAATGACAAACTTATTTCCCACACACATAATCCGAGTGTTTATCTTTCATTTATATTTTCTTTGTAACCTAAAATGCAGAACACCTTGTAGGTGCTACTGACTCTATTCACATATTTCAGTGGCTCCTTTCTCTGGACCATGTTTCCATTAAAGAAAAAAAAAAAAACAACCCCAAAAACTGTGGCATTTGGTAATAAAATACTGATAAAGCCTACACGCCAATATCACAGTAGTGTTCTCCATGAGCTACGCTGATGAACTGTTGAACATAATTCTATTAAAAAGAAAGGTGCATTATAGATAAATTGTACAGCAGTAATTTCTAAAACGCATGATACTTTTTCCAATGCTGCCACAGCACCTGCTGCTAAGTATAAAGATGATTAGCCACAAACTAACCCACTACAGAATTATTATCAGTATATATTTGCACGATGAAGAACTAATGGGAATTATGCAGATTGCATTTCTTTTCCTGCTGAAGGCAACCAACCTTCACCATCAACAGCAAAATGAAAACAGAGCTCAGCTGTGGAAGAACAACACAGGTTTTATTTTATTTCCAAATATGTATTGTTGATTATTTCAAGACTTCAAGACACATGTTTCTTTTTCACATAATTATATGACAAGCAGTCCGGTATCATTTTTAAAGGCGTACAAAATTTCCCGTGCATTTTAATGGCTTTAAATACGTCATAACTCTACTGCTGTATATAGAAACCAGTAAACACACATCAAAGCGGCTTTTAAGAATTATAACGTAATCAGTAGGTAGTGCAAATCAGTAGCGATTGGCTTCCTTAATCTGATTAGAAGTGCTGCTTTAAATGCTCTGCCTCCAGTCAGAGGGTGAGCGCCGGTTCCCGGCCCCACGCCTCTTGCTGACGCCCGGTCCCTGGGGCGTGCTGGGACCCTCCGCCTGCCACCGCCCCCGCAGACCGAAATTCAAGGCCAGGCAGGGTCTCACACTGGAGTCACCAGCACAAAGGGGCTCCTCAGGCTGCCCAGCCTCAGGGACTGCTGTCGTTCAAATAAATAAGGAGCTGTTGATTTAATAGACCTCTGCCTGTACTTTGTTCAACTCGAATATATCACCTTAAAAATTAACAGTTAGGAGCACTATAAAATTAGTAGTTGGTCATCTATGGGCAGAAACAAAAACAGGACAACCTAGAAGAGCGTCTGAATTTGTTGAAGGCAGCTTCTTCAGGCACGGGGAAGTGGCTGCAGGATTTAATTTGCTGTGCTTTGATTTCTTGTTTCTTTAAACTTTTGCCAAAGGTGATGGGAATGCCAGATGCACATTTTTTGGTATACTTTAAAAATCCAAATAAATACAAATAACGTATGCTTGGGTTTGGTGTTCCATTCCCCCCCCTCCCTGTGGAAAAAGCATTCAGTAGAAATATAGGTATTTGTAGTCTGCCATAAGAGTAACCACAATGAGGATTGAGCAAATCTTTCTTAAAGAATCACTTACACAGGGGTTGCAAGATGAAGAAACATTTTTATGCACATGAAGAGATGTGTAATCAGTGGTTTTCTTTTGTACTGTAATTGACGCTTCACAAAATACATTTACTTGAGTACCGGTATTTAATGATTCAGACTGGAAAAACAAATAGGAATGAGAAAAACAAACAGAGTGAAATTCTCAGATGATCAGCTTCATTGCATAGGTCCTCCATGGTTCACTTGAATCAACTAAACACTCAAAATAACTTCTCTCATTCTAAAACACTTCGTGCCAGTAGTCTGAAGTTTTACTTTCATTGTATGGGAAAAAAGAGATTATTTAAAAATAGCCTTAATGAAAACTGACCAGGATACCTTTAAATGGATTTTTGTAAAGCTGAATATTTTAAAACAGCAGAGAATAATTTACTATATCATAGTCAGTGCGTCGGTTCGTTATATCTGCATGTACCATTTAAGTTCTTTAAATACATGAGATATTCTTCAGCATAGCCTGAAGTATTCAAGGATTTAGATCACTAGAAATTTCTTTGCACATGCTGAAAATATGGACTGCTTACTGGAAAGGAAGTCAAATGTGTATTTGATTAATTGATGTAGTCACATATTAAAAACTTTTGCTTCTTATCCCATTAAAAGTAACGCTAATGAGCAATGGCTGTGACCTTCAAGTGGAAAGCCACATGTGCTTCCACCCCTCAATATTTACCACCCAAATTTAATCTTTATAATGGACACCTTAAAAGGAATCTGATAGAAAATACTAAGAGCTGCTCCAAAACTAAAACACTTAAGGAAGATTTTGATTAATGCCTCATGATTAATCAATTGATTAATATAGTTTTCAATACAGATGTTAGGACACTGTCTACTTTAATCAACCATCCTGAAAATGGTGAAGACAAATGATCTATTTTTTTGTCGATTGAAAAAAGAAAGCCTATTTTAGCAGTTATGTAAATTATAAGACAAGCCTTCTTTATGATGCCCAGATTTTCCCTTTTATAAAAACCTTACACATTGGCACTGTTAATTAGGTAAGTGTCATCCTTTTGGGCAGGAACTTGGTATAAACCTAAAAGAAGTCACACATTCAGCCAAATGAGCGCACTTTTTAAAAGAAATTGTTTTAGAATTGCACTATAATCCATATTTAAAGTCCCTCTCCTCAATATTTTTTTATTCTGAGACTGTTTCTAATTTGTGATTATGCTTCCTACCATACTAAAACTGAAATCTTTATTCCAGTCAAAAATAATCACCCTGTAATTACTGTGACAAACTGCCCAAGCTGTATCATTGTGGCCATTTCGACTAATGATATTGTATTAGAATGCCTAGCAATAGACTTCAAATGGAAAATATAATTATGTGCATTAGTTTGTCTAAGCATTTATAAGATCACATATCCATCAGTTATCAGGTCTCATAAAAAAAGCCATATATCACTGTCACTGCTAGTTTTGTTATTGGAAATGCGGGCCGTTATGAACTCAGCTTAAGATGTGTGTCTTAAATTTCACTCATTCTGTTGTCCAGTAAATCCGTGTAAGCTGAACTCCTATAAAATGGGCAGCTGATGGCACGGGAACAAATTATTTCACAGTCTCACCAAACATAAACTAAGGTACTACTTAAAGCTGAAAGCCTTAATCTTGAAGATACAGAGGCTCGTGTTTAACTTTACACACTGGACTACTCACTGTGCATAAAGTTAAGTGGTTCCATACATCTTTGCTGAACTGAATCTATATGTTCACAGAATCAACAGAATCACAGAATCAATCACGTTGGAAGAGATCTCTGGGATCATCGAGTCCAACCATTGCCCTGACACCACCACGTCAACTAGACCAGGGCACTAAGTGCCATGGCCAGTCTTTTCTTAAACACCTCCAGAGATGGTGACTCCACCACCTCCCTGGGCAGCCCCTTCCAATGGCTAATGACCCTTTCTGAAAAGAAATTCTTCCTAATGTCCAACCTGACGCTCCCCTGGCGAAGCTTGAGGCTGTGTTCTCTTGCCCTATCACTAGTTGCCTGGGAGAAGAGGCTGACCTGTTCTCCTGTTTTGCAAAACTACGACAACATCTGAGCAACCTCTTGTCACCCCACGCAAACTGAGCATCTGACCCAGCTTCATCTTGTCCAAACTGCAGTTCTGCAATAGCAAGTGCCTTAATTTCTCATGCTCTCTCTCTATATGCTTCGCTTTTCTTTGGAAAACCTAAACCGACTATTTTGCATTTCAAAAGTAAACACCACTTTGATTTATGATCCCCAATATCCAAAAGCTCTACTGGAAGAGCTACCAAAACCTCAAAATGAAATTATTAAAGTCAAAACAGAAGGAGGAAGGTGTGCTTATCTATTGAGTTATTGGCACTTTGTCTTTTAAACAAGGCCAGAGGAGAAGTGATCCTTTTGCTACTAAGAGTTATCACAGCGATAGCAATGGCACCTGAAAATGCCTGGATACAGTGTATGTCAAGGCAAGACACATCTACCAACATCTGATGTCATATTATTGCACAAGGATAAGTTATTACATCAGCTACTATTACATAACAATGATGAGTTACTCTCAGAAACTATAACATTTTTCTTCCACTTTTTGGGTCATCTGAGATGCATATCTGTGGTCTCAACACCACACTTAAATAATATCACTTGCTGGATTTTGGTGCCAGTATAAATTTCAGCCATCCAAATAAGATTGTATATTTGAACTGACAAAGAATAAATTATTTGCATCTGGCATAACTGATGGTTGTGTCAAAGCCCTGGCATATAATTCTTAATCTTATAGATGCCTGTTTACTTGTACATAACATAGCTGTGCTGAGGTTCTTCCCAGAACAATTATCAAGTCACTGCTATGGGCTAGCCTGGAACTTCCCAGGGAAGCCGCGTATGAACGCAGCCATCCCAGAGCAATCTGAAAGGGATATTTTGAATTAGAGATCACTGCTCTGCTTTTTCCCCTGTGCTCCCAGTAAATGGGAATGGGAGAGTGCTGGGCGGGCACAGAGCCACCGGTATGTCTTTTGCTTCCACGTGCTTCCCAGCACACGTACCCCCAAATGTCATGTAATCAGAAGAGAAACGTTACTCACGCTCCTCCGTGGCTGAAAAGGTTCTGTGATAATCTAGCCTGTGTAATACAATATATATTTTTAAATGAAAATTGCCTTTCAATGGGCAAGAGGGTTTTTTTTATGGTTGGTTTTAATTAATATTGATTTTACATGTTTAGTGAGAAAATCCATGAATTCAGACCTGGGAAATGTTTAAGATATGTTATTTTTCTAGGAGAATTTTCATTGATTTTTATTAATCCTACAGTTTGTGAGGACTGGGTTTTATCTGCTGTTGTGTTTTATATTAGGATGCCAAAATAATCTATGGTATTTGATATTCACATATGTAACAGAAGACATGAACTACAAATCCTCAAAGGAAACTTCCTTGGATCTACCTGTTTTACCCCAATAAAGGGCCGGGGTCCTATTTTGAAAGATCAATAGGCTATGAAATTTCTGCCTCCTTATTAGCAGAATTAATTTTAAAGTGGCAATATACATCCTAGAAAATCTGTTTCATATTAAGAAGTCCAGATGTTTTCGGTCTCTCTGTCTGACATTGCCACCATCAGAATAAATTGTATTTCCAGACTAATGTAATAGATAAGAGATATGAATAAATCTCATACAGTTCAGTTGATAAAATTAACATGCTGATGATATTTTAATGTTTCCATATAATCAAGGGGGCATGGATCATGCCTCCACCAGTGCCAATGTAATTCTGTTCTTTAATCTTTTCTCAAGAAAAAAAAAATAGAGCATTAGAGAGGATTATACAGTAAACAGTATGTGCTCCAGTCTTAAAGCAAGTTGTTTGTGATATGGTTGAATGGCTTTGCCCAAAGGTATTGCAGCAAAGCAACAAATATACTGGAGACTTGGGGTCAGGACCAGTATTCCTGCAGTGCAAGTGTGTCACTTACACATTGTAGCTTCTGGTGGAGAAGATCCACTGATCTGGAGAATAATATTAACATATCAGAACCACTCATCATCCCTATGACCTTATGCAGAGGACACAAAATCATACTTGTCTTATGCACAGGAAATCTAACTGATTTTAAACCTAAGGCAGTCAGAATTTGGCCCAAAATGCATATGAGGGTTTGCTGGAGCAGGGCATGGGTATAAGGCAACTTGAAATAAAATGTCATCTGATGACCAAAGACAAACTAAAGACAAAGGCATCAAAGGCAAAGGAGATGGGAAAAAAAAGGAAAGAAAAAAAAAGTCTAAGTATTGAACCTAGGAAGTGTTCCTGTTTGGCAGAAATTATTCGTGTGTGCTGGAATTCATCAGGCAGAAGTCTCAAGTGTAGCTGAAGGGGATTAAAGACCCAATTCCCACTACATTTTGATGCTGCTTGGGTATCTCACTGACTTACATGGCTTTAGACTCCTAGCTTTAGTCTTTAATGTGAGAAACATCAGAATGAGTCCACTTCAAATATTTGCAAGGGAAACATTAATCAGCTCCAGGACTAAATGGTACACTTTGAGATTGATAATGCTTAATATACATCACTCTCTCTCTCCATGTGATTTTTAAAAGTACAGAAGAAACCATTGTTTTTCAAGCTAAAAATGGATGCAATTAAGGGTGAATATCATTATTTTTTTTTATGGAAAAGAAGCAGGTGATCATGTACTACAGTGAAGATCAACATCATGAATGTAATGTTCAGAAGGGAACAACCTTAATTCTGCATGTTGAATCATCACCCTGCCTTCTAAAGGCATTTTTATGCCAAGTCCTAATATATGTTTGAATTTTCACATGAAAAGAACATTGCCATCCTGTTTACAGTCATTTTTATGAAGAATCTTAACATTCCTTTAAAACTGACAATTAGCTGGTGACATTTTGAGGCCTAGAAATTCACACGCAAATAATCCGCAGAGATGTAATGAAGGTGAAGTTAATGAAGATCAGCTGCCAACTATGTGCACAACCCCTATGTTGGGCGATGCTGATAGGAAAAAGAAGCAGGCTCAAATAGCCAGAGGTTCCTCTATAAACTAATCTTAAAGTCTTATCCAGAATCAACATGTTCCCTGGAGAACCTGCAGAACATTAATATGCAACATGCAAAAAGCACACACGCACTGAGACTACGAACACAGCAAAGGAAACTGTGTTAGGAGAGAAGGAACCATCAGAAGTGTATCTCAGCCAATGAAAGCAAAACTCTCTCCATGGTAATTTCATCACCATCTCTCCCTTTTCCCAACGTGCCTGTATAATTCTCTGTGGAAATGTCTCCTTACCATGGCGGTTTATCCGTGGTTGGGTGTCCAGTGTCAGTGGATGGTAGCTCTGGGCCCCTGAGATGCTCTTAGCAGTCCATCAACAGCTGGAACTGTGTTTCTGGTTCCCACCTTGGTCATGAGGATTTTATCTTTATCTGGAGGTAAGGAGCAGCTAACACAGCTCACCTGCTTTCTGCTTAGGAAAACAGCTCTGCAGCAGCTTCCCTCATATCTCCCAGCATTTCTCATGCAAAATCCTCAGTGTGTGGCATTCTACCATAACACATAGAAGAGGTGAACCCTAGGCAGAAATGTTTCTCTGCCTAAACATTACTGCAGGATAGAAGCTCTATTTCACCTAACTCCACTTCAAGCAATCAATTTTGAAATGGGATTGATTTATAAAGGGGGCAATCACACTGACCTGGAGGAATCATGGACAGAATTTCATGCAGGTCAGTTCTTTCTGTTGCCATGAGCTCCGTTTCTGCCAGGAGACCACCATAGGATGTTCCTCCTAGAAGACGTGGGACACTGGCCTTTCCTGTGTAAGGGATACCAAGTGTCACAGACTTTATTTAATGAAAAAATTATCATTCTATTCCCTATTACAGCAAATAATCTTTGAAGAGGAGGCAATATTGTCTTTAACTAAATACACACACACCCCCATACACACATATATAAGAAACAAAAAGTATCTCGCAGCGGGAATGAAACTACCTGGAGGTCTGTCACTATTACTGGGAAAACAACTGGCACCTTAGTTTGAAACCTACCACAGAAAAAGCAGTGATGAGCATGTAATAAACAAAACAATCTTGTGTATATACATAACTAATTTTTTGTAGCAGAGTGCACTAATAAGAATCATTAGTAGATTCCTCTAGGTGGGGAGCTTAAACACTTTGCTATATGAAAATGAATCAGCTCTGAGTGAAACACCTTTTCCTGGAAAGACCAACACCATATGCTAGAGACAAAGGAATAAGGGATATATAAACTTTTACAGAACACATCCTGCTACCTTTTTAATTCACCAGCATATGAAGAACAACAATCACAATATATTAATATAATATCTCTACTGTGAGTACCTGTACACAACTTCCTTTGGCATAGCTAAAAGTTGTGATATTATATGAGGAAGTTATTGTAATTAGGAGCATTACTAAAAGCTATTTTAGCAAAACAACAAAAGAGAGACCGTTCCAACTGAAAAATATGGAAACTTTTTATTCCAAAGAAATCCCTGTAGCTCCACAAGTGCTCTGGGAGTTTAGCAAAAACCAGGTCAGGAGCAAGGGAAAGGCAGATCTGTCAGGGAAATGGTAATGCTGAAGACACGCAGCTCAGTTCTGGCCAATACGAGACCCAGAGACAATCCACACAGCAATTGTTTCAAACCATCTCAAAATATTTCCACGTCTGGAAAAAGAGAATGCTGAAAGTGTTCTACAAATTCTTAAAAATTATTTCCATTTTTCTAGTGGTGACCAGTGCACTTGCACTTTCATCCTCCCAGCTAGCATCCCCTGACCTTGAAGAGATGGAGAAGAATCATGTCATTTCCATCCGAGCACAGGTCTCCTGTGCATGGCACGCTGGGACCATGTACACAGTGCTACCAAGCACACGCGTAAGGTGCTGCAGAAACAGAAAGCTCAACCTTTTGCCTCATAAGTCATCTCCTTCGAAGTGATCTAAGAACACTACACACTTTGAGCAGCACAGCACATTTTAGACACTACAGAACCACTCTGAGCTGTCAGCGTATTTCCAACAGATTGATGACTCTGAAGACCTCCAGTGTAGAGGGTAATGTTAAGGATCTGCAGTTACTCAGCTAAAGTTGAGATGAGGGATGCTGCCTTTCCAGTCTTGGTTATTGAATTTGAAAACCTTCATAGGTTTTGCTGTCAGAGCTGTTGCTTAAAACAGACTACTATAGGAATGAGTTAAAAAGGAATGACTGGAAAAAGTTTAAAGGAAAACATAGATATATCTTTATCTTTTTCAGGTTAATGCAGTGACAAAAAAAAGAGAGTTTCACTGTAAAGTAAAAAAATAATCATTGTGTTGGATTCTTGTCCTTAGATTAGCTTTTTTTACAGCCAAAAACTCCTTAATGTAGAAGTGAGCTCAGGGTCAACAAATTTTATTATACAAAAGTTTACCATAAGCAGAGGCTCACCATGACCTGTAAATGCAACTTACATATTATATTTCACTGATTTTATTCTATTTCACAGTGAATTGCCTTCAACAGCAGACAAAAATACTAAAGAAAGAAGGTACACTGTAGATGAATGCCAAGTCAAGGAAACATTAGAAACCAGAGAAATAAAAATTATTTACAGAATCACAGAATCAATCAGGTTGGAAGAGCCCTCTGGGATCATCGAGTCCAACCATTGCCCTGACACCACCATGGCAACTAGACCACGGCACTAAGTGCCATGTCCAGTCTTTTTTTAAACACATCCAGAGATGGTGACTCCACCACCTCCCTGGGTAGCCCATTCCAATGTCTGATGACCCTTTCTGAGAAGAAATGCTTCCTAATGTGCAACCTGAACCTCCCCTGGCCAAGCTTGAGGCTGTGTCCTCTTGTCCTATCACTAGTTGCCTGGGAGAAGAGGCCAACTCCCACTTCACTACAACCTCCCTTCAGGTAGTTGTAGACTGCAATAAGGTCACCTCTGAGCCTCCTCTTCTCCAGGCTAAACAACCCCAGCTCCCTCAGCCGTTCCTCATAGGTCATACCCTCCAAATTTAAATATTTTCTAACTTGTTACTTTTGAAAGGTAAAAAAAATATAGTTCTATCACTGTAATTCTTTCTCGTTTTCTGCATAAAACCATTTATGTTACAGAAATAAGATATTAGACTAACCATCTGCCTTCCCAATCCCTCGCATTCCTTCACTTACCCACCTACAACTCCATGAACTAATCACCCTGTAAATTCAGTCTCCATTGTTCAAGGTATCTTTGTGTAATTGGCATTCTGTGCAATGTCTGCTAGAATTCAATGAGTATAAAATGGCAAAAATGTGAATTGGAACATAGGAGAAATACTGGAATAGCCCATAAATGTAATGCTTATGTGGTGAAGCTGGCTGAACGTCTGGAAGTTTCGGAGAAATGTAGTTCTAAGAAATAATACGGTACTGAATATGTATATCTCTCTAGAGAGTGGTTTCATTGCATTAGAAAACTACATATTTGTTAAACATAAATAACAAGTACATTTTTTATTAAGTATCAGGAAAGAAGCCAAAATAGTCTAGTATAGTTGGAATGAAAGCTTCACACCAAAAGGAATAGTTTGAAAACTGCTTCTTCTATTGAACTTTCATCTGTGACCTAAAATTGAGGGTCATCGTATCATTCTGACATTACCGACGGTGAAGTCCACGGGAAAAGCAGGACTTGGTGAATCTTCTTGAGAATTAAGCGTGTAAATTTCTCCTCCAAAAGCATGTGCCTTTGCAAAAGAAGGCTGACTTTCTTTTCTTCTAACCATATCTTGGAGATATTTCATTTCTTCACCCTTAATCAAGCTTCCAGTAGCTTTTATGAAATCACCAGCAGGATTTTGGAGAGTTCCAGAAGGGCATTGATTATCTGTAAAACTGGCTCATAAATCCAGGAAGTTATATATTGCTCTGATGTCCCTCTTGCCTCCACCTCAGTGCTGCCTGAAGGACAGCCCATCCCTGCCTACAGCTGATGGTCAGGCACAGTCCTAGCAGACGGCTGATGTGCAGTGCCCACCACTTACCCAAGACTCTATGCAGAGCTTTTACTTCTTCAGTGAAACACTGGTGTAAAACTTACATAAAAAACAAAAGGCAAAGCTGCTCACAAGGGTTTTTTCACTGATCTTCATACCACAATGCAATATTTAATGAATCAATCAATGTAAAGTCTCTAGGCAGGAGGGTTCTAAACTTCCTGTCGTAAGTAGGCATTTAATTTTGATTTACTGAGGTAGTTATTGCTTATTAATCGGATAACATTATGAAAGCTGAGTACGTGTATGTCAGTTATACGCTAATTAGTTAGTATAGTAAGAGATACTAAACAGCACTAGAAGCTGCTTACACTTCCCTTGAATAAATTTAATTGCAAAGAAAGTTCAGGAGCACATTCTCCTACATGGGTAACCATTCATAGGAAAAACAAATTGTCCTGGTAAGGTCCTTAGACAAAAAGTTATTCCTGGAATTCACATAAATAGTGTTTAAAGTATTCACTGGAGCTGGATGTTATTCCCAAGGACTAATTTCAATGATTTTCCTGGTGATACCCTAATGCAACCAGGCAGGGACCCTGTGAAAGGGCAGTCATCCTGCCCGGTCAGTGTTAGTCCTCATCTGACATCTCCTCATCAGCTAGCCCTTGTTCAGTGAGAAAGTCAGCACCTCCCACTGCACACACGTCCTGGAGAATGTAAAAACAAGTAATAGTCTGTGTCATATGGTGACAAATACAGTTCAAAGTGCCATTATCACTTGTTCTCATGGTGATAATTAATCCCATCATCATTATCATAATGAGAAATCATGTTCAGAAAATGCTGATTGAAAAACTCCAATATAAAAAATACAAGTCATTCACTGCCCTATCAACCTGATTCTCACATTTGCTGTTGATTAGCACACAGTCTTCCAAATAATTTTTATACCCCAATCCAAACTTTTCTAGTGTTCTTATGTTTCACTTCATGATTTTTTAAAATGTTCCACTCTAGCATGAAGTGCTGGAATTGCACTTTTGTTCATTAATTTATGACAGATCTTTAATCAGAATCTTTTCCTGATTTTTTTTTCCCCTCTCCCAGTGATGTGGTGAGAAAGAAAGACAGAGAAAGAAATTGAGAGAGAGATAAATGAGAGGAGAGGAGAGGAGAGGGGAAAGGGAAGGGGAAGGGGAAGGGGAAGGGGAAGGGGAAGGGGAAGGGGAAGGGGAAGGGGAAGGGGAAGGGGAAGGGAGGGAAGGGAGGGAAGAAAGAAAAGAAAGGAAAGAAAAGAGAAAAGAAGAGAAAAGAAGAGAAGAGAAAAGAATACGAGAGAAAAAGGAGAAGATAAAAAAGAGAAAAGGGAAAGGGAAAGGGAAAGGGAAAGGGAAAAAAAGGAAAAGAAAAAAATGAGCTCCAGTCTATGAAGTGCCATAACTATAAAAAAGGCACGGTTTCAGGAGGTGAATTGGTGTAATGCCACAGACTGGCCCCTTGTTCCCAGCCCTGCCCCTTCCCACCAGGCAGAAGTTCAGAGCCTGCCTGCGGCTGCCGAGCACCCCTTGAACACGAGCGACCTGGTACCCCTGATCCCTAAAAACATCCCCTGAAGCCTCCCCGTGCCAGGCTGGAGTCAGACGCGGCTCAGGGACACGCTGGGGTGGGACATGGGCTGGGAGGCTTTGAGATGGAGCTGCCAAGCACATGTCAGTGCTCAGAGGCCTCCGTAGCCTCCACGCGTCCTCCAGGCTCAGCCATGCAGAGGGCCCTGCAAAAGCAATTAAAAATACTCCAGCTCTTTACTGCACTTCTGAAATGCAACACACTCTTGTTTCAACATTTCATACATCTTTCTGTATTAACAGTCTGAATCTAAAAAATAATCCGAGCCTATCACACATAGACTACTCTTCAGCAAGGCTGATAAGGCAAATCTAAACTACATTAGATAAGTATTACATTTTTATAGGCCTCAAATTTCTCTCCAGCTTTAAGCTCACTATTAGACTGTGTAAACACACAATGAGGTGTCTGAAATCTCAGGGTGTTATATGCCACTGGGAATATGACCCTATTTATATTTGGCCATATGTACACACCGAAATCTATCTAATACTAGACAGTGCTACTCTTTAAAGTAAGAATTTCAAGAATGTTTCTGAAACTTGTGCTGCACATACCATATATCTCTATTTTATAGCAATATATGTATATGGAATGACCTGATACTGGCTGAAATTGAAGGGTTGCACTGTAAACAAAGGTAGGTCACTTGATCAGAGTGGCTGCTTCTAGCGTTTTATCTGTTCTGAATATATGAATTAACTCGCAGCATGGCTGTATACATATGCACAATCATTATGTGACAAATTAAAAAGGGGCACGTAATAAGCTTAAGTCATCATAAATCACATAATAAACATCTGAATGAGAAAATTTAATAAACGATATGTTTCCACAACAACTTCATCCCCTTCCATTAAATCCATATCCCCCTAGGACTTGTTCTAATATTCTCAATTCCTAAGTACACATCATCTATTAAAAGGAAAAAAAAACACAACTCACCCTGCCAGGATATGTTTCTTCCTCTCACTTTTTGGTCTGGCATTTTCTTTTCTGTGGCCAGAATTCAGCCTTCAGCCCGTGGCTGTTTTGGATGGAAAATGGTTTCCTGCTTCATGAAAACTTTCTTCGTTTTAAAAATGTTTCTAATCTGCATCAGCAAGAAACCAAGTGAATGGGTGAATAGGATAGTCACAGGGAAAGACCTCCTTGTAGATTGTTACTTTGCCTTCTTGAGGGCAACAGCTTGGATTTATGACTCCTGCATCCTATATGAACACGTTACACACTGAATTTTGGCCAGTGAAACAGGCTGAGAGTTTCCTTCGGTGTGAGCAGAAACTCCAGCCAAAACCCAACAAGCTTCTCCTATAATAACTGACGCATCTATTGCAAAAAGAAGTTTCTTTTTCTGCAAATAGTTTTGTTGCAGCAAGCACTGTCTTTGCTAGAAAGAGCCTCTTCCTAGCTTACAGTTTTCTAGTACATGTTTCCCAGTAAATTTTCCTTTAGAATGAAAATGAACGTTTCTCTAATACAGAGAACACATTGGGATTTAGACCATCATCTTCACAGCACTCCAATGTGACTTTGGACAAATCGCTTTTAATCCCACGTTGCCTACGTGTCAGAACTGATCTTATTTAACAGTTTTGATAATCAATTTGACAGAGAATGCTAGTATACCAATTAAATTTTTTTCATGACATGAATTTGGAAGGCATTGCCAACCCAAAGCAATATCGGACTACAGGTAAATTAAATGATCTGGGGACTGCAATGACAGAAGTAGGATAACATTTCGTCATATAAAACTGCAAGTTCAGGAATTTAGGGGTGAATAATCAGTATTTTTGCTGACAGCTTGAACATATTGCTTGGAAACGGAAGAGCAAGGCAAAGGTTTCACAATATGTTGACTATAAGACACCGATACAACGCACCCATGAACACAAACAGCAGGTACATATTAGGGTAGGGAAGGAATAATATTCTCGTTAGAAATAGGAAAATATTCATACTGTTATACAAGCCCATGCTAGCACCATGTTGGGATTACCCAGTACTTCAGATTGTTCACACACGGGAGGAAAATTCATCAAAATATGGAAAAGGGATACTCAGGCGCAAGTCCAACCTCTCTTAAGTGATGAGAATGAAACAGTCATTTATTTCGCCCAGTAAAATGAATGAAGGCTGGGATTGAAACTATTTTAAATCACTAGGCAATGTTGGCACAAATATGAACAGGCATTCAATGTCTACAGATAAATTCGAACTATTAGAAGAATATGTCTAAATGACATCTTCAGACAGGAGAGAGGTTCTCCCGTAGTAGTAGTGGAGGCAAACAAATGACTTGGCTTTAAATTAGAGTGGTCACTTTACGAACCCAATTCCATCGTATGCTTGCCTGGAAAAGCTGGGGACTGAATTTGATAGCCCAGGCTGTCACTTTAAATATGCTGAGTATTTCTAGTCTATTCGATGACATTGGAGCCGAGAGCCTGACATCCTTAGAGCCACTTGAAAATCCCAGGCAGAAAAAAAAGCTGTGACCGCGGGAGTTGAGTGTGTCGGTTTTATTAGTACTTATTTGAATGGTATCTGTCACCCAGGAGACATGTCTACATTCCATATGTATCCTCATAAAGAGCTATTACAGCACTTCACTTCTCTAGAAATATAGATACATCATAGATATTACACACATGTACCCATATACATTGCAGATATGCACGTGCTCACCATACAAGAATGGACTTCAAAATGATGTGCAAATGTATATTTGAGATTCATAATGTTATTATCACATTAAACAATAAACGTGTGTAAAAGATCACGTTTCTCTATTTCCACTAATTCCAAATATAAGTTACAGCATCCCTCCATTTCGCTATCCAGCCAAACAGCATACAGAAACCAGGATGTTAAACTAATTTTTCTTATACTAAAACCTTCCATCTTTTGCAACTCACTCATCTGATTTCCATGATCATAAAGAACCATATAATATTAAATTATAACAACAGCAATCAAAGGCATGGGGAGCAAGAGGATTCTCGATTGCAGCCCATGCATCACTCAATATCACCACAGAAGAAGAGATTGAAAAGCACATCAATTCACATAACTTCCTCCCAGTGCCCATTGTCTTTTTCAGTTCCTAATGATGCTGAAGTGTCTCCATGATTAAAATTTAAAGGTTTCCCAGTAACCAAGTAATTTGCCCAAAACTCCTTATCTAGCACTCACCATGAAGACTCTGATTTTAATATACCATTAATCAAGCTCCAGCCAAGTTTACTACTGATACTTTCAATTACAGAGGAACTAACTTTATTCTTCCCAGCGTGTCAGTGAGAGACCACTTCCTTGATTAGCCACAGACCCTAAAAACAGATGGATAACAAGGCTGGGTTTGATGCACTTTACTGAAGGAACTATTTGTTGTGAATTACGAATCAGTAAACAGAATTGGATCTCTCTGCTGCAGGAGAAACTTCAGCCAAATTTTGAGCCGTACCTACGCTATTATAATAAACAACATTAACTGATTCCAAGTTTTACAGTGCAATAATAATATGTGATTTGATTAAATATAAATTAATGCAATGGGGAATCTACCAGGCAAGTTCTAAATACCAGCATGTTTCACAACACAAACATTTACACAAATGTGCATGATGCGTGCTTAATTTAAGCACATGAATAGATCCACAGTCTTCAATAGGACATCTCAGGCTCTAAGTGATGCACGTGCATAAGTGATTGCAGGATCAGTTATCAGAAAATGATCCCCAGTACAATTTATAAGAATTCCAACAGATTGCAAATAGCTATGATTTGTCACACAACATCTGGTCTCTTCCCTCCGCAATGAAATGGACAAATGGAAATAACAATACAGACTGTGAAATCGCAGCTTCTAAAAAAAACGATTAGAGGGAACGGGGCCCGTACCTTACCCTGCCACAGTGATGGAATTTGCACAGGACTGTCCGCCTCAGCTAAGAGTCAACACTTGTTTGAGCTTGAGTGCGATTTCCACAAAACAAGGATTTCATTCCGAAGTTATTCCCCTGGCTACAGCCAACACTTCAGGAAAGCCTCTGGCAAAACAGGATTGCGAGTCCTGTTAGTGCCCCAGCGAGCCCCAAGAGCTTGGCCTGTTCTGCGGGACCGACCTGCTGTGTGGCAGCAGCGACAGCGCACCATCATCACGTCGAGATGGGCGAGGAGGAGAAGTGGCTAGGCAAAATGGTTAGGTTTTACTGAAATATATCAGTGAGATCATTCCAACGCGCTTGGTGCTGAATGCAACCAGCCATTAGGTAACGATTTTTTTTTCTTCAACTGGAGAACATTACAGCACTTCCAGTTACATTGCAAAATTGCAAGAAGTGTCTCAACAGTGAAATCTAAGGGACAGGTCATAATTAACTTGGCTGTGATGCCATGGTTATACCGTAAGAGCCACCTGAGAGCTACATGTAGGAATATCCATCACAAAGCTCAGATTTATGCAATACAATTTAAAACAAAAGGATATACAAGAAGGGAGCCTTCCAGTACCTGAAGGGGCTACAGGAAAGCTGGAGAGAGGCTTTTTACAAGGGCAAGTAGTGACAGGATGAGGGGGAATGGTTTTAAACTGAAAGAGGGGAGATTTAGATGAGATATTAGGAAGAAATTATTTGCTGTGAGGGTGGTGAGACACTGGCCCAGGTTGCCCAGAGAAGCTGTGGCTGCCCCCTCCCTGGCAGTGTTCAAGGCCAGGTTGGATGGGGCTTGGAGCAACCTGGTCTGGTGGAAGGTGTCCCTGCCTGTGGCAGGGGGTTGGGACTAGATGATCTTTAAGGTCCCTTCCAACCCAAATCATTCTATGATACTATGAATTTTAAGGAAAAATTAAGAGAGCTACAATAACAGCAAATGAGATGGATTTTCATTCACAGCATTATCCAAAGTCTCTGGATGGCACCGTTTGCTTGTGAGCTTGATTACCTGGCTTATTTGACCCAAAATAAGTTTGATATTTAAGAAAAGAGCAATGATACAATTCCTTGAAACATCTGAGTTTACTGTCATTCAAACCCAGCCTTCACATATGAGCTGGCACTCTCAGCATTAGTTAAATAAAAGTTTTAGCTCATACACATGTTGTGTGCTATCTGAAGGCAAACCCCAGCATCTCTTTAGGTCAAGGCTGCAGTGTATATGTGGAAGCCTGTTTTACTAAGACAAGAGACATTTGGGTAAGATAACAGACTTCTTTTAGAATGATATCTAAAGAAATTAAAGATTTGGGTGTTTTTTTCAGACAATGAGCAAATCTGAGCCTTTGGAGTGCCCGACCTCATCACGGATCTCCTCTCAAAAGAAACCCATCACAGCTTTGCAAGCATCAATGCCAAGACAACATTTAGGCAAGAAACCTAACTTTTTTTGGTATTCATCCAAAACAAAGTTCCCAAATTTCTACTGCTCGCTCTTCTTTTAGTTTGGTTTTTTTTTTCTCCAACAATAATCACCAGTGTAAAGTGGAATAGATAAGGCACAAAAAAAAAAAAAACCAAACCATGATGATTTTTCCTGAAGTTGTACTTTATCCCAAACATAGTAATACCTTTTTGTACAATTTACAATGTTAACCAATTCTTTTCTGTCAACTGGCAATTTTTTGGCAGATCCCTTTTGCATGATTCATGAAGGACCAGTAAAAGGCTAATTGTTCAAATTAATTTGCGTAAATGACTAAGCAAGAGATAACAAAATTACATCTGCACTTGTTTGGCAAAGATTCAATAGCAGCGGCCCTGTACTGCCAGCTGCTTCCAGACAACACTCTTGCAGAAATTAAAAGCTACAAATATTAATTAATACACTTTTTTGGTACGTTAATTTGCACTGAAAGGTTCCGGAGTACAAAACTGCTGAGAAGATGAACCATGATAATTAGAATTAATGGGATGGATGCATGTTTTTTGCAGCTGAAGTTTTAAAAACCCATGAATGGAACCGGGAACTTGGAACTGACATTCTCATAAATCTCGATGATAATGCCGCTATTAGTATTAGAAGGATTAAGTACTGTGGCTCCAGCGTTATCCATCACATGACACGTTGTATCCCATCTGTCACTGCAGCAGCTCAGACATGATAGCTGTCCTTGAGGAAGCCGTACGAAAAGCTTTGGGAATTCAAGGAATTGTGGTGCTGAGTGTCGGGCTACAAAATGAATAGCTCAAACCTCTGACTCTCAAAGAGAAATAATGGCCGGTGCTCTGTACTTGTCAGCTTAGCGCTGTAACAAATACTCCGACTATGGTATCTGTATTTAAGTTAAGTTAAGCAGTCTGAATTATAGATAAATCAGGCAGCAAAAAAAGAACAGTCAAACGTCACAGATTTTTATCTTTAACTCATTTCTGTCTTTGTGGGTTGGATGTGTCTGGAACTGTTTTTACTGATGTTCACCCCATTAATTTTGCATATTTTAGGGCAGCGAGCACCACTGGAGCACTACTCAGTGCGTTGAAATAACAATGAATTTTTACATGAAATCACTAATGACACCGTTTACCTACTTCACAAGGTGATCTGCACATTATCACGATGCAAATCCCCTCCTACATGCAATTGCTGTCGTGAGAAAATGGAATTTTAGATGCATTCTGTCTTGAAACTTTGCCTGCCAAATTAACTTTAAATTTTGTGTTAGAGTTTTCCAGACTTTTGAAAAAATATTGCATTTTTACATTATAAAAATACTTTACAGGGACACAGATGCAGCAAGACTATGCTACCTATTTTACTAATTAATTTTTCAATGCAAAGAAAAATCATAGAAAAGGAACCTTGCAGCTTTCAAACGTAGGAAATTCTTAAATAGCACTTTCACTGCTGTTTTTAACGATACCTGTGTACACATGCAATGTAATTCATCCATTCAGCTAAAGACTTTACAGAATAACAATTTTTTTTTTTTCTAATGAAGTTTGTAAAATAACGCCAGCAAAGGCAGATGATCAGCAATGCAATTTTATCCCCAATTTCTAGTGTACCATTCTCACAGGCTACCTGTGTTATTATTCATTTGCTCTGAACTATTGGATCATTGTCATCTTCTACAATGAGATAACTCTGCTTCTATTTGGCTTTTAGTCATCTGCATGAGCTTAAAAAAAAACCAAACCAAACAACTTGTTGTGTCCTATCTCTGATGACATCATTGAACAAAATAAAAAATTCTTCTTGACCCTGAACCTTGGCATCTGGGTTGTTAATATTGTGCAGTCAGACTGCTCACAATCTCACAGCACACAAAGTCAACGCAAATCTTTTCATTTCTGGGCTCCAGATCAAACCGAGAGCACAGCAGCGAGGGTTGGTGCTGAGTGCTCCTTTCTTGCTCCCCAAACTCAGATTTTCGGTGCCCCATCCAGCAGAAAAGCCTGCAAATCACAAGGTATATGTGTCTTTTAGAGTTTAGCTGTATAATAATAATAATAGATTATAATTTATTAATTATTGTGAATTATAGAGCATGTGAATACTTTTTCCTCACCGATGGTGTTAGATTTACATTCCAAGTGTTCACCTGGGTGTGTAGGAACCACCGAGCCTCAGAAATTAGTTTCTTTTCCCTTTTTGCACTCTGAAGACACAAGTGTTTACCCCTACACAGAGATGTGAGGCAAAACTGCTCTGTTGGCTTACAGCTGCCACATGGAGTAAACCGTTCATAGAGGTTTTGAGTTGAGTAATATCAGTGATTAAAAAGGAAACTGAATAAGCTCGTGAACCGCAACAAAATAGGTAACACAGGAGAAGAATAGAGGAGCATGGCTAAAGCAGCACAACACAAAAACAGTTCCTAATCACCTAAATATAGAAGAAAATGCTGGGGGAAAAAATAAAATCAAGAACATTTTGCATTTCTGTAGCAGCTTCCATCCAGGAAATCCAAAGCACTTCATTGATGTTCCTGTGGGTTATGATCTCTAACATCCCAGCAGGTTAACCATTACCACCACAGTTTTGCAGACTGGAAAATAGAGTAAAAAGAGGAAAAACAACTTGTCCAGAGCAGAAAAAAACCCAGCTGCAAAGGGAGGCAGCACGTTGGCTGGGCTCCGGTGCTGCCCGGGATGCTGGTCTCAGCGCTGGTCCAGAACGCTCCCAGTGGCACCCACCGGGCAGGAAGGACACGGGCACAGGTCGTCTTCTTCACATCGCAGCATGTGCAATTGGAGAAGCTGCCAAAGATCACCCTGAGCAATAAGTAGTTCGGTGCCCAGGGAATTTGAAATATAATTATCACCTCTGTGCCATCTCATTAAAGCTAAGAGTAATTGTGGTGGCTATTTGATACCAGTTCTTCTGGGTTTTGCTCTCTTTCTCTCTGACTTTAACCAGCGTACTGGACCTGATGAAACTTTACAAAATAGGCCTGTGTTTTTAGCAAAAGTTTGGGCTTTTTTGATGGTGCTGTCTTTTCTCACTTGCAGCTACGTCATAAAATAAATTCCTGGCTGTTTCTGATTATAAAGTTCATACTGAGAGCAACTTGAAGATGAGGTGCTTAATTATTAATTAAATGAACTTCCTTTAGGCTGTAATAATAGACCAGCATCACTGAAAAGAGTACTTAGATTTGCATTTATGGGCCTTTACTGAAACCATTTTCTTCCCTTGAGACCGTCCTTTCCTTTTCCATCTCATCAGTCTTACGTCCCAGTACAGGGCATCAAACTTGTCACTATCAGTCTTAGTCTGCTCGATGCAGAAACTGGAAGTTTGTTAAAAAGTCATAGAATGGTACTAATCTGTACATTTGCTACAGCAAAAAGAAGAGCAATGTAGATTTTAAATACAAGACTGTCTGCGACTCAGATAGTCTCCATCTTCTTCCAACAACAACCTTTACATTGAGCTTCTTAGGAGGACTTAGGGAATATTAGCCATTTCCAGAGATCTAATGGCAGACAGTAGGCAGCTGTCACCCAGAACTGGGGAATTTGTGCTACAGGGCAAGTAGGAAACAAATTATGGTGGTCAGTGAAAACAGGATACCTAACTACGCTCACTCACATCCAGTGCCCGCAAATGCTACTGAGATTCTGTATGGGTGGATGAACCAGTTTTGTGGAAAAGGTTCTTGGCTGATGGGTCTCTTCTTCTCAGGAGATTTCTCTGGACTTCCAGAACACAGGCACTAAGAATAAGACATTCTTTAAAAATGCAAAAGCAGATGTAAAAAAATAACCATATTGTGAACACTGTGGGTCTATAATGTTTATTTTACGTAATTTAATATCAAGAAAAACGCTCTATCACACAAACTGAAAAATACAGATCACCCCTGGCTATCTGTGAAAAAGAGGTTTACCCAGTGTTAGGTGTTGCTTCCCCAACATTGCCCCTTACCAGAGAGCAACTGAGTAACTCGTGAGTAACTCCTTTACTTTGGATCTTGGTACTTCCAGCTCGTAACTCTTGCAGACTGGCAAGAAAAAAACATCTATTTCTGAGACCTCCAACCTGGCCTTGTGTGGGATACTCTGCAACACCTTTATATATGGGCTGGTTGCCTGTGGGAACACATGTGACTTGGACTGGTCAGAGTCCTCTAAGTTCACATTTACCACTAGAGAGAAGTCAAAACTGAAAAGAAGTTGTGTTTCAGACAGAGAGATAAATTCTTGATAACAAACAGAAGATTTATCAGACTCAAATAAATTAAAAAAACCACAAACAAACAAAAAAAGGGATTAAATAAACCACCCCAAAATTAGAATATCCTTGGCACCAATCTCTTTTCCTAGCAGTCTCTTGATGACTCTCAGAAGCAGCTCCTGGTGGCAAAGGGATGGTGCTAACTCAAGACTGAATTCAGACATGGAGAATAGGCAGCATCTTTGAAGAGCCAATTTATACTCCTCCAATGGAAGGCCTTAGTTGCGTTTTCACCTCAACTGAACAGGTTGGCTTCTGTAGAAGCGCTAAAGGAGCACGTGCAAGCTTGTTTGAGGACAATTTCCCTGTGGACATAGCAGGGAACCCTCCCAGGGCTGGTTTTCTTTACTCACATTCTTTAATTTTTCCTCTTAAAAAGTCAAATAAATTACAATATAATAACTGCAAACACATACCATAGCCATGTTTCCCCTCCTTCGTGTTACACAGCGGTGCCTGTTTTCTGCTGGTTTACCAGGATTTGATGGAGAACCCCGTGACTCTTTACTATGCCCTGTTTGTTATTGCCATCCCTGAGCCTCAGACTATAAACAGGATCAGGTGGTACCGGCAGTATACAGCACTGTTACACAAAGCATTTGCAAATCCTCCTACAAAGTCTGGTTTTGGCATCCAAGTGAAGGCTTAGGGATGGAATTTTTGAAATGATAAGAGATAGTTAGCCTTTCATCACTTTTTATTGCAAACATCTCTGTATCTAACATGTTGCTCCTAATTTCCTCACCAATTATCCAAAGACCAACCCTACAACATCACCTACCAATAAATGAGCGGTCAGGGTTAACGGTCTTAACCAGCACTACGCCCATCAGTACTTGCATCCCTTCTATAACCATCATTTGCATGGGCCTCTCTTTTTGTGTTATTTTCTTTTCCACATTTCCCTCTATACGTCCCTGCCGTGCTTTGCATATTTTGGTTGCTACCGTAATAAAAACAGGAGCAAAAATGTAGCAGACCAGCAGCTGTAGAAAACGAAGTCACAGAATCCCAGAATCAATCAGGTTGGAAGAACCCTCTGGGATCATCGGGTCCAACCATTGCCCTGACACCACCATGGCAACTAGACCATGGCACTAAGTGCCATGTCCAGGCTTTTCTTAAACACCTCCAGAGATGGTGACTCCACCACCTCCCTGGGCAGCCCCTTCCAATGGCTAATGACCCTTTCTGAGAAGAAATTCTTCCTAAGTCCTCTGTTTCCACACAGAACAGAGGTAACGTGTATATCAGAAGGGCTGCCTTGACCCGAGCAGCTTACACTGTATCAGCCCTGTTCTGCAGGACCATGCCAGAGGGTGGCGAGGAAGAAATGATTTATATTTGTGCATCAGACATCCTAATTCCCTCATGCACATTTTCAATAGAAAGAGACACCAAGAGCTTTAGAAATGGGTGGTTAATTATACATCTCATCAAATGCTCAACACTTACGCTCACGATGAGCACAAAGCACTTGTCTACTCCGCCACCTATCCCCTTCCTGGGTTGTCCTTTTGAATGGTCTCTTATGTAAAGAGAGTTGGCCACTTAAATATTTGAAGTCTGCCAGTTTAAAAGATTTAAAGTATTTTAAAAATGCAGAATACATTTTTTTATGCTCTTATCATTCAAGAAAACCTTCACTGATACTTTTTTTAATTAAAAAAATCCCTTTGGGCTACGAATGCCAAATTTTAGCCCAGAGGGAATTTTTATTGCAGATATAAACCCCTGGAAATCAGAGTATGTATACATATACTACAGAGCCTGATAAACCCTTGACTGTGACACTGCTACTGAAGGCTGCTATAATATCTGATGACAAAACTGACAGATTACTTCTGATGAGAATGTGGAACCCTTTTTGTTTTTAACTTGACCCTGAAGACATGTCATAACATTTGTAATATCTGCAATAAAGTGTCAACTATACTGCTGTAAGACTGCTGGAGCTTGGAGTTAAGCATTCAGTTTAGTGCTCCTACAGCTTTCAATTTAAAATAAAAAAGACTCTTAATTTCCTTTTGGACAGTCCAAACCTAGTATAACTACACTAATTTGTCTTGGCAAATATGAAGCAGTAGTGGGGAACATGACTACTGGAAAAGAAATCCAGAGCAATAGACAAAACAGAATAAAATAAACCTATCAATCATCTCTACATAAATTCGAGATTTACAGTTCAGTAGAAATAATCTTAAGAAGGGACTGCAATAAAGCGAGTGTCAACGACCACCTCAGTAGCAGGGCTAACTTGATTTCAGTTGGCAGCAAACTAAGATTTTACTCTAACCTCCAAGCTACGCAAGGTTCATGAAGTATTTTAAGACCATTTCAAGAAGGATAAAAATGTCAATAATGTTTCCCATTCCCTGTAGTCAGATGCACTGCTTTGGAGACCAGTCATTCAATTAGGGAAATGGATCCTTCTGGGCTGGTTTGACCAACCCCGTGTCTCCCACGCATCGTTTTGTCCCGCTGTTGAACCACATTTGTCATGATGACCATAAAAAGCCTAATCTTGCCATTGATATAATGTCTACTCTTTGACGCGGAGATGGTATTTCTGAAGATGCTCCGTGCAGACTGGAACAGAGAAGCCCCACTTCTCTGATAATCTTGTCCCCAAATTAATAGGCTGATATAAAAGTAAGCACCAGGCACAAGTCCGTGAAAGACAATATTTTGCTGCCACTAACAAGGGCTGATTTCTTTGTCTAAGTGTACAATATAGTAAAACTAAGCTTTATTTCCCAAGAGATGAAATACTTCATTTATTTGTGTAACTTCCTCAGACTTTATATTCTTGTGTGTTTCAGGACTTCAGTAGTTGCCTTCTTGTAATATTTCAGCTTTTAAGCTGTTTTCTTGCCTCACTGAACTCACATAAGATACATCTGAAAGCTTTAGTACAAATTTACTTCGAATAAAGTCTTCAATTCATTTTCATGGCACCAAAAAGACAGCTTTAATAACTGCAATGACAAATAAACTGGAAATCATTCCAGGCCTTTTCACTTAACTGACAAGTAGAACGCTCTCATAATGAGCCGCAGGTTTTACGTTTTCTCTTTGACCATAATAGCTTCATTTAAGAGCGTCAGACCCTGACACTTCATCATTTATCTACATTATTTCTCATCTTCTTTCAAATAAATTATGGAATACTAGACTGAGCACATAAAAACAAAGTGACTTGTTATCTGTAAACAGCAAGATAAATTGTCCAGAAGTTCCTCATTTAGTTCCTTTTAAATTTAAGGGCAAGTTATTGGTTGTACCTTTTTTTTTCTATCCCAATTTTTTGCATTTTTTTACAGCCATCTTATTCTGTTGCCAGTGGCCTTTGTGCAGCCATCCAAAGCCTGATGATAGTGCAGAAGGCATAAAATAATTCCATTATCCCAAGGTTGGACAGGGTAGTACAGAAAAGAAAAAATATTGAAAAAAATCAAATAAACAACTTCCATGGATATTTCTCTCCATCTGTAAAATTCCTCGTCCATAAAACATCTTGTCGTACTAGCAAATGTGACACATCCAAAGTAATGAACAGTGGGTCTGTAACTGTCCTCACCCTTAGAAAGATAGCTCTGATATTCACCATCAGCAAAGCCCCCCTTCCCTGCTGAAACACATTAATTCTTGTCTTAGAGCGGTGTTGAACACTTGGAGTTCACATTTATTTTATTTTAAAACCGTATTGTCTGAAACACAATTAGCAACACCGCATTTACATTTTAATTATTAGTGACAGATGAAATTAAGAGAGGTTCAGTTTAATAATATCGCGTGTTTCCACCGCACCTCCCCCTGTGAAAAATCACTGAGTGCATCTACCCAACGTCCTGGGGTGCGGAGACCCCTCGGCCCCCCGAGCCAAGTCCTGAAGCAAAATCTGTAAAGCCACATCCATGGCAAACAGCTGCCAGCACATTTAATCCTGCCAAGAGAGGGATTTTTGGGGAGACTGGTTAGACTATTCGTCTTTTAGAGACGGGGAAATAGAGACTTGGCATGTCTCGAGGAGGATTTCAATGGCGAAATCCAATGTTCTCAGTTTCAACCCTAGATCTTAAGCCCTACATCTCAAGACAAAGTAAAAACCAGAAAAGCAAAAAGTAGGTATGAAGCCTTTTCAGATTAGTCCTTCTTTTTACTTTGAAGGATTTCTTTAAAAAAACCAACACAACTATGACGAGACTTGGTCAACGGATTCCCTGTGTATTTCTGATCCCAAGAGACGCTCTGTCTCTCACCACCATCCTTGTGAAAATGAAGAGATAAAAAGAGCCTCAAAACCTCAAATCACTGGGAAGGACATCTCACCCAGGTGACCCCTTGGCTTGAACTTTGAGTTTTGGTGGCAATTTTCCACAGAGTCTTCCTTGACCAGAGTGCTGCACCATTGCCCAGGTTGAGGCATGGGGACATTTCCTGGTGTAGAGCAAACAGCCCCAGGCTTTGCACGGTGCTCAGCTTCGGTAGCAAACTGGACAGTGGAATCACGAGTTATATTAAAAGGCTGGTGAGCAATTCATGTATGAGTCACTGTGAGTCCACAGTGCAGAACAGCACCTACAGATCACTGCCACTCTCCCCTTGGACCCATGGAACTCCACCATTCCTCATGCCCAACCTCACAGACATAACCAGCTTTGCAGAAGAAAATGGTGTGGTCGGAGAAGGACTTCTCATAGGATTCCTCAGCACGTTTAAGGCCAGACCTTGACTCATTTGATTTTCCAGGTAATTTTTCTTTCAAGCTCTTCCCTCCCCTCTCTTCTCCAAGCTCCTGGTGCTGGCACTGTGGGCACACAGCCATCTTGCAATTCAATCATGTTATCTGTGCAGTACAGGCAACAATCAAATAAAGACAAAAATAAGAGTTTAAGCTGAGGTTCCCATCAGCTGCAATTCCATATACATAACATTTTAATTATATCTCATCTCCAGTGTAATAGTTAGAGATGCCATTTGATACAGCTTTTTTTTTTTATTTGAAAAATTAAATCTAACTAAATTAGCAAAAATAAAGTAGTAAAAGTTAATTGGGAATTATCTATTCCAAAATAACTCTTACTGGTAAATGCTTTGTGTGGTTATAAAAGGCTGATAAATATAATTGTATTTATGTAATGAGCATCATGTTTAATTTACTGTACTTGGTTGTTATACACCATTTTATGCAGGCCTCATAAGTGAGCTTCATATTATTGCTTGTATCGCTTTTAAAAAGAAATCACAATCAGATGCAGCACACAGGAAATGTCCAACAGATATTGAATAAGGTGGCGATTAACAATTTGTCCAGAGAAATATTCAGGATGATCTGCATCTGCATGACCTAAAAATAAGAGCATTTAGTAACACTCCGTACACTGATGGTTCATGCCTAAGTGGCTTGACACAACGCGTCGCGGTCTGGCATATGTAGCATGTGGTTTAGGAACTGGGATGTTAATCTCCGAGCTCGCTGTCAGATGGGCAATTACAGCCGAGTGCATAACAATGGAGCAATGCTTGCTCTGCGCCCCAGAAAAGGGTGAAATTTCATTTTTTGCACTTAATCTTCAGTTAATAAAATTTTGGTCAGATGTTTTCACATTCCAGAAAGCACAAGTCAACCCGGCCACTGACTTTGTGGGTTTCTCAGTTTGCTCTGGTTTAGGAATGGACTTGAGACTATGCCACTTTTCTGTTACTGTTATTAAAAATTATACGCAAAAAAAGCTTTGGCATAATGCCCCTGGTAAAGATTATTAAAACCAAGTGGCACCATGTCCAACACAGGAGATCTGTACATACTCCATGCATGTTCATACCATTTACAATGCAGAAAATGCCCAAAAGGAAGGTAAGATTTCTCTCTTATAAAGTTTTTCTTTTTCAGGGTTATTTTGGAGTATACACTTTTTACAAGGGCATGGAGTGATAGGACGAGGGTAATGGTTTTAAACTGAAAGAGGGGAGGTTTAGATGAGATATTAGGAAGAAATTCTTTGCTGTGAGGGTGGTGAGACACTGGCCCAGGTTGCCCAGAGAAGCTGTGGCTGCCCCCTCCCCGGCAGTGTTCAAGGCCAGGTTGCATGGGGCTTGGAGAAACCTGGTCTGGTGGAAGGTGTCCCTGCCCATGGCAGGGGGGTTGGAACTGGATGAGCTTTAAGGTCCCTTCCAACCCAAACCATTCTATGATTCTATGATGTCTGCTCCGCAATAAAAGCTAAGAGAAAGGAGGAGCAGGGGGCGCGTTCGTTATTACGACGTTTGTCTTCTGGAGAAACTGCTACACGTACTGAAGCCCTGCTTCCCAGAAAGTGGCTGGACGTCACCTGCTGATGGGAAGTAGAGAATAAATCTTTTGTTTTCCTTTGCTTCCGCACACAGCCTTTGCTTTTGCTTTATTAAACTGCCTTTATCTTGACCCACAAGTTCTTTTCTATCTTATTTTCTATCTTATTTTCCCACCCCCATCCTGCTGAGGAGGGGAGTGATAGAGCGGTTTGGTGGGCATGTGGCATCCCACCAAGGTCAACCCACCACAAGGAGTAACAATGTTCATTGGTCTTATAAATTACTACTTTTACATCATTTTGTTGTTGGCCTTTAATTTTGAAAATTATCTTCTATTTAACCCATTAAATGCTGGACACTCTGTGCATATACAGGATATTGGTTTTCCTCTCACGAGTGTTTAAAGGGATAGGCAGCTTGCTTAATCTAAGTCACCATTCATGAGATAAGTGAAGAGTTTGGCTTAAATTTAGGCCTGTTTGCAGGTTCTTGAAGGAGCAACCGTCATATTCATCTCAACAATCTTGTAGACACAGCAAGGCTTTTCTTTGCAGGAAAGAAAAAGAAGAAAAAATAGATCCACAACAAAACCCTATATGTTCCCATCCAAATCATTCTAGGCTGACAAAGACCAGTATAGAAATACAAAACTTGCAGTAGATTTATCAGTACTCCTCATCATGACAGTGGGAAAACCATAAAGTTAATTCTTTCTTATATTACCGAGACATAAAAAACCCAAGGTTATACAAAATGCTAGTATCTCTGAAAAAATAAATCTGAGATCCAGGCCCTGATCAGTATTGATAAAATCAGTCTTCATCTCAATACCCTTACGAGCATCCTTCAAGCAGACAAATAAAGAGGCCAATGTGTGCTGGTTTTTATCACAATTTTAAGATTATCCCACGATTTTGCTCATATCTAGCTAAAGATCTTTGAATGCACGGTGTTGGCAATACTATGAGGCTATGAAAATCCCTAGTTCCCATTACTGGTGTGTGACATATGTAGTAGATTAAGTTTCTCCACTCTGCTAGCACCTATGCACACAGTTAAGGACCTGTTCACATCCTATCCCAGCCTCCAGCCATCACATGCCACAGGACACCACATCTTGCACTCTCCTCTCAGTCACCACGGACACTGCAGAAACTCACTATATCTTCTATCTGGACAAACTTTTGACAGTATCCTTGCTCCCATTCAAAAAAACCTCTCAAAAGTCATAATGTTATAAAAATAATTAATATTGGACTTTCAGATTTCCTTTTAAACCACTGCAGTTCACAAGACAGCTAGAAATCTGAGATTCTCATGTAATTACAGCACTGGGGTCGGAAGACCAGCTCTCAAAATGAATACTGAAAATTCCAAAGAACATGAGGATTTTGAAGTTCTGGCAATGCTGCACTGCTTTTAGGCACTGAGTCCAACCAAAAAACCCTTCTTTGGAGCAAACTCATTGGCAGCAAGTCAGTAGGAATGACATGTTGACTTTGGAATACCAGAAAATCACGATATAGTTTTAATCAAAGAAAGGGCGTATTTCTTGCCAACTCCCCCATATCTACTCGAGCTTGACCTGGTTTCTGTTATTTCTGTTGTGGATACATAGCTGCAAGATTTATTGTATCAGATTAAAAGTAAAGGCTATTAATGTCAGATTCCATAGGGAATTTTTGTTAAGGCTTCTTAAGTTTAGTTTATTTATAAATTATCATCCTGAGGATTCTAAAAAGGGCTTTCCCCCCCTCTCTTATTCTAGTGACATTGTAATTTGTATTGCTGGTATTTCCATAGGAGAAGTCAATTAAGAATTACAATTTATTTCATTATAACAGGAGCTAAACTGGGGCTGTGCCTCTGTACGCAAGCTATTAACATATTTTACACTATTACAGTGCGAAAAAATAATATATCCTGCATCAAAACCTGAAAAAAAACCCAGTTAAGTCATCTAGCTTCTATGGACCACAAACGTGATCATGCAGTTTGCATGACGTTTCTCTACCCACCTGAGGATGGGTGTTCTTGCAGAGAGCAAGACACAACCACCTGGCTTAGCTGTTGTCCTACCAAGAAATCAAAAAGGTTGCTAAATGCTTTTTGTTGTAGTGAGGGAAAGAGGTACTTGATTGTTGGCTACCACCCTCTGTAGTGACCCGTTTAATGTTTTAAAACACTAGTTGTGTTGGTAAACCTTCTGAACATGTAATTGCGAGCAAGGTACTATATCTCACTGAGCATCCACATGGCTTAATTTTATTCTGTCAAGTTTCTGCTTGAGGTTTGGATAGATATTTAGCAGCGACTAGAAACCCGGTGCTTCTCACTGCCAACCACAGCCCAACAGAGGGGTCATAGTGAGACTTCTAAGGGCACTAGACAGAAGATATATAAAGGACTCTAGAGCTAATCTTCCTCTGCTCTCACTTGAGGTGACCTACTCAAATGTCTTAAGTCTTTCATCTGTTTTTACCTTCAACTATAAGATTCTTTAAACAGAAAGACACAAAGTCATGTACTCCTGCATAGATTACAATATCATAGATCATAATATATATGTAACTATACTAAACCCCACAAGATGTTCCTTATAATCTCATTTGCACTAAATATTACTTTTCCTATAGCTTGGGTTCAGAAAATAGTGTGCTTATGTTTGCTCGACTTTCTGCATCAGCAGACTTGAGATATTTCATGGCATAACGTTACTATTTGATACAAACATAGAGGATAATAATTAACCAAGAGCAAAAATTCAACAAACAGAAAGTACATAGGAAAACAGAGAGAACAGGTCTTGCCCCAGACAGTATGTCCTGTCTTCCAGTTCAGCACACCAGCACAAGCTTGTAACATCACCCAGCTTCGAGCGTACCAGCAAAGGCCAGTGAACACAGCATAACCACCAAGTGTATCATAACTACAGAAACATCTGTTCCAGATGGTTTTGATGTGTTGTGCATCACCATTTTTCACAATAGCCTGCAAAAGTTTTTATTTCTTATCTACAGCAGATTGATTATTATTATTATTTCAAGTAAAATTAACTCCCATTAAAGGTACTAGATGACAGCTGTGAAGACTGAGAGCCTTCATTTATTACCAGTCAAATAACATTATAATGGTGTCAGTGGTGCACGTTTTTCTCAATGCTGTACCATCACACGTACTCACAATATTAACGAAGCCCCCAGTGTGGGAAATTTTAATGTACAAGGTTGGACCACCCAGAAGAGCCTTGAAATGGGCACACCAATACACAGCTTCACTCAAAATAGCTGAAGTCCTGGTGTGGGTTCATTCACACGTTAACGTGGAAGACACGGAAATGAACATACTAATTACCCAAGTTTTAAAGTAAAAGTGATGGTTTAAGAGAAAATTATGTCCTTATAAAGTCTTTAGAATCATTTGGAAACACAGCATTTGCAATAAAATACACCAAACCTATTCTCACATGAAAAAATACTGATCTTTTTCTTTTTGACACAGTTGTAGGTGCCTTCGACACTGGAGTAAGGCAGAGAAAAATAAACCAGTGAAGTCATTATGAGCATGAGAAGGTATGCATGCCTTCGCTCCTTTTTTTCCTTTTAAAGCTGTCACATTTCCCCTGCTTCTTGTGTTTTCAAACCGTAAAGGATCCCTGTGTTTTCCCGAGACAAAGGATGGGCTCTAAAACTCTGTCTTCTGAAGTGATGAGTTAAAGAACACTGCAGGAGTACTTGCCAAATCATCCCGCCATTATTAATTCAGGCATGATGAAAGTGTTCATTTTAGCTATAATCATGTAATTCATCAAAATACTACTAGAGCATATCATTCTGAACTATTACACTGATACAGCACCTTATTGCACGTTCACCGAAAGCAGGAAATGTATTTTTTGATGCTTATCAACTGAAAAGCAATTCAGTTTGGGATTTTGGAAGCACCATCTTATGTTACAATAAAAAGGAAATTTCAAACATATTTTCTTGTACTTGTATGATGTTGTTGTTATGTATTTGGGTGATTATCTCCTACGACGAAGTTTAAAAATGGTAGAGCACTCAAACAGTGTATTTATCCAGTGCTGAAGGAAGGGAAGATTGGGTTAGGAATATACAAAATTATATGAAGTTTAAATGTAGATTTTGGTCTCTCTGCCCACTTCTAAAATCGCTTTAGAGGCCAAAATCTGTCTGCTGCAAGAACCTTTCAAAAAAGGTTCTTTGGAGTTCTTTCAATGACAAACAATACTTGTAAAAAACCTGAATCCCGTGATAAATCTCAGGATGTTAAAAGCAAGAGCAGCATCCTGGGGTCTGAAGATCCCCATCTCACCGTCTCGCGCCGTGATCGCCCTCTCGCTCTGCCTATCTGTCTCTTGCTCTGCACACACTTTTGTGAGCAAGTTGAAAATACAGAAAAAAAAAAGAAAAGAAAGAAAGAAAGGAAGAAAGAAATGTGAAATTAAATAAAGCCCTGCTAAGTACAGGCCTCGTTGATTCTCTTCACGAATTAGCCGAGGAGCCTTTGGCACAGAGCTGGCTGGTGCTGCAGCTGTGCAGGCTGCTGAGTGATGCACCTAGATAATTTCCAAAGAACAAAAAGTCGTTAATTGTCCACATCAGGAAAGCTTCATTATTACAAAGAGAAAAGCAAAAAGTTATCCATTCTCACTCTCAGGCAAAATCAAAGAAAACAAGATTAATGCATGCTAAATGCATAAAAGGCTACATTTGTAAGAGCTGGCAATGAGCTCCAGCACCCCTTTTTCTCTCTCCCCTTCTCCTCCCCCTCAGCCCCGGTGTGGGCATCCTCCTATGTGAATAAAAAGCAGAATTTGGGGATTGGAGGTGGGTGAGTGTGCAACAGATACACACACACACCTGAGCTTGCCATGCGACAACACCGGACAAGTCCCTTTTCCCCTACACAAATTAGGTGCCAACCTCCCAAAGTCTGGCTAAGCAGGTCAGGATTTACAAAAGCATCTTTTAATCTAGAGCAAAATACCCTTAGCAAAGGAATAAAATGTAAATTCACGTCTACCAGGAAGGCCATAAGCTGAAGGCATATACTTCCACTGCACGACAGTGAGGTGAAGGACTAGGGCTTGGATGACAGCGGAGGAGGAGAAAGAAATCATTTCTGAATTGCCCCTGTCTATTCCACTAATACAATAAAGCCACAGTGCTCCATCCTCCTTCATCCCCACCGCTCCACGTTGGCACAACAGATACATCAAAATAGACTCAATGCTTTTAGTTGAAAGTGAAAATAGAAAACACAAAGAAAAGAGGCTGTTACTGTAAAGACTGAGGGATGTAACCAAGTTACACACAGGGAGAATTCAGCAATATAATAGAAATTTACCTTTCAGAGGCTGCTGGCAAACCGAGAAATGGTTGGAAATGCTGTTCTAGTCGAAATCTCAATGTTTAAAGAGAAATTTAAAGAAGCCTAGAATGGACTGAATGAAATGTACAGGAATGGAAATTCAAAAACTTAATCCACAAAACAGAGCAAATTAAAAGGCTTTAAACAGGTGAGCAGCATAAGAAGAGATTCAGCAATAAAAAAAAATTATTGTTATTTGATGCTCATTATTTGATGGTTATGGCACCATGCTCCATGGTTCTGAAGCAAAAATACAGAAAAAGAATATTAAAACTGGACATTTGATGGAAAAAATATATTTGTTAGAAATAGAGCCCTCCTTTGGGGAATTTGAAGGTTTACAAATTTTTCTGGATGTTACATGGTGCCCTAAAGGTATAGTAGGATTTTATTCTTGATACATCAAAATCCAAACCCTTTTCCTTCAGGAAAAAAAAAAATGAATTCTCAAGTCAGTTGTAGGGGGCTGAGATTTGTACAAACTCTCCAAAGAAGATGATGCAATATAAATTAGGCCACTAAGTCAGGCCAAACTGATCAGCTCCTTCTGATAATATACATATACCTGACACTAAGTCAAAATCACCAACAGAGAACTCCTGTTCTCCTCCTGTTTTTTTTTCTTCTCCAGTATTTAAGTTTGCTTCCACAGTAAACAGACAAGTAGTTTAACTTCAACGCAAGCAGAGCATGGGCATGCAGCGTATAGGTCTCCTCCACACAACTCTTGACAATAATTGCATTTATTAAGGATGTTTAGGAAGCAGCCCAGTTTTACAAGTGTATATATTAAACCTGAACAAACAGTAAATTATTGTTGGAAGCAATGTTTTCTATTGAATATTAAAGTAAGTTAGTAACATTTACTATTCTATTCGGTAATTATTTGAGAGTAATTAGAAGCTAATAGCTACCAGTTTATAGCTATTGAGTCTCTTTAGCACTACAACTTGGCTTTTATATGATCCTTTTGTTTATTTTCACTATAATAGTCTCTGCAGCCCACCTTCATACAAACACACACCTCTTCTTCTCTACCTCTTAAAGTACCCAAAAATCAGGGAAATGAGTAAACCAACCACAAAACAAAATTATTTCCCCTTCGAGGAAGCTCTTTCTATTCTTCAGCTACAAAAGTGATTAAATTTAAGCATGTGAGTAATTATATTAACAGATTTACTTGGACGATCAGGAGTATAAGGTGCATCCACACACACCTGGCTCCTCCAGCACAGCAAGCACTTTTATTCAGGAAGAAATTATGAGAAACAGCAGACCACATATTTTATGTATCATGGAAAGAGAGAACACTACAGTTTCTTTCATCCCATTTTCCAGTGAGAAATAGATGCTTTTCCATTGCTGGAGTGATCCCACACCAGAAGGGTGAAGCAATTTCACAGCCTGTGGGTACAAAATTAGTTTTTTCACATGATTCCCTTTGAGCAAGTTTCTAAACACTGCGCTGGATCCATGATTTTCCATATCTTAAGTAGTTATTGTCATTGTCCATCTATAGGTGTCTTAGCACTGCTGGTGTAAGACATCTGAGCTAGGTACAAACTAGCTTTGCAATCAACACTGAGCTGCAGCGTGCCACGGGTACACAGATATATCTATTTTATACCCAATTTGCCAGCAAAAGGTTACTTTCATAATAAATAAACCTTACGTGTCAAGCATTAAAGTTTCTATGGAGCAAGATATAAAGCCAGGCCTAAGTTTAAATACATCACCAAGTGGACCAGGCTCATAAGGCGAAGTGTCACACAGTGTACATCTCCTACAAGCTGAAGCAAGCCCTAAAATGTGAATATTTGCTGCCAGCTACCTTGCAGACATTTTTAGGTGAGAAAGTTTCATTCCATTCAAGGATGCCAAAAACTTTCCTGACAAAAGCGTACAGTAGCCAAAGCTGAAACAACTATGTTTTCTGAAAACATAGAAGCTGTGGCTGCCCCCTCCCTGGCCGTGTTCAAGGCCAGGTTGGATGGGGCTTGGAGCAACCTTGTCTGGTGGAAGGTGTCCCTGCCCGTGGCAGGGGGGTCGAACTAAATGATCTTTAAGGTCCCTTTCAACCCAAACCATTCTGTGATTCCATGATAACAAACCTTGATATGTCAATATTCACCTCCTACTTTCTGGTTTATGGAACAAAGCCTGTTGACAGCATGCAGCAAAGCCCTGCTGTGCTCTCCAAGCTTCTGACACCTGTATCTAGAGGAAGAGCTGTGGGAAACCAAGCTGCACCTTCAACTGTCAGAAAATGCTCTGGAAGGAAGTACGAGTGGTCAGAAATATTCGAATCAGGTGTGACAGGAGTGATCCCAAAGCACCACTTCACCGGGGCAGGGACAGCAGCCTGCAGATCGCTCCTCGTCTCGCTAACGCTCAAAGCCATCGACAAGGATGACAGGAATAACCGTGGCATTTAACCACTCAACTTTTTCACTGAACTACATTTTCCTACCATATAAGCTCACTTGTTTTTTTTTTTTAAATCATCATCTAAGCTTATAAGTAATATTTCTGAAAGAAGAGAATGATTTCTGAAAGAAGAGAATGTTAGATATAACAAAATAATGACGAAAATCTCATTTACTTAATAAAATTCCTTTGATTTTAAATCAAAACTCATCTCCATCCATTTGAACTTTAACTACCTAATTTTGTCTCACATTTCAGATAACACATAGTAAATGTAATTTGTCATCATAAACGTATTATTATTTAATCATATGAAAGTTTTGGTTTATCTTGAGAAAATATTTATAGTAGTTTTAATACATGGGATCCATTCTTGACAGAAATGATGAAACAGATTTATCACCCTTGACAAATTATATTGCAAAACGTCCTCTCCTGACTGCTTACAACAGAAATATTAACAACACGCACAACTGGAACACCACCTGTGATTCTCATTTCTTTAGGTTAATATCACGGCACCCTTGAATCCCTTTTCGTGGAGACTATACAGTACTTCGAATGTGAGTTACTTATAAGAGTAATTCTATGAATGACTGAAACCTGTAGCCCTTTAAATCAAACTAAGTAGTGTTTTATTAAAGTGCCCAGCAAATCAATCTAAATCCAAGGATAATAAAGCCCTAATCAGGTGGTAGAAAAAATAATAGGTTGTCATGCATGAGGAAAAATAGGCAATCATGGAATGTTTTCTTTAATTAGGTTGTGTAAAGTGGAAGAACTGAGTAGGAACTGGCAAGACATTCATCATGAGCAAGGTGGGAAATTATTTAGATTACTGAGGAAGGAAAATTGAGTGTGAAGTACTGAGATTTGACTGGACAGAAAATTAAAACTGTTTTGATATTCATGTCACTTACTTTTGGCAACTTATTGGCAGGTATGGGTTTTCAAAGTAGTTTGAATCCAGATCTTTCTGTCCCCATATAATTTACTCTAACTTTTAATGGCATTAGCATATGCAGATTCTGCCTGTGCCTCCCAGAGGGACAGAGTGGAAATTCATCTCCATAGAATTTTAGCTGGAAAAATCACGTGGATTCAATTGTTACGTTGAAATAAAGCAGTTACTTCTATTATCCCAGGTCATTAGTACATGGCCAGGTATTGAAGCTGCTTTACAAATTGCAAACACCATGAGACAGATTATTTAGACAGTCAACAAATGTTCCAAAGTTAGGGAAACTCACTTAGTATATTAGATTATAATGATGATTATTATTATTACTACTACTATTATTATTTTTAGATTATTTCTCAGCCATTCAATGCTGAATTCATCTCTGGTATGTATAAAAACATTTACAGTACTAAGGCAAACTTATAAATGTCAAAAATAAATAAAAAACAACCTAGAGCCTTTCAGAGAGGTTCTAATTACAATGCACTTTAATTTAGTCAGCATTTTTCACACCTATCCTAAAGCCCTAGGCAGCACAGCATACACAGAGGACTCCTGAGTTCTTCCCAGCTGTGATAACATTTCAGTATCGGACTGAGAGATCTTCTCTCTGTCTTCTCTCTCATTTCATTGAGATGTTAAAATGGTACATTAATAATTATTTTGGAATTCTGTCATTATAAAAACCATTATTGGCTAATGAGAAAGAGTTATATTGACTCTTAGTAGTCCCTTCTCTCTCTGTTGTGCTCGATAGTGGCTTCGATACCATAAATGCAGAAAAAGTTCCTAAACTTCTTTAATTCTAATATTAACCATGAAAGTTGCCATCTCATAAAATCAACGATTTCACTAGCAGAAATCATTTTAAACTTAAGCTGACTTTAAAACTGTCTTCTTCTAGGCAGAGTTTCAGTTTCATGAAAATTACATCGATATCTAAGAACTTTAAAAATTTTGCTCAACCGAAAGCTCATTATTTTGTTGTAAAATCTGCAGCTGAGGAATACCCAGGAATGAATTATGCTCTACAGATTTTCTTGGAGCAATGGGTGCTCCAAGTAAGAGGCAACCAAGATGTTTGCCCACTTCTGAGCCACTAAGTTCAGAAAAACAGACACCGTAGCAGGCTGCAGCGCAGGCAGGTTGGCAGAAAATCGGGGACAGTCACATAGTCACCAAACCCCACCCATTCCTACGCGGATGCTGATGAAATGGTGAACCCCAGTTCAAAAAATGTTTCAGCTGAAACCTTTAACCAAGTCTGCTCTGGTAGATACTCTGTGCAGGAGGAGATATGACACAGTTATTGCCAGATCTGTACACAAAGTTTCTTTGGAGAGAGTCTTCAGACAAATAACTAAGTTTGAGTCTAAAAGCTGAGAGAACACTTCAAATTCATGTTTTCTGTTTTTTTAACAGAAGTTCTGCTCACACCTTTGAAAAAGGGCGCTGTTTTCCCTTCTGTGTTATTTTAAGAGTAAATAGAAATGCTTCATGGAAGAATTTTCACATCAAAAAAGTTTCATGATAGTTTTCTCCTTATTGACTGGCCTGACCCTCAGGAATGGCATTCAAGGTTTTCTTCGGAGGCTGCTTGGCTGAGCAAGGATGTGAGGAGCCGTCTGATTTAGCGGTTCAGAGCACCAAGCAGGAGAGTTGCCCCCTCCAGCCCACCACTCCCAAAGAACAAACCTACAAATCACTTGTCACCAACTTTGATCTACCTTGTTTCAGGTGGTTTCCTCTCTGTCTATTATTTCTGCTAAGAGACCCGTGAAAATTAAATACAGACCCCATCAATGCTTGAGTGACCTAGTGCTCCATCATACCAGCAGTGTAATAGCAATAAATCATTTCAACTTTAATCTATTGTTATTGATGAATGTACAATTATTTGTCATCTAATATGCTGAAAATGATGACCAAAGAAATAGATCAACTTTTTTTCTTCTTCCAAGTACGGCATTGATGGATTGTATCCCTAAGCTGTTATTACACTTATAATGTACTCTTCTGCTATGACAGCACAGCTAGTTTTTTAATCATTCCATAGTAATCAACTTAAGACAACATAGCAAGACTCATAACTCATGTTCTTTTCATTTTTGGCAGTGATGGGAAATGAAAATGTTTTTATTCTTTTGAAATAATTCTTACCTGACTAGGCTGAAGATTGCTTTAAAATTGTAAATAAATGGTTGGTTATTGAGCTGGAACTGAAAAGTGCCACATTAAAATGCCCATTTCTGAAGAAAAAATAATAATTTAGGCCTGAGTGGAGCTAGAGTTGGTTAAAAAAAAATACTTTGCTTTTCTTTTAACTGGTTCAGTGCTAACTAAAATCTGTACTTGCTGGTTAAGTTATACAAGCAACGCCCCTATTGCCATATTTAAGAGCAGCCTAAGTCTGGAAAGACAGACTGGCTTAGTGAAGTCTTCGCAGGGTACGTTTTTAAAAACTCCTTTTGAAAATCTGTGGACTTAGGAACTGCTTTCCGTTTCAGTAGCAACTCAGAAGTAAGATGTTCTAGAAACTGTGATCAACTTAAGTCTGGTAGATTACCTGGAGCTTGTAAAAATCTCTTGGAAGAGGAAAAAGAAAAAGTCAGTCATTTCTCAAGGCATAAGGGTCAGAAGACCAGACGCTGCTTTCTAGGAGTCACCATACTTCTGAAACATGTATGCAATATAAGAAGAGAAAATACTTCAACAAACTTTTTCTTGATCATATGTCTGGAAAAACGTGCCACTGCAACACTACCAAAAAACACACACTAATAAAAACACCTTTTTTTTTTTAAATGGTGGCTCTGATCTGATGGGTTTGTATGAAAAAAAATTACAGGATCTGCCCCATTAAATGGGATTTGGCTTTTAGTGCACATTCCCTATATTTTATTTTAAAGTGCCCATGCTAAGACCGTAGAGAACTTTCTGTCTTACAGAATACAGAGGACTGAAGAGAGGTCTGTAACTGAAATATGTTATTGTCCAGCAGCCTCAGACAGCCTTCGCAGCACGCAACAGCCTGCGCAAAGCAGCTTTCTCTCACCCCTGTCATCCCACCTTCATCTTCATATATTTCTATCTATTTTTCTGCTCATTTTTCAACTGCTTTGCAGTGTCATACCCTCTGCTGGGCAAAATCTGACCTCCTGCCTCGCTGCTGCTGTGCCTCTGGGTCTTGTCTCACCCCGTTTGGGCGCTGGTGGCTGCTGGGATGGGAGTCCCCTGTCCCTCCTCCGGCTCGCAGTGACAACCTCTGCCCTCCCCATAGAGCAAAGTGTCTGCCAGGTTTATTTTACCTCTGAGAATTCTTAATTGTGACCCTTTCATCTTATTTCTCTCTTGTTTGTAAATAATAAACTCAGTCACTTGCTCTCCTGTTTGTCATCTATCTGTCTTCCATCACTCTGATGATTTCAGCTTCTGGGAAGTAATTTTAATTTTTGCAGACCAAAGTCCAATATTAGGCTGGGGAAAAAAAAAAACATCTTTCACAGTGCAGTTCCCATCCCTGAATCAGAGGTTTCACTGGACTTTTGTCATAGTTTAATGCAGGTAATGCATCTAGCTTTTCTTTCAAGCTGCTAAGTCATTCCTCCCTGAACTCAACTCTTTGTGGGGAAACCACGTGTTTACAGCACAGAAGAGTTTAATTCTCCAAAGCAAGAATTTGACAATGAAATTTGACATCACTTTTGTTTTGAAATCCCTTTACTGTTACGGCTTGGTCCCTGCGGCCATTTAGGAACAAATTAAACAATATCAGAATTTTCCTGACAACAATTACGACCAACTATTTCCTCATTCACCAAGGTTTTTTTTCATTGCCATTAACACAACTTGAGTAAATGAAACAGAAACAACGGGTAGGGCTAAATGTTGAAAAAGGACACTCCCTTTATCAAGAAGCAGCATAATACACCTTCAGCAAGATGATTTTCAAAAATTCCTAAGAAAACAGAGAACTCAAAACTTACTTTTCTGCAGCAGGGACCCAACCTGGTTCAAAAGCAACCTTGACTCTATGAAAACCACCCACTGCTTGCACACACTGGAGACCCTCATCTCCAACCCAACTCCAAAACTGCAAATCTCAGCAGCTATGATCAATGCATTCCCTGAAGCCCATGTACCTAAAGATGAATTTAACTTTTTGCTGGTCCTATAACAATGGACCATATATGGCCTCTTCTGTATCTGTATTCTGTATTCTGTGTCTGCCAGCCTGATCCCGTCTACAAGCAGAGGACCAGTTTTTAAGCAATCTGGGTGTATGGACCCTCCTCTCTCAAATTATTCAATTGATCTTGAACACCTAAGAAAAATACTTTCACACAAAATGAACCCATGCTGCTGGCAGATGTAAGCAATGTTGGCCGAAACAAGCAAAGAAAGGAATGGTGAGCATCACCATGAGTGGGAAACCATCTCTCGGCTCGGACTCACACAGCCCACTGGTACCCAGGTAGTTTTCCTCAAATCCAGAAAAACTCTCTTCCAAGACAGGCAGCTCTAGTGAAATGTAGGCTGTATGTTCAGGAAACATTCGGGGGGGAAAAAGCAAAAAAAAAAGTTTTGTAGTTTTTTTTTTGTTTATTTGAGTTGGCAGCAAAATTTCATGTGAGGAATTTTCAGGGAAGCTCAAGTCATTGTCAGACTCCTCGCATGACAGAGCCAAGAAGTAGCTATGTCTCCTCCATCCCTGAGTAACTTGTAAAGGAGATACTGCCAGGAACAATCCTCCAAAGAAACTGGGCTCTCAGCGCTGCTCTCAAACACGAGTGCTCCTTTACAGCCTTTTAAAACCCTTAATCTTTCTAACCATCCAACTCGGATACCAGAGCTGGTCAGCACGCAACCTCCCCCAAGAAAAAAAAGAATGAAAGTGAAAATGCCGTGGTAAGCAATGAGAAATGTAGATTACCAACTTTAACAAGGCTCCACAAATCACCGACGTCTCACGTTGCAAAGGTCGGCTCCGGCATGGTTACTGATATATTCCACTTGTGATGGCTGCGCTCTTGTATGGCTGAAATGGGCTCTATATGTCACACAGATTGGGGCTGGATTGCTACCGAAGGAGCAAAGCCATCACTCTACAGACGCACAAATACTGGGTATGTTGTTACACAGGAAAGTCAGGAGCTGGGTGTTTGTCTTCCATCCTAAAAGAGCCATAAGTACCATAAAATTCCCCCAGAAAAACTCCTTTAAATGCCTACAGTTTAAAAAGTTGTTAAAATCAATCAAGTTTTGTTCTGCTCATAGTATATGATAAAACTAAAATACGCAATGTAATTTTTTAAAATGTGAAAAGGGATTTAAAACAAACATGGGAATGTTCCCCTTAATGTACTGACTCCATCAGAAAGCCCAAGCACGCTGATTCGAAAGCGCCCGTTAATCAGTCCCAAAGACAGACGAGCTACGGAGGAAGAACTGGGTTGGCAGGGTTTTTTACTGGTTCTGCAAAAGGTCAAGACCTTTTAAAATTATTTTATGGGAAAGTGCAGCATTGAGAGATGCAAGCTGTCAGTCAGAGCCCTGTAGTGACTGAGGCACACAGGTACCAGTTCTCCTCACAATGTTACGGGATACGATGTGAGATAAATTCATACCTGTTTAACACATCTTCAAAACTCCTTTGTATAGTCTCATTTCAACAGGCTGCCCAGGGAGGGTGGGGAGTCTCCTTCTCTGGAGATATTCAAGACCCACCTGGACGCAACCCTGTGCAACATGCTCTAGATGAACCTGCTTTGGCAGGGGGTTGGACTAGATGATCTCCAGAGGTCCCTTCCAACCCTTAACCAGTCTGTGATTCTGTGTAACAGTCTCATGATCTCAAATACATATTTCTAGACCAAAGAATATTTTCTTTTCCTTAGAGACCTTTGTCCTCTGCTTGCTTTGCTTGCATTTCTCATCCCCCACTTGTTGCAAATGCCTGTAGCAATTTCCGTTGCATCACTTCTACTGATCATAGCAAAACATTTCTTTACCAATAAACAGCATCGAAGCAGCAGAGACTCTTTACCAACAAGAATAACTGATTCTGGAAGATAAACTATTACATCTTCACCAAAAGCATACAACATTCAACTCCAGAAATCTGCTTTTTGCTATTAAATGTTGGGACCATTATTCATGCCTTTTTTCATGAGAAATGCCTAATAATTAACACAGAATGTTACACTTAAAACAACAACAAAAAGACCCAACAAATAACACCTAAAGTCCTGCCTATTTAGCAACCAGACTAAGCTCTATTTGCTTTTCCACAGAATTTGTTTAGGGAATTATGAATGTTACTAAGTTGCTTGGTGCTCCTTGCCTCTAGTCATCATTATCAGTTATCTTTACGGGTAATTATTTTTCTTAAAATCATGACCCATTTGATATCTTAAAAACAGCAACATTAATTTTCATTTGTCACATAGTTGGGTATAAATTGACTACATGTTAATAGCATTCTTCTTGAGTAATCAGTTCTACATGGTTAACCTAAAAATTGCCAAAATGTTGTTTACTATCCATTTGTATCTGAAGAAAAAGGGAGCCACGATCCATGAGTTAGAGCAGGATTAATTTACTTTCTGATCTGTGTTAAAACTTGCCACAATGATTCATAATCTTTTCACTCAATATTTATCCTGACAAAACTATTTCACTCGGAGAGCTCCTCGTAGTGTAATAACGCTGCCCAAAAGCATCGCTGCTTCCTCATGCTTGCAATTGGTTTCAGTATATGCAACACAGAGGTAGGTATGGTTTTTTAGGTAGGGGTTTAGGGTTGGTTTTGGTTTTTTAAAATGTATTCTAACTTTTTTCTCTTTTTTTTCCCCTGATACAGAACATAGTCGATGGTCTTTACCACCATCTAGTGGATCTGATTACTTACAGCAAGCCACAACAATATCAAAGACTAGAGACAAAAAGTATTTTTCACCTGTCGTATATACATGGAATTTATCTGCCTTATGGAAAATGGGCATTATTTATCACATTGTGTTTATTTCTGTATTGCAGCCTGTCAGACAACACCACCACTTCATTAAAAATGGGGAAAACAGACTCCAAGGGAGATAGTGCTTGAAATTTAAAAAAAAAAGTGAGAGGGTATACAGGGCTTAATTGAGCTCACAGTTATTTTTATAACAAATGAAGAGCTTTGGGGTCAGAATACTATTCCCAGTCTTCAAAGATGAACATCAATTAACCAACAAATCTCACAAATGAAAGAGCCTGAAATACAAACTACTTCTCCTCTGAGAATATGTCTATAGCTAAAATACAAATACCTCCATTTATTTTTGATGGAGCGAAAAGAAGAGACACTGATGACTGACAATTTTTTCCCCCACCACATCAAAACGGATTCCAACCCCACAAAAACCCTTTTCAAATGGACACTGCTGCCCACTGCTTGGAGGTGGGGAAGAGGAGTGGTTTTTCCATGCTGGGTTTAGTGATGAGGATCTGGCTTCTGCTTTGGCTACAGGATCCTGATATGACTTTGAGCCAGGACTTTTAGATTCTGACCCTTACCTGCACACTGGAGAAAACACCTCCGTCATTCCCAAGCGTTAGGATTTAAGGTGGGTTTTACTGGGGACGTTTGTTCCCCCCTAAGCCCCTTGGGCAAGACTGAGACTAGTGACATTTTTCTAAAAATGCTTCTTGTTCTGAATTTTTTTGTGTGTTCGGAGCAAAATTTATTGGTGCCCCAAGCAAAATTGATTCTCTTGGTGCCAGAAGGTGTATCTGTACTGCGACTGCTGCCACGCTCCACAACACACTGCCAGCCATGCCGACGGCCTCCCTCAGATATTTGCCACCTTAGGAGTGCATGATTTTATAAAAAATTGAGTGGAATTCAGACAAGTTTCCAAACTAACGTTGAGTGGTTTTGCCTTCAGTGTACTGACGACGTGTTTTTCTCTCAAATACATAAACGTATCGTTTGATAAGTAATCCATTATTTTTAATTCTGCATCACCTTATTCATTCCTCAGCCCTGGCCAGGTTACAGGCTCACCGAGCCTTTGCTCACCCACCTGGAAAGAAATAGTATATTAATCGCTGTGCATGTGATGTGGTCAACGATCCACACCCACAACTGCTGCATTTCGGCTGAGGGAGCTGGGGTGTTTAGCCTGGAGAAGAGGAGGCTCAGAGGTGACCTTAGTGCAGTCTACAACTACCTGAAGGGAGGTTGTAGTGAAGTGGGAGTCGGCCTCTTCTCCCAGGCAACTAGCGATAGGACAAGAGGACATAGCCTCAAGCTTCGCCTGGGAAGGTTCAGGTTGGACATTAGGAAGCATTTCTTCTCAGCAAGGGTCATTAGCCATTGGAAGGGGCTGCCCAGGGAGGTGGTGGAGTCACCATCTCTGGAAGGGTTTAAGAAAAGCCTGGACATGGCACTTAGTGCCCTGGTCTAGTTGCCAGGGTGATGTCAGGGCAATGGTTGGACTCGATGATCCCAGAGGGCTCTTCCAACCTGACTGATTCTGTGATTCTGTGATACTGCCACACACACAACTGCATGGGGTCACTATATGAATATACAGCTCCTCCAGTGTTCCCAAATGATTTTTGGAGTTGCTCCATGTCAGTGAAATTTGCTTGCCTTCTCCCTCACTGCAAACAGCACATTTTTAAGCAGTGAGCAGAAATGTCACTGTGACCTGCAGCCACTTGGGGCTTTCCCCACCTTCTCCCAGTCTGGGAAACTCCGATCACCCAGTTTATAGAGCAGTCAGATGCACAAATGAAACTTTATGCACTTGCCAAGACACTGGAGGTTTCTTCTCCAACTTATGTTTATCTCACTGCTTTATAACATTTGAAGGCAACATCACCATTATGATGGACAGGTTTCCTTATCCAGAATCTCTCCGTAAAGGAGCTAATGGCACAGATCACAGAATCAATCAGGTTGGAAGAGCCCTCTGGGATCATCGAGTCCAACCATTGCCCTGACACCACCATGGCAACTAGACCAGGGCACTAAGTGCCATGTCCAGGCTCTTCTTAAACCCCTCCAGAGATGGTGACTCCACCACCTCCCTGGGCAGCCCCTTCCAATGGCTAATGACCCTTGCTGAGAAGAAATGCTTCCTAATGTCCAACCTGAACTTCCCCTGGCGAAGCTTGAGGCTGTGTCCTCTTGTCCTATCGCTGGTTGCCTGGGAGAAGAGGCCGACTCCCACTTCACTACTCCCTTCAGGTAGTTGTAGACTGCACTAAGGTCACCTCTGAGCCTCCCCTTCTCCAGGCTAAACACCCCCAGCTCCCTCAGCCGTTCCTCGTAGGTCAGACCCTCCAGATCCTCCAGGCACTGGCAAACCCTACCCTGCTCAGGGGTTTATTCTAAACTCTGGCCTTTATTTAAAAAAAAAAAAAAGAAGAATTTTTTGAAAAGGAAGAAGAAATCCCCCAAGCAGCTTCTCTCATTGACACCCAGTAGCAGGACTGTGTCCTTCCTGGAGGGACCTCTGATTTTGCACCTGATTAAATAGTAACTCAGGGTTAGAGTCATGCTCTTGGTGACTCAGTGATCTGGTTGACTGGCTGACAATCTCCACAGGGTAGAGTGCAATTTACTTGTGTGCCCCAATTAGCAGTGCTAATTGGGGCACAAAATCTTTGTAAATTTTTTATTTTTTTTTTTTCAGTCAACCACCATTCTGGGAATGGCAAGCGGGCGCTGAAACGGGAGGGGGCTGACCTGCCCTGCTCTTCAAACGCCTGAACAGAGAGTGGGCAAAGTGCTATTTAAAGGTATCTAGATGAAGGTAGAAGTTTTGGTGTGTCTTCTTAACTGTTTTGAAATTCTGCATCTCAGCACAGAATGGAGCAGCTGCTCGAGGGGGAATTTCTCAGGGCCTGGCAAGCCCCAGGTGATGCTGAGCCCTCCCAGATCTGCTCTGCAAACTTTGTGCATCTGTAATTCTGTCCTGCATACGCTGGAGAATCCCAAACCTGATATTTTAGCTCTGGTTTCAATCAGTTAGTAAAGAATGCTAAATTTATGGAAAAAGAACAGCAACACAGGATCTTAGAATAATCTGAAAGATTTCTGATCATATGAAGTTTTTCTTAGAACAACAGAGCAGAGCAAAGAAGTATTTTTTACTAAAACGTGCAGGGAATTACTTAGGCTTATATGCAATTATTTCAGCTGGATGTCAGATACTACAGGTACTAAGCAAATGTTAGTAACTCTTTTAACATCATTATTCTGGTATTTGCATACAGAAATGGCACTTCAGATGCTTAACTGCCATTAGCATGCATTAATATTTGTTTTGCATCTACAGTTGTAAGTTAACTGTTAGTGTAAATATAAGCATGAAATAAGTTGTACACTTTTGCACACACAAAAATTAGCTCTTTTAAGATCACGCGGTGCTTACTGGATCATTTCTGTGGCTGATGCTCCAAACAGAATCCCAGATTACAATATAAATATTTATCAATTCAAAGAGGATGTGTAAAATAAACAGCCTAGAAAATGAGATGCTTTTTGCTTTTTTATTATGCCATTTGATAACACTGTAAAAGAATTACTATGCACTTCTCCCACTAAAAAACTCTCCATTCCAGAAGCTCAAGCTGATTTTATTTTGATCTATTATAATAATAAAAGAACAATTATCTCTTTCCTAGAAGCTTCAAGCCTAAATCACCTCATGTGCTTAATTCAGGATAGTGTGAAAAACCACAGCATTAAGAAAGGGCCATCTCACACTGCTCCAGTCAAGCACCAAAGGGTATAAAACCAACAAGACATTTGAAACCTGGACTTGCTGTTTTGTTTGCTCCTAGTTTATCTGGACTTTACTTGATTAGAGCATGGATGTACACAGTTAAACTTATCCTTAACTTGCAAACTAATTAAGCTCACACACGTACTAAGGTGCCACGGAAGCAAACAGTGAGCCAAAAAGCACACAGCCACAGAGCTTTTAACGCCCCGTGGTCCTGCTTGCCAGGTGGCACCTCTGTCGCACTGTCCCATGGTGTGAGGTCCTGCCTGCAGATAAACTGCATGAAGCATTTTCTCCACTGTATAAATTATCCCTCCTGCAAAAAGATTAAACCAGGTTGCATGTGCATGCCCCTGGCACTTCAGCTGAGCCAAACTGTGCCTTTGCAATGGATTTAGAATTAAGAGAGCGACTATATGTCTTCTCTCTGAGCCAAAACAACTGTCTTTATCAGGAGTTAAGCAGAACTGTGGATCTGGCCCATTTTACTTACATATACAGACATAGCCAAACACTTTTGAAGCTGCTAAACAGTTTTAAAACAAATACAGGCAAAATCAAAAGCAAAGACAAATAGAAGCATTTCCATTTGTATCTGCTTTGGTTCCAGCAAACACCTATAGTTTACTCCAAATCACCTACACCCAAAAATGGAGACTTGTGACACCGACATTAGCATCCTTCATCACCCACACATAACACTCAGAATTGCATAATAAAGTTTGTATTCAGCCCAGGTGAATTATTCCCACGTCCTTGCCCATAAAATAATTTCCTCTGTTCGGCCACGCATGCGTGTTGCTGCTGGAGCCCTTGTCTCGCTTTTGGCAGAAGGGATAAAGGGAGCCTCAGCTCAGGACTCACTTCCCAACCATCCCGGGGAGCGCCCTGGAGTCAGCGTGGTCCAGAGACACACGCAAGTAGCAAAGCAGCCAGTCAGCAGATGTTTCTCTCCCGAGGCACTAAAACTGTCTATTTCTGTCTCCCAAAATTGAAAGCAGTCCTTCTGCCAGCCTTCCCACGCCTGCCTTCAATCCTCCTCCCTCCTTAACCATGGGGCTTCCTTCAGACGTCTGAGACCTTTACAAACGTTCAAAGCTAAATCTTATCTTTGTAACCTGGGCTCATCTGAAGTGAGGTACAAGCGCAGATTCCCAAATGCCTTACAGGAGTTAAGCAGCAGCTCCACGTGCTTTCACTCTCCCCGTTGGGCTCCCCTAAAATCCCGATGTTTTCACTGTTACACGGATGCTTCACCACTTCCCAGCAGGTCCCTTCCCTTCTCCTTCCCCTGGAAAGGTCTGGCAAAACCATCTCTCCAACGGGTTTTGAAATGACATCTCTTCCCCTCCTTGTGTTACTCTCTTCCCTTTGTGATTTCACCTTTCCAGAGCCATTACCTCGGCCTGTTCATTCCCCAGAGATCCACCCTGTCCCTCGGGGCTCCCAAGTCAGCCGCTTTGCACAATGCTGTCAATTTATTTGCACGCTCCTCATTTCAAAGCAGAGGGCACATTAAATTTGGTGACTACGCAAACGCTTAAATTTCAGCACACACCTCGTTAGACTGAGCCCAAATGTACTTTCCTTAGGGGAAATTCAAGGATTGAGAAGCCCACGCAGTCACACTCTGTGTCCCCAGCTGAGGTGGAGGAGAAGAATATCTATATGCATACATATTTTGAAATGAATGTATATTAAGAACAATACTTTCAGTAAAAGAAATTCTCAACCATTCTTTTTTTTTCCCCACAGTAAGATGAATAAGCTCAAAAGGGAAGGAGTGTGATAAAAAGGAAAACCCAAAGAGGAAGGAACAGACGGGAATCGTGTGCAGCTGGGAAGGAAAAGCTTTGCAACAGTAATTAATATGGAAATAATCTTCACCCACTCTGCAGAAAGCGTGACATATGTTAAGGTCATTCCAACTCAGAAAATCTTTTCTAAGCTGAATCCTTAAAGGAGGAAGATTTAAATTAATAGGTACAAATACCCTGGGCTACCCAGGCCGCACGAGAGTGACCACAATTACAAGCCCAGGCCAAAGGAGAAGAGAGGAGATCACCTAAAGCACAGTCTGACCCAACAGCGTCCTCTCGAGAAGGACAGCAGAAAGGCTGCTCCTTGGAAGTCCTGTCTATGGACATAGAGGTGTAGGTGGGGAACTGTGAAAGCAGTAATTCCTTCTCAGATATTACTCTCTGACAGTATATTTAGGAAGAGCACAGAGGAGTTACAGTAATTAATCAGAACCATTATAGCAGGCTGGCAATAACAGCTCGTAGTTGACTTCCAGCCACCATCACTGAGGGCACAGACAAACCCACTTGACTTGCATGAGTCAATCTGTCCTCCTGGTGATTCCACACAACCCCATTTTCTTCCAGGCAATGACAAACTCCGTCTGCCTTCATCACCGGGCTGAAAACAGAATTTCCTATGCAAGTCACACCTGTAAAAATGTATTCAACATGACAGAGCTAATCAATGACAATGCTGCGGGGACAGCTGAATACTGCTTCCACAGAGATCAGCCCCGGTTTGTAAAAACTCTGGGCCACAAATAATTCACCGCCCCTTTATTAAATAATTAGATATTAACAGAGAACCGCTGATTAGACTGTACTGATATCATAGTGTATATTTTCTCTCTTGACTTTGTCACTGAGGTCACCATACAACCCAAAGCTGAGGAGGATAGAGGGAGACAGTGTATGGGCTTAGCTATGTAGAGAAGCCTTTCATTAACCTTGCTGATCCCCCATAATTTCATATGTCAGCAGCTAATCAGGGACTCACTGACATCATCAAGGGATAGGGAGAAAAGATCTCCCAAGGGACCGATCACTTCTCACAGGAGAAAGTCTATACTTATACTGGGAGGTTACGTGTATTTTGCAAATAAATAAAGTGTTCTTGCATTATTTTTAATTAGTGTTGAAATATATGTTTCTACTCTTGGCAACAATGATTTATTTTCAGCGCGATGGAGATGGCACTTAAAGAAGTCAGTCCTTGACAGTCCACTCGTTTCGGACTTTGTCCAGCTGTTGTACTTGGTCACTTAAGAAACAGAAGCAAAATCACCTTCTTACTGACTCCTAGTCTAATATCATTGGTTTCCCAGCCAGAACAGGAGATACAAGGGACACTGCATTTTTTGTACAGAGTTGGATTTTAATCATTTTGTATTTACTTAATACTTTTATCCCAAAAGATTTTGTAAATCTCATCAACACAGCAGTTAATTCACCTACAGCCAACATAAAGCCTCCTCTTAAGCGGGATATAAATGCCTCTTTAACAGCGTGTCATGGAACCAAAAGGACAGTGCAGACACGGGGGGGTTCACCCACATCAGCATGGGGTCTGCAGAGCATTGCTAAGGATGCTGGCCAGGGGCTGTGGGATATATACCTGAATTTCAAGGAGGTAGCATAGGATCTGTGGGGATTAGGTTAATGGTTGGACTTGATCTTAAAGGTCCTTTCCAACCAAGACAATTCTATGATTCTATGACAACAGATGGTCAAACTTAGCTGAGGAATTCAAAAGGTTTCTCAAAGCAATGCATTTTCCCACACCCTGCCTGAGCACCAAGGGAGAAGGTAAGTCCAACGTCCCACGTTGGTGCTGCCAAACACCCCTGGCTCTGCTGAGGAGCCGCGGTGGTTCGTTTGCCTGTCAGTCCAGCCTAGACCCTGCTGTGTATGTGACCTTGCAAGATGACAGCAAGATTTGCCCTGCACTGAAAGACAATTGTGAGGAAATACATATTCAAACAAGACGTCATGATATGTTTTTAAAATGCATGTTAAGAAATAGAATTATTTAAACAAACTGGCACATAGTGCCATGGTCTAGTTGACATGGTGGTGTCAGGGCAACGGTTGGACTCGATGATCCCAGAGGGCTCTTCCAACCTGGTTGATTTTGTGATTCTGTGAAACAATTTTGGGGTGGTAGGGGGAATATTACAGTTGAATTGTACTTAGAACTGGACTTTCTTTTCCTACTGTAATAGATGCTGCCCTTCAAGTTAGCAGGTCTTACAGAGTAGACCACTTCATTTTTTTTCAGATTTTGGGAAGGTTAAGAGCTAAAAAACGTACACAGGAGAGGAAGATGGTGTCCTTAATTTTACACAACTCTTGCTTAACAGTAGTAAACTAAGGACATCCCAAATCACTGAAACACGTAACTTCTAGGGACATGCTCAGGTGATCAAAAAAAACAGTAACAGAACACATATCTACTTATATTGAACAAAAATCTACCAGCAGTGGTAGGACTGGAAAACAACAACATTCTAAAATGTTATTTTTTTAAAGATTTATACTTTTTTTCCTGGCTGCAGTCATACACATATTCCCAAAACTCCATTTCTGATTATCACCTTTTCTCTTCTTGGCACTGACAGACGCTGCGCCTACAGATCTCAGGGATCTTGGCAATCAGTCCTAATCTATAATTTAAAATGTTAGAATTAGAGAATTACTTACTTCTTGTAATCTTCATTCCGCTTCTTCTGTTTTGTTGAATAGGAATATTTTAATTGCTGGGGAACTGTGCCTAATATGCTACGTTCTGGTTCAAATCATGACCATATGTATTATAACACAAAGCAATTAATAGCAGCATATCCAGGAAATTGCCACTTACGATCAGCTGCCTGCCAACACATTACAACCACACCAAAATCAAAGATGAAATTAGTATTTGCCTGGTAATTAGAATAATTCCTATTTAAATTGGTATAGAGGTTATTCCTTCCACAGTTCTTGTGAAGTGGAACATCACTTATTTTGCCTCTCTCCCAGGTATGATTTTTATGGTTGCTAATGTATACACTTAAATTTTTTTTTCTTGATTTCTGGAGTGTAAGAGCTTGACCCGACTTCCTAAGCACAGGCACCACGTGGCACTTCTTTAGGGTGTCCAAGACACACACCTGGGACTAGCAGATAGAGCACAGGATCTGCTCGCTCCTGCCCTGGCAGCTGGGGACCAGCCAGAGCACCCAAGGGCAACTGAAACGGACACTGAATTCAGCCCCAAATGCCATAAATCTTGATGGATACTTTTTTATTCAAGAACTGGAAAGAACACTATATAGAGTCAATGTTAAAAAAAATAGCATTATCCATGTGGGATAATGTTTTAAAAACAAGACCCTACTTCCCCTCCTCAACAATGACGTGGCTACTTAGACGCATGAGAACTGAAGAAAGTTCCAGTACTTCGGGTTTCTTCATTTTTAATTCCACCTATGTTGCAAAATCGGAATTCAGAACAAAAAAAAAAGAGTTGCATTGCTTTAAAACTGAATTCTGATTATTTTTTTGCAGTATGTTAGCTATTTATCATTATAGTGAGACCTAATTCCTACTTATTAGGGGTCTTTTTACTCACATCTAGGTCTCCTACAAAATCCATTTCTGAATATAAAGCTGAATTTAACCCAAGTTTTACTTTAATTAAATTGGTATATAATTGATAATAAGGATTTTTGAACCCAAGACCAAATAAGCCCATTTGCTTTCTGTGACCTGGGTATCATCTTTGGGCATGTCACCTAAATAACCTTAAATGATCACATCTTTACACAAAACTTATACGAAAAGAGACTCAGGCAATAAAGAGAACAAAATCCAAACTCAAGGCAAAAATAATATATTCCAAGAGTCACGATTTGAATGGGTCAATAAGAGTTATACAACAAGTTAATTTGCCATACGCAAACCAAGGTTTCCCAGTTTCCTGGGGTTACCATAGTATAGGAAATTCAGTAAATCGATATATGAACAGGCAATTCTTACCATATGCAGAAGGCACATCTGATAACCTCACCATGGTCCACAGCCTTGTTAAACAGTATGTTCTACTTGGGATATAATACAATTTCACACCTAAAAATATGCACTTTAAGGTACTAAAGGTTAAATATCTATTCTCCATTCCTACCTACCCTGAAGTTACAAAAAAGCTCCTTTTTTTGCTGGTATTGCTATCTGAGTGCTGTGAAGAGGATTCAGTCAACCTTCTAATTTTAATTTTCTTGAAGAATCTCCGGAAAGATATGTAAATTGTTTCTTTCAAGATACTGAGCGCTTTGTTTTGCTTTAAAATACATCACTAGAAGCAAAGCCTAGGCTTCAATAACTTCTGAATGTCAGCACATCTCTGCTTTCTAAAATGGGTGTTTTAGTCAATGTTATTGTGAGCGAGGAGCCTGTTCCAACTCCGCGATAATGCTGGCATTAATTTTCACTTATAATTGTTTCCTCCTTAAACAGCCCCACAGAGAGAGACTCGCATCCCTTCATTACACATAACTTATCATGGCATTAAATTTGCCTAAATTGTACTCTAGTGCTGCCATACTGCTGACCCTTAAGTCTGTAAACAAATACATTTGTTCTCCATATATTTATGTTTTGTCTTCTAAATTGTGAGAAAATGAGCCTAGAATCCTCATATTGTAATTGTATCATCAAAGCCTGTTGAGAATACGATAAAGTAACCAGAAGTTAAATTATCAATAAGAGTCATTTATTTTGCATTTTTATTTTAAAGAATACTTATGAGAATTGTGATAAATTAGCAGTGACAAACTACTTCTTGCAGGCTGATTTTGTGTGGAGAGTTTAATTAAACATTGCAGCTGTTTATCTCTATGGTGATTAAATTTTCATATGTAAATTACATGTATTAAGATCAAGATACTTATGTAAATGTCACTTGCCTTAATGTTTTGTGTTACTGTTATTAACATCTAACCATCAGCTTGTAATCTTCTTGTATTGCATTACGCTGGCATGCACTACATGACTGAAATAAGTAGATTTATATCTTAATAACAAACAAGTTTTTAAAAGGAACATCTTACTATGTAATTGAGATGTAGATAAAAAATAAAAAATAAACTGTCGAGTGTGAAACGTTGTAAATTTGAGAACTTCATTGGTTCAAGCCACGTTCGTTGGATGCCTCCCATCTGTCAGCAAACAACTACTTGAATAGAAGTTAACTGGGTAGTGATGTTTTTAGATACAAGGGCCAAGCACAGACCCCAGAGGCAAGTGTGCTACTTACACTGCTGGAAGAGAACAGCAAAATTTCAGTGTAAGCACCCTGAGACCAAACCTCATTTTACCTGGACATCAGGGATCTATACGTCCAGTTAGAATAACTCTCCCATCTACCGTAGAGCGCTTGAGGGTCTATTTTATGTCATCACTGCCAAATAAAATCTGAATACTGTATAGTTCTGATATGAACACTTTCTAAACAATAACAAAAAAAGATTTACCTTTCAAGAAGAAAAAAAAGCTCAAGATCCACCCACATCTACTTCCAACAACCCAAAGAAAACCCTAACAGATCACAAATGTTTCTTTAGCGACAGCACTTGAAAGGTGGATTGCATAGAGAGTCAAAAAAAAACACTGGGATTTGCTATTTACTAGATTTTCCACATTTTTTTTCTACTTTTGCTGTACACTTATAAGTATTATTCATATTCACTTTGATGATAAAGATTAGCAACAACTTGGAGTGAAGACATAGGAAGATCTGCCATCTGATTGTAGTTATCGGAGAGAGGGAAGCTCTTAATATAAAAACATACAACTCCAATGCAAGAGCGACTTTTCATTATGCCAGTCATGCTTGGAGCCTACCGAAAGGCAGACACTCATTGATAGCAAGAAATCAAATTCATCGTTTGCAAAAACAAATTAAGACACCAAATTGCAGTAGGCAATACACAGAAAATGAGATAAAAGCAGTTAGGATTCATTTCTTTTGAGGAATCTATAGGTTACATACGATCTCAGAGTTTGCATTTGTTTATGTGACGTGTAGGAAGAAAGGAAACGATCACTGGGAGGAGGGGGCTTCATTTTCTGACATTGTCATCCAGGAGGCATGCCACTATCAAACGAGAGTACATTATCTCAAGGATCTACTCAAAAGCAATGAAACACTTTGAAGATGCCCCAAATAATTGCATGGATGTTCTGATGGGCAAATTGAAGATGAGCATTGTCTAGGGGCTTAGAAGAAGTTCAATAAGTCTCTCAGCAACACAATGAGCTTTGAAGAAAGAGCAGTCAGCTAGCCTGGCAGCATAAGAAATCAGCAGTTATCTTAATGGGTACTACCCCTCAGTGCTAATAACTTCATCAGATGACAGTCTGACTTTGTACTCATAGGGTGTCATATACGCATCTTCCTCAACAGCTGTAATCTGTAAATTCATTCTGAGCTTCCTTTTATTTTAGAGTCTTAAATTACATCCCAAACACTCTTCTGGGATTAATTCAATTTCTTTACAAAATTTTCTATTTCCACTTTAAAAATTCACAATATATCTCCTTTAAATCTAGCCACACATTGAACTGTTAGAAAAGTGTTTGTTCCTTTTCCCAGCACCATATATCAGACCTTAACAGAGGACGTTTGCAATGTTCGAAGTCTCCTAAATTCTTTGTCAACGGTTTGGGTTTGATTGCTCCCAGATATCTCAGCTGCTCTCCCCTCCCTCTAACACTTTATTCCATGAGGCCTACCTTCACTTGTTAAGCTAAAGAGATGAGAGTAACATTTTGGAGAGTACCTACCTTCCTTTAAGAAATGTGGTAAATTCAAGAAAGAGAACAGGTCTAGGAGGAATGGTGCTGCAAGGTGTTTCCCTCGCTCTACTCATTTACCCTGAGGACCATTGCAAATTCACTCTTAAAAATTTCCTTTTCAAATTACAATAACTCAAATTCCAATGTGTTTCTTTTATAATGAAATAAAATCAGATTACATAAACTTTTGGGTTTGCAACTATTCCTTTTTATGGAAAAGCTGCTGTGGCAGAAAAATAAATATTTCCGACTTTTATAGATAGCCACATCTCCAAATGATTGGAAATAGAGTTCTGGATATAACAGTTTGGGGCTTTTTTTAATCTACTGTTTTTAAAACTGCTTCTCAGCAATGCAATGCTAGTGAGAGCAGCTTTTCTCTCCTGCACTGAGCACACATCTTTGATCAGAAACTGCAACCCCTGACGCTTCAGCTGAACTGGGACAGCATCCTTGCAGCAGCTGGAAGATCCCATACAGACAAGCAAAACTGCTGGCACGCTCCACAGTGCCATCTCCAACGCGACAGCAGAAGTCTCGCAGGCTACCAAGGGGGAAGACAAAGACCACAAGCTCCTTTCTCAGAGCCATCTTCACCAGCAGCTCCTCACGCCAGTGGATTTCTTGGGCAATGAGGTGTCATTCAGCGTAAGTGAAGAATTTGACCTTGCATGCATAAACAGATTCGTTTTCTGTTGCTAAGATGTTTGCAGCAGCTCAGTCTGGAGCGTCTCGGTTTATCACTATTACAGTCACCACCATGGTATAAAAAAAATGAGTGTGGGACCATAAAGAGACAGAGAGAAGAGGACCAGGGTAATTGTAAGGGAGAAAGCTTGTACTTCCTCATGCAAATCTCACTAATCATCAATAATCAGGGAGAAAGAGTGAAACACTGTTTATAGGGGTTTTGCAAATTACTACATTATCATAAAGATTGCCTGAATCTCTCAGCAGCTCTTAAACACGGACAGACCATGATGAAGTTCACCAAGAGGCATTTTTCTTCAACAAGAAAACCTTCTTGTGCTATTTAAGTTTAGTTTGCCATAAAACTTCCTATATTCACTGGCTGACTGTCTACTGAAAATAATAACCCTGAATAATGATCATAGCCCAGATAGTTGGCAGCAGATCCACTACAATTACCAAAAGTTAATTAGAATTATTAAAATAACAAACACAAGGCCACCGATATTATACATCTACGTTTACTAATGGAATCCAACAGTGCATCTGATTCATGAACTACATTATATTATTTTAAAGCCTTTTCTTTCTTACCATATTAAATATTGATGGATTATCCTCTCCGAATCAGTTGGTAGATTGAATTCTATTTACACAGGCCCTAAAAATTAAGCTATAGAGCAGAACTATAAAGAGCCTGTTGTGTCCCTGAACAGTAAGATAACTTGCAGTTCTTTTCTGCCTGTTGTTTCCCTACCCACAGTGTTATGTTTGGAAAATGAAATTCCAGAGTTAAAAGCAATTGGTCAGACAATTTCATCAAACACAGTTTCACCTCCTATTGCTGACTTAATATAAATTTATTTAAGGCCGTGCTTAAATAAATTTCAAGTTCAGGTTGTCAACATCTTTGCACCCACACGAACCCTAATAATTTCAGCTTGCTGTGTGTATGCACAGTCTCTCACAGCTTTAATTTTCACGAGCATTACAACAGCTCTCTGCTCTCAGAGTGCTCGTCTGTGGCCCTCCTGCCTTCTTCCTTCACACCAAGATTATTTTAATCGGACAGCTCAGAGCAGATTTAACACGTGTTTGCTTCACTTTTGCGTGTGCACAGGACCATAAAGAACCCCACTTTATTTTTAGATCCTAAACTGAATTATGCAGCACATGGTATTAGGAGAGAAATTGTAAGCTTTTACATTGGCAAATTTGCAGAGGAGCTGCTGACACATAAAATGCTGCTTTACACAGACAAGCATTGTCAAGGCTACACGCAGTAACATTTTCTGTTCACTTTTTTAACAAAACCAACACCATTTCAGGCCACTATTCTCCCCAGTCATTTGGCAAAATGCAAACATCAGTTTAACCACCATAATTGTAAAGATATGGAGCCCCCTGAGCTGCTCAGAGGGTTTTCTTTCTCTCCAAAAGAAAAAAAGGGTGCCTTCTCTCCAAATCATTTTCAGATCTTTAATTCTATGTAGTTGCAAGGTTATGAACTCAAATTTCCCCTGTGATGCTGTACTGAAGATAAAACAAACAAAAAAAAAAGGTAAAGATGACTGCTTTGAAAAATCCTTTTAATAATAGCCACAAGCTTAAGTTATAGATAAACTTTCCTGCAGCAACTGAAGTTTAGGCAAAAACAATGAAACTTAGCCCAGTCATGTCCAGATTTTGCCTGTAAAGTGTAGTAATTCTGTAAAGTACCTTTACACTATGAGCAAATAGATGAAACATAATTGAATGTATCAACCACTGCATTTAATGTAGGTACAAAAATAAGATGCACATTTTAAGTGACTTAATGTAGATTAATTAAAAGCAAAACCATAAATATTGAAATAAGATTTGTATGTATAGTGACTATATCTTTTACTCTTTCATTTGCTATTGCAACCACAAAAATAGGGAAAATAAAAGTGGTTACCTGGTAAATCAGACAAAGAGAATTTAAATAAGGTGACCAACTCAAGCTATCTTCATCACATTTCCTTCCTCACAGTCCAGGTCACAAGAAGACTGAAATAACAGTGCAATATGGTGTATTAAAGTTTGATACACCCATCCATACAGACATGCCATTGCACCTGCGTGCCCGTTCCTCACCATGCACGTACAACCCAACTAACACGACTCCAGCTCACCAGAGAACAAAACTGGCCCTTTTTCTCACTCCTCTAGTAACAACATGAAGCCATGGAGACTCCCTCACTCATCTCCTTGACCTCAACATTGCTTCTCTTCCAATCTGCTCCTTTTTGTTTCCCACAGTATCTAGGGATTTTTACTAATTAAATAATTTCACACCGTATTATCTATAGTTAACATGAAACCAGGCTTTACTAATTTGATCTCCATATGTCTAGCACCATTTATTCATGCTGTATCACCATTTCTGAACACAGATTACAATTGACCTCTTGGTCTCTGTTCTAAAGCTTTCACAACACTTAAAGCTATCAAGAGTCAAAAGAGTTGAACACAATCCAGTGAAGTCAGGATCAGGAGTTAGCTAAACATCTAGCTGAATTGCAGATTGATTAGCTAGATGTATTTTTTTTAAATAAATTTACATAAATTTTCAAGGAAGTTTTTCTTTCAAGCGGGGCACTGGAACAGGAGCAACTCTAGGACTTCTCTCTCCTGCCTTTTCCTCTCCTGCCGTCTCTTCCATCCTCTCCATTCCTCTTTCATTGTTTCAAAACTTGGCCGCTGTTGGTGACCATTTCTTTTGGCTTTTGTTGTGAAAACACCGTTTGGATTTCCATGCCATCATGAATTTTTCACTTTTCCCCTGCTGTCTGTGCGGTGCCCCCTCCCCTGCATGGCACAAGGATGTGCACATCCAGCGTGGGCTCCCCTGCATGCACAGGACAACCCAATTTGTTCACCTTTTGCCTTGAGTGGACACATGGATTCCCTTTCTCTTGCTTTTAAATTTTCTAAATTTTCAAGTGGCGGTGTTAGTTTTGATATTGTCATTCCCTGAGGATGCTGTATTTAATTATATTGTTTTTACTTATCTCTAATTAAAAAAAGCCACTTTGTATCTCCAAGAGAGCTGTTCTCTCTTGGAAAACAATTAAATGATACTTGAAACTTGTCCAAACTGTGTTTGGGGCATCATGGTTTAAAGAGTTGAGAAGTTTTAAAAGTTGGATCTCTCGTGAAACCTTGCACAGTGAGTTTTCTGAAGACCTAAAATAACAAGCTGCTGACATCTGAAGGGGAGGTGTCATTTTTAACATTGATCTCCACTGCTACAACTGAGTCAAAAGGAGTCTTGTCACCGACTCAGACGCTTCCATGAAGCCAGGCCTTCATGTACCAGTGACTGAATCGAAATTCCACCCAACAGAAGTGTGAAAATATTTTCAGCATATTTATCAGCACCTCCTCTCGCTCAGAACGAAAACAAAACGAGGAGATTATAGGAGAGTGAAAGACAGAATATTAGCCCCCCACGCTGCCAGTGCCCCCAGATTTCTGCCAATACATGTCACTCCCAACCGGAGCGACCTCACGCTATTTTATTTAATCAGCCCATTTCCAAATTCTTTAAAAAAACAAACGAAGTTAAATAACAAACAGCATAAATATTTTAATAGGCCTTCACATCACCAACTGCCAGACCAGCTGTCTAAATTGCAAGAGTTTTGATGGCTTTTTTTTTTCATTTTATATTTTTTATAAACCCAAAACACATACGTCGGCCCCGGCCCCAGGCGGAGCAGCACGGACGGGTCCGTGTGGATGCTTGTCCACTGAGGGATGCCGGGTCCCAGCTCCGTGGCCGTACCAGCACCACTTCCCCAGCCTCCCTCCAATCTCATGTCGAGGAGGGGAGAGGACTCAGGGGAGGTTCAAGTTGGACATTAGGAAGCTTTTCTTCTCAGCAAGGGTCATTAGACATTGGAAGGGGCTGCCCAGGGAGGTGGTGGAGTCACCATCTCTGGAGGGGTTTAAGAAAAGACTGGACATGGCACTTAGTGCCCTGGTCTAGTTGACAGGGTGGTGTCAGGGCAATGGTTGGACTCGATGATCCCAGAGGGCTCTTCCAACCTGATTGATTCTGGGATTCTATGATTCTGTATTTAATGGTATGTTTGTAGAGAGAAAGAAAGATGCTTTGAATCTGTAAGTGATATTGCATTTAAAATATTAAAATCTTAGCTAAACACTCCCAATCCAGTCTTTTTTAAGGTAAATGTAATTTTAAATATTTGTGAAACTAGGAGAGAGGAAACAGTAATTTCCCAAAAGCAGAAAAGACCTACAATAAAGAAAATAGAAGATACAAGCTTTGGCTACGACATATTAAAAAGAACCGTCCCCTTCCCCGTATGACACTGGAACAGTGAGATGATGCTGACAGTTCGCTTGGCTCTTTGTGTCTCGTGCAGGATAACCTCCAAGAAAGTTCAGTTTTTAAAGACAGGCATAATGCCCACTGAATGCAAAAAAGAGAACAGCTCACTGGCTGAATTTTAAGGAAAAAAAAAAGCTGATTTTTTTTTCCACTACAGAAACTGGAAATCTCACGGAGGCAATGCAAAAGCAGCATCACACACGGACTGGATCCACCTTTCACACCATGCAGGTGTACGTGCATGCCCACAGCCACAGTTTTCATTCTGAACTTTTTCTTAGATTAAATAATAGACCAAAGTTATATCCTGGTTTCATTAAATTAACCATCACTAAGCAACAGCAGTTGCTTGTAAAATTTTACACTATTCTGAGGATACTGATTTGCATTAGGAATACTGCTTTTCCTATAACATCATACTAACAACATGCTCTCTGTTTTCTACAACTTTAAGTTAAAAACTTATGTGGAGCCTCAGGAATAGTTTACATCCAGCTAAAAAGTTTTTGTTGAAACGCTTACTATTGCTCACCCTCGATGTTCTGTATAATACTACTACTATTTATTTATGATCTTCCTACTCAGCTAAATTACTCCCTGCCTGTCAGTAAAGCATTACACTAACAACCTCTCTGAATATTGAGTCCCCAGATAGTTCTTTGTGCTTTGATAAGAACTTCACGGGCAGGTGTGCAGCTCTTTCTCAAACGCCCGCAGTGGCTGACACGATGGCCCTGAGCCCAACAGAGGAACAGGAGAGTTCAGGAATGGTTCTCTCTTTCTCAGCCTCTTGAGCAGTGGAAAAGGTCCCTACTTGGCTGTGTTGAAACTGTTAAAAAAAAAAAAAAAAAAGAACAGTTTGGGGTTTTCTTTCGAGGGGAAGGAGGGATGAGGTCTGGGTGGTGCCACCACACGAGGGAGCCATCTCCTCAAAGATGCGCAGGCTTCGAGGAGTGGAGACCGCAGCCAGCACAACCCTGCGGGTCCTCGGCGACCCCAAGGGGCACGACCAGCATCACCGACCCCACATCAACCCACTGCAGCCTTCAGGAAAGCCACGGAGAGAGGAAATCCCCAGCTGGGGAGACAAACCCCATTTTTTGTCCTATTCTCATTTAATACGAGTGAACGCAGAGAAAGCTTGTAGTAATAATCCTAACAGTGAGGTGCATTATTTCTGCCCAGAAAGCAAGCTCAGGATGATAATAACAGTGATCGAATTCACAGGCAATGTATGGCAAAGAGTAAGACAAATCTCACCCTGGAAATCTTAGATGAGAAGCATAAAACTTTTATATTTTGCCCCATAAATTGTGCTGCCACAGCCGCTGTCCCCGCAGCGAGGCAGCTGGCCGGCAGCTTTCCCATGCCATCATCTCCCATCACTGCTCAGTCTCCAGCATCTCTGGAAGCTTCAGCGCTGCCATCTCTGCATTTTTAACTTTATTTTTTAAGTATTCGTACAGAAGTGCTTTAACTGCAGAGCCTGAATCTCTCCCCCCACCCTATTACTGACATAATTCATCACCAAGTAGGTGCTAAAGTAGCCAAGGTGATCTTTCACGCCGAATCACACAAAGCTTGTATGCATACAGAAACATTTAAAATATTTAAATCACAAATTTGAATGATTCAAACTGATCTTGCTTAAGGGGAGGATATCTTAATCCTCCCCTCGCTGCTGCTGTCACGTGCACTGAATATACTGAGCTCCCGCGGAGAAGGTGTAATTACAGACTATATCCTACCCAGTGCAAGGAGGGAGCTGGATGAAGTTCACACGGCCTTAAATCTGGTCCTTCCTGCTATCGAATGCTTAATTCAAAAACTAAATAATGGTGCTTTCCTGCAATCCGGTTCTGTTTCTGCTGCAGAAGACCCCGTAACCAACTTCTGAATATGCATCCCCCGCTGCCACCGCGCAGACAGCTAACCTTTGGCAAAAGCCACGGAAAGAAAAAGTCATTATCAGCACCTAACCCTCGGCAAGTCCTGATGGACACAACATGGTGCAGAGACACAGCACCTCGCCACTTTGGGGGCATCCCCCTCCCAAATGGCCAAGCCCCCAGCCCAGAAGAGGCAAGACCCAGAAACCAGAGTGAACCCCCGTAACGGAAGGTGCTGCCGTGGTCCATCCTGGTTCCCCTCAGAGCAATTAAAGCAGGTTATACGGGGGAAGCATTTTGAAAAAAGACAATCATCATGAACTAAATGTACAATTCGTCAAGAGTCATCCTGAAATACTAAAATACAAGGACGTTTCTTATATTACTTTATAGCAGCTTCACTTTACATGTTTTGCAAACTTTAACAATTAGCTTAAGGAAGGTGCCTTCACACAGTAAGCCAAAATATTAGGGAACCTTATTATATACCTGTCCTTAGTCTCTCACTGCTTGTAAGGCCATATGATCCAAAAGCTTAAAGACAAAACTTCTGAGACACCACTTCCACCTACACCGAATTCAGCTGCTCCCTTATTTCAACCTCCATATACAAACGCGTATCGTATACCAGGAGGGTGGCAGAACGGTGGAGCACCACACTCTTCTACCTACTAATTACCATTAAATGGGAAAAGATATGACAGTACACTGTATACTTCTCAGAAGAGGTCTCATTTTCTTTCTTTACTTTTATTAACTAACTTGGTCTATAATTAAAAGAACAGCTTGAATCCTTGTGGTAAAGCGACACGAGCGCTTTACTCTTCGCTTTCCTCCTGATGCGCTTCATGCTTTGTACCGTGCATGATCATACTGGTACATTTTTGAATTAATAAAGAATGAAAGAGTATTTCAGCTGGGTTCAGCAGCGAGAAATCCTGCACTTCCCCTCTGCCTTATCTACAAACCTTGTGCTGTGGCCTTCCCCCAGTATGCGCACAGCGAGCAGACTTGGCAATGGGACTTTCACAGAATCACAGAATCAGCCAGGTTGGAAGAGCCCTCTGGGATCATCGAGTCCAACCATTGCCCTGACACCACCATGTCAACTAGACCATGGCACTTTGGTACCTCTGGGCAGAGCTCAGGCAAGCCAAGGATGCCTTCAGAGAAGCAGTGCTGTGGGTCTCCAAACATTTAGATGTTTATGTGAATTAAACATCTTGCAAAGTGAGTACTGCATAAACGTGAACTAACGGAAAGCAAAGCTTTCCTGAGGTCAGCTAGGCTCCTTTCCTCCCCACATGCACATTTAATTCCAGAGGCTGGATCACACTGCCAGTGCCTTGTGCTCTTTTTCTCCCCATACATGACATGGAAAAAGTAAAGACTTGACAAAGAAACATCCTCTTGTTGTCCTAAGAGACATATTTTTTCATTTTTCTAAATTAGCCATTAAATACACTGTCCTCATCTCATCAATCTCTACCTCTCACATTAGACACTCGGTCTCAGGATGCAACGTGAGCTTTGCAGGAAGCTTTCATAATGCTGCCCATCCTTGACCACATTGCTCAGGAGAGGATGCCGCTCACACCATCCCATGGAATTCCTGTGGTTTCATCCTGAGTAAGAGTTATTTGCAAACTCTTCCTTGGATGCAAGCAGGGAACCAAGAGGATTTATATATGCCCGTAGGTATGCACATATGCACACAAATCACATGCTGTATTTTACCTTCCTTTAATCTTCATCTCTCTCTATTAATTCAGCATGTGCTCTCAGGATGGGACTACCAGAGGGAGGATGGGCTGGAGTCCTGGCAACGCAACTGGCCTCACCACACTCCCACTGTAGGCAACACATCATAAATCAAAATTTCATAAACCGATGACGAACTGCTACCTGAAACCACCTTCCAAAAGCCAGAGTGGAATGAATGAGCAAAGAAGCCTGCTCTAATTCATGTGCTTATATACTGTCAGAAATGAGGTAGCTGATGCTTCCATTCATCTAAATTTGCCTGGCAGTAAGTCAGGCTGCCCACAGAATTTGCTATTAACAATTAACGGCTGCAATTACGGCTTTGCCCACACTGTTCACCTAGTGCTGGGTAGTGCCAAAATAACTCTGTGTGTATATACATAAACATCCGTTTTCAAGCACAGCTTTAAATTTCATCACTTTATCCTGAAATCACTACTAAAAATAAATGTTTAGGGTCATCTAATCTGCTCTTCTATCTCACGTACTTTGGTAGCTCTTTCTGCTTCAGGAACAATGAAAGTACGTCTAACAGACCTCGTGGACGGGAATCCTTTCTTAATTCCATCCCATTACTCCTGAAGTTCCTCTACTCTCCCACACAAACTAGCCAAGCATTTCTCTAAATATTTGCTTAGCACAAGGCCTACGAATTCATACCTAACACCTCGGAATAGGAAGCCAAGGTTGAAGAACTCTCAGAGAATTGATAAATACCAGTGAAATCTCTTTCACGACAAGCCCAGTGATGTACGTACTCAACTACCAATTAAAAGTTTCCAGAAGTTTCATTTACACATTTGTCCACGACTCACATTTGCCTCGGAGCTAAAAATAAATGGATTTCCTGACATTTGATGACTGCTTGAGCAAACAGAAGTTCAGATCTGAAGCACCTTGACTTTACAAGAGAGGGTCCCAGTACCATCCCCTGGCACAATTTACATGGGTTTATCATTTATCGATCAGAAACAAAAATTACATTTTGAAAAATAAGTAGAAAGAAAACAGAACTGTAGCCCATCCTCAAGGAAATGTAATTACAAAAAACATCTCATTGTACAATTTTGAATAAAATGTAAGGGTTATGATTGCAGCAGATTTTGCACTGTACCCAGACAAGCATCATTTATCTTTAGGTCAAGTGTTTTTTTACATCTCTGAAGACACCACACCAAGGGAAAAAAGAACTAGGAGTGAAACATCATCATTCATGGGCAAGAACATAAATTTCTGGATACCTAAAATGTTCTTTTAAATAATTTATTCTTTACCTGCTAATGTAGCTGCCAAGTCTTCCTCCTCTTTACAACACATTGCCTTCTACATCAGCAGTTAATTTGGCCTTGTCTTCATCTGCTGCAAAAAGAAAACAAACTAACGGTAACAAAAATATTTCCTGATCCAAAATTAATGCCTTTACCCTGAAAAGAAAGTAAATACTGGTTTGCACCAGAAGCCACTGCAGGGCAGACAGAAGCAAGCCTAGTCTGACCAGGAGGGACTCAACGCCCCGATGCAATGTGGCGACTTGCATGACAAATGTCATGCAGATAAACGCTAATTATGATTATATTAGACTTTAAGGGAAAGTGTTCAGTACAACCACTGCACTGCTGCAGCTCAGATTAAAAGTTGCTTCTCTTAATCAACCAATTCTACTTCCAAAAATGACCTTTTTGGAGAATATTTTTATTTTAATTTTTTTATTAATTGGTGCCTGAATAATATCCTGCTAGAAAATAAAAGACAAACAACTCTTCCCTCTCCCTGTAACAATTAGCAGAGATGATAAAGCTCCAATTTCTAACTCAGTTAATTTAGCATGTCAAAACCCAATCTTTCCCTGGTAATTTCAATACACTGAATGTCACAGAAAGGCCAAGTGACAGATTGCTGCATTTCAGTCAGAACACTCATCCTACTAAAAATGTAATCACTGATGTTCAGATTTCATTTGACTATGCACTGTACAATATTTGGTTTGTGGGGAGCCTTTGGCATCTTCTTTTCCCCCTTCTCATACAATAAAAAAAATAAATTAATGTTGCATACTGAGTTCCAACATAAGTTTTGAGAATTACATGGACAGGTAAGCCTGAACCATGATACTTTAATTTAATTCTCAGGTTTGACACCAATTAATACTGAGTTCAGCATTATTACTGAGTAACACTGAGTCCAGATGCAATAACATTGGTGAGAACTGGAAGTATGTTTCCAATTCATACTCAGGAGACTACAAAGTCCATCAAAAATAAAATAAAATCCTGTACCAATCATTATCATGCCCCACGTTTAATCACATTCCTACAACTGCCTGAACTTCATTATCGCAGTCTGAACAGGCTCCAGTTGTAAGCTGAATTGCAGAGCTCTGTCATCTTTATTGTGCCCCATCTTTCATGCATCTCTTTGTTACAAATGATTTTGATGTACAGGAAATGTATTTGTCTTCTTTTCCAAGAATGGTTTCATAACCTCACTATGTTCCAAAGCTAAACAACACATATGGTTTGTGTTTAACAACCTCCATTTGGTGCTTCATATGTGTACTTTTCCTTTCTGCTTCCAAGTATATGGCTACAGAGCACTGAGGATCAGGCACCAGCGTGGGTGAGCGCTCTCTGAATAGGCTGCTTTTCAATTGTCAGACAGCAATTGACTGAAATCAGGGAAAAAAATGATTATTCTGACAGCCTTTGATAAGTCATTGGCTCAAAAACTCTTTCTGTTCAAAGTCTCCTATGTCTCTCAGATATTTAGTGAGGCATATGGCATCTTCTTGATGCGATACCCATTATTGATATGAAATGGTAACCTCCATGTCCTTGAACAAGCCTCCCGTAGTTCTGCCTGTGCTTTACTTTCTGTAACTAACAGCTTCCTCCAACCAGTCCGTGCAAACATGCCCAGGGTCGCTCCCATCTGCCACCCACACTGATGTTTGTCATTTTAATTTGCACTTCAGGTGTGCAGAAAGTTTGATAAATAATTGACTTTCACCCAAACTGAAGGCGTTCCAGCTGAAGCTACTGTCAGCACACAAGTGCCAGAGGTAGAAAAAGAAGCCACAATGGAGAACGAAGAGTTACAACAGTGAGAACACAAGATGCAGTCTTTTATGCAACACCTTGTTCTAACTGATCTTAATATTTACATTAAAATCCAGGTCAGCTGAAATGATGGCCAGGAGATCAATCCCTCAATGAAGAACTAACTGCATGTCAGAACCTGTTCATGGGAAGCGGCACGGTCAAATTATCCCTCTTCCAGCTCTGTTTTACACATGTCTTATCTTTCCCAGTTTCCCTACATAACCAGGCATACCTGTGCAACCTCACCAGAAAACTAATTAAGCATTGAGATGAGTCCTGGATGGAGCAGTATTAGACAGGACCACTTCCAGCCTCCTGACACCAATGCATGAAATAGCATCGAAAATGTGCATTTTTCATTAGAGCCCTTGTTAATAGCCTAAGGAAGTGCCTCCTGCAAAGTATCAGATCCTAAGCTGTAATAAGCATTTTAATTAATACTGTCCCACTGCCAGGGAAAAATATTATATGTAAATTCAATAAACTATTTGCACTAGGCTGTTTGTTCACAGGCAGCGTCAATGTAACTTGAAGACTAAAAACGCTGGTGTATCTCCAACACCTTAGTTCCTCACAGTGTAAACATGTAACTGCAGCAAAACTTCAAGATAGCTTCACAACTGGCTTCAGAATCCAGATTTTCCACATGCATAGTAACTTTTATTCATACATTCACAAGAAAAGAGTTCAAGGTTCAAGGGGAAATAGTAAGAAAAAAGAAATCAGTGAAGGAATTGCCATAACACCCTAAGAGTCATGGAGAAAGGTTCCTAACTAGGTTATTTTACACAAGGCAGCAGCTGTAAATGCATATTAAGTTTTGTATCCTTTCTGGATGGGTAGAAAGAACTGCACCTCTAAGTAATATGAAAAACTTTAGTTCATTAAACAAACCTTAAGGGGAAGCATAAACGAGAAGTGTTTTATATTCAGTGTCATCAATTCAGCTGAAAACATGTTTGTACCACTCCATGAAATGAATGCTTTTTATAGCGCCTTTCCTGCCAATGTTGCCTCATGAACATAATAAAATTAAACATGTAAAATCAACTCTGGAGCTGGCTGTTAGCAAATAAATTCCCGAGAAACAGTAATACACATTTCTAAACAAACAGCCCTTCAAATATGAGGAGAAAAATAGGTAAACTGAGGAAATGATAATGCAGAGGGTGCGCTGAATATATATATGGGTCAGAGGAAAGGGAAGGAGACTCTTTAGCAGAAGAAGAAACTTTCTCCCCAGATGCCAGCCCCCACAAATAACCACTTTAGTCCCTGGGGTCAGTCTTTCCACATGTATTTCTGAAGCCTCCTGCGTTACAGCGTTGGCAGCAACGCCGTAGCCCACAAAAGTGATTAACGGACAGATGTTTCTGCACCAGATCAACTGATGGACGTCAGTTACCATGGAAGCAAGCTCAACTCGAGCCCTCAAAATCTGGCATCACACCACTGCTGCAGAGGTGACCCTGATGGCCACTGAAGGGACCCTTGTCCCAAGGGACCACAGCAGGAACACACCGTGCAGGCATGGCCATGGCCAACGCAAGGGCTCAGCCCCTGCTGCTGTTGCACGTGGATGATCTGCCCACGACGCAGGTGAGGACCTTACGTTCCCCTCCCAAAGCTGAGCAGCCACCCTTGATGTCTCACAGAAACTCAGACATATTCTCCTCTTGCTGTTTTCTGTTCCTTAGCAAAACAAGAAAGTCTGGGGTAAAAGCAGGAGGGGGGTGGTTTTGTTTGGGGGTTTTAAGTGGGTGTTTTTTTGGCATAGAAAAATCCCACCCTCCCTCCATCCCCCTCCACTCCAGCAATAAACCCTCCAAAGGCAGCAAAGCTTAAGGAACTCTCTCCCCGACTGCCACCCTTTCACATCTCAGTTGATCTCAAAACAGCTGAAAGGAGGAATATAAAGCACACAAAGGCTTCCAAAGTTATGCCACAGTCATCAAATACCAGAAGCGTTTGGAAACCACTCTTGTGGCCCCGAGTAGGAGCAAACCTCTCCAAATAAGGAAGCATTTCTCCTCCAACGTGCAGAAATTGGCAGCTCCCCTCCCAGAGTTTACGTAAGATTTCTCAAACAGATTAGCCAACAAACAAATGTCAAATGGCCTCCTTTCTGGCCTGGGAGCGAAATCAGCGGGCTTTCATCCGCAGAAATGGGTTCTGATAAGATTTCAAGTTGGGACACAAGTTTCCATGCTGCCACGATGGAGTTTTCCAAACACGTTATAAATGACAAAGTAACACAGTGGAGTCCGTGGGCCTTATTTCTGCATATACAGACAGACAAATTTCGGTTGCTATTGTCAGAGTCGATGAGGAATCGCCACGCTGCCATTCGGGAGGCCCCCCTCTCGCTCCCCATAAGGGTAACATGAGCCTCCAGAAAAATGTGGGTTAAAGATCAAATGACAACAACACTACGTTAAATAGCAGTAGGATCAAAAGTAACATGGCATGACAAATATGAGATACCGATGGAAAAAAAAGTTAATATGAAAACAAAATGTTCCAGAGGGCTCTCAGAGGGGTCAAATAATGCTGTATTTTTAATATTTAGCTATACCCATTTCTCTCAGAAGATTGACTACGTAAATTCAGCTTCACTTTCCAGTAAAAGGCTGCAGGACAGCTATTGAAAACTTTTTGGAGAGGAGATCTTAAAACCAGGCTAGGAGATGTTAAACCCAGGCTATCCTGCGTGCTCGTTAACCAAGATGATACGGCAAGTGCTTAGCAACGATCTTCCCCAATTTTTTTTAACCTCCACCCGCCTCCCACAGAGAATGACAAGGAGTTATTACGCTCTGACAATGAGCTCTTTCTTCTGCTTCTTGTCCCATTAGGCCCTGATCTTTGATGCTTCTGCACAGAAGTTACTTTGAATATCTAAATACCTAAAAGACGTGATTGTGTGCACAAAGGGCTCTTCATAGCGGTGAGAATTTGGGGTTACTGAATACAAAATCTCAGAATAAGGGATCTGGCTTGTTTTGCCTGTAAAGCGCTCAGCACTTCAGAGCTCAGAGTGACAGTGGCACTGAAAAATATAGTTTCAGTTATTTATCAAAGTGCCTATCAGAATTAGTGATATATATTCACGCACTTACATAGCTTCACTTTCTGAACAGCAAATAAAAATAAGCAACGGATCACTGATACAGTCAAAAAAAAAATAGACAGGTTCCTTCCTTCGAGGCAAAATCCAGTTTTGTGGGATTTGAAACCTCATGGCATTATCTATTGCTTTTTCTTTCAGTACACAGAGGCCAGGCCAGCATCTGTCTCACTGACAAATCTCAATCCTAACACGATATTCACACACAGACAGCAAAGAAAAAAGGTACTAAAGATAATCAGGTGTTTGGAGGCACTGAATAAAACAGGCTTTGATCCATGTTCACAGAAGAAAGGTAAGATGGTCATTTGCCAGTGTTTAAAGGGACTAAACAGAGAAGCAAAATATGGAGGATAGGTTTAATTCATCTTTTTCCACTTAAAAGCTTTTTCCACGCCATACATAAAGACAAACACGCAGCTGATGGCAAAAGAGGCCATGGCAAAATACATCTGGGAAGACACATGAAAAAGTGTTTTTTCTTACGCTGTTCTCCATAAACTCCACTCTGGTTTGATCATCCCTTCCACCCGCATGATGTCAGTCCCAAGCTCTTTTATGTGGGCAATTAAAAACTCTTATCCATGGCTTGATTTATCTTTCTTTAACATGTGTAGATCACATGGAGCTGAACTGTGTGAATTATTGCCCTGTGGAGCCAAGCGAAGAATTTTGTTTTTACTGTCCTGAAGTTCTTATTTCTTAACTTGAATAAATAGGAAATGCCATATACATATATTTCAAGAGGGACACAAGAAACTTCCTTGTCTAAATACATGCTTTTCTCTTGATTTATTATTCAGATTTATAAATGTACTCTCTTCAGTGTTTGAGTTACACATTTTTTCTCTGTTAAAAAACAAGAATTAAATCTTAACCACAACACCTTGATTTAAGCTTAATTTTTCTGTGCACCATTTTCTTCCTTGCTTTTCTGCCTCTGCAAATCAGGGGTTACATGACTAAGTTCTTCCTGCTGCCACAAACCGATTTTTCAGACACAAGATTTCTCTTGTTCGGCTCATGCATAGAATACCATAAAATCCAATCATAGTGTCTGCATTGACTAAATCTTTGTTTAAAACTAACTACGGAGGCTCAGCATGCCCTTTTCCTCCAGAGCACACTGGAGACAGCTCTGAGGGAGGCAAAAAATGACAGGATTCCTCCAAGGACATTTCTAAGTCAGCCCCAGAAAAGGGGCACTGAGCAGACAGGGATTTCAATAGTTCAACATTCAACCTTTGAGTGATATTTTATGAAAAATAAGTTCTCATCCCCTGTAGCACAATCAATCACTACATAGCATGGAGGACCTTTCAGGTCAAAGGTGCCTCTTCTGCACGACTGGCAAAGATAAATGTGGGAAACAATCTCTGATACCTTTTCACTTTCATGACCCTGAATCTCCACCTTTGCCTTCAAGTCCAGAGACAGCTGATTACAGAGGCACGATGCCAAGGAGGTCTGAGACATATTTCTCCTTACCTGGCTGTGGCAAGTACACTGACCCTAGTTTATTAATTAAAAGCCATTAATGAATGTGAACTACAAAACTGTGAAGTTTCTCTAGCTCTCCTTCCAAAATGGAGTTCGGCATCACAAATTCAAATAAAAATGCAAGGGTAGAAGACCTACATTAAATTTGTCAATGCTATTCTCTACCTAGACTACAGCAGCTGTAGCCAGCAGCCGTTTCATTTAGATTTGTATCCACAAGGTATAACCGTTTAGGGGTTACTCTGATACCTTCAGAAATTTTCATTGTCATTTACTAGATAAAGCTGAGAATATCACAATAGCGAGCCCCAGGTCTCTCTGAAAATATATATTTTTTTTTAAGTCAAAAGAGTGGCAGTCTGCCTGTCCCCGAGGATCAGCATAGTCAATACTACAATAATCTGATCTTCCCAGATCTGCACAAAGCCAAAGCCACTCTTACTAGAAACTATCCATCACTCCAGACCAAGTCCTCTCTCAGCAGAGCTTGTACGCGGACTGTCAGGTTTAAAGCCCAAAGCGTTGAAGACTAATGCCCTACTATGGTTTGCATAGGTTTAAGCAAAGTACCAAATTAAAACTCACACCTGAAGGAGCCTGCAGTTCTTGAAGGAAACACACTCAAGTTATTAATTATACTGAGTTAGATAACCCTCCTTTGGTCGCCAAAGCTGTTGAGGGCAGAAGACAACCGCTTTTGAAAAACTCTCCATGTTGAAGAGAATCTATTCCCGAGAGAGAGAGTGACATCTGGTCTCTTAGATATAAAGATATATTTTCATTGCTGTCAACATTTAGCCTTTTCCAGACTTTATTTTCCATCTAGTCAAACTGACCTGCAATGATTAATAAGCAGTAAAAAATTGAGAACAAAGAATAAAAGTGTACTCAAAGTTAAGCCCGTATTTAAAATTAGAGATGGTGCTTGTACCTGTAAACTTAGAAATTAACCTGAGCTTAAAAAAAGCCCATTAAGTTTAATACTTCAATTACAATTTCACAGGAGCAGAAAGAGACAACTGAACATATGCCATAGTGCCCTTCTGTCATGGACACAGCATCCAACATGAACTTGATACACGAATTGTGCAATTACAGCCCATTCAGCAAACAGGGTTTTCTTTGTGATAATTCCTGTACCAAGGAGATGGTTTGATGTTTCCCACAGACCTTTTTTTTTAAGACAATGCTGAGCAACATGGTAATTAACAAAGTATTAAAAAGAATAGAAACTATGCTAATGAAAGGTACATAAAATGTAAAGCTCTTCTGTGCTACAGTATCTTGTGGCTATATGAGCTAGTGGATAGGGTAAACAGAATGATCCTGATAAACTGAAAAATTGGATATATATTAATTAAATAAGAAACAATAAAGAGATATTTAAAAGATTTCTAGAAAGAATAAATCAGATCACAAATAACATTATTATGGAACCTGAGGTCAGCAACAATATTATTGGAAAAGATGTTTGCATGAGTCTCTCCTCGCTTATTATCTAGGCAATCATATGATTCACATCACTACAATATCTGAGGAGCTCCCAGCTGCTAGTAGATTGGTCCTTCCTAATGCCCTTATGCAATGGGGAGAGTAGCATTTGCTCTTTATGGGTGGAAAACAATCAAATGCAGGGTTAAATCACTTGTCCAAAGTTACAGAGGATCCTGAGAGAGCAGGAAATTCAGGAATGAAATAGCTCTCCTGCACCCTAGTTAGGCAAAGTCCTGCCAGTGTAAACAAACCTTGTAAAATTAGCTTTGCCAAACTGGTCTCTTTTCCCAGTTCATGTTTCTCTGTGCTTCCCTATGCTCAGGTTATTCCCTTGCAATGACCTTCTCACACAACTTTACAGGAGCAAGAAAAAAATGGCCTAAAAGCCTTACCCTCTGTACAAGCAGTAATGTCCTGACTAAATTATTTTGCTATCTTCTCTGATACTCAGTTGACATGTTTTATCGTAGTCATTTTCATGACTAAAACCACCTCACCTTCTCAGCATAAAAAATCATTTGTCAAGGATGAAAAGCACACAATACCCTATAAAAAGACTAGAATCCTTCCTAAGCAAGACTTAACCCTAGATCAATGCTTAAGACAGGTAGATATTAACAGAACATCTTAGCTTGAAGTGTTAATTTTGTTTTCAAGTGAAATTCCTGAAAGACTTTCTGACATTCACAGTGAAAACATCCCAAGTCAAGACTTTGTTCAGCAATTTCATTCAGCTTGTTTCGTTGTATCAGTTGTTTGTTTAGTATTTATTCCCAGGTTTTGTTTTCACGTCACCTCCGTACCCACTCTTCTGCCCTTGTTTATCACGTGGGTTTCTAAGCACTCATAATTCTTTGAGCTTCCTTTCAAGTAGCTTGAAAAAAAAATAAATCACAGTATGAGTTCATGAAACAATGCATGAATAAGTCATTTCCTCCTTTAAATACACCTCTGAGTAAATGATCCAGAGACTTTTCAAGAACCATTTACATAACAGTCGCTGATACAGTCTTCAAATTTTCACGTCAATCTCAAAATGGCATTTTAAATCACCCCATTTTCCTAAATGAGGGGAGCGAATTTTAAGAGCAGATTTTCCAACTTCTAGAGCTCTTCTTTTAGTTACAAACCTTTAAACGTTGAATTCCCCTCTTCTTTCTTCATTAGAGGTAGTGCAGAAATGTCAGAAATGCTCTGTATGTATAACCTATAATCCAAATGCAGCAAGGGTGCCTCTTCAAATAGTACATTTTCTTTTACAACTACAAATGCCATAAATTTCAGCAACTGTCAAACCCACTTCACAGTCTGCAGTTTGAAAATAAAATCTGGAGGCTTTGCTAGATGTGAATAACCATCTAATGCAGTAGTACTGGGAAGACACCTATGAATCACAAGGTGTTCAGCTAGGTACAAATAAATGTAGGTAATTTCCAGGCATAATTCACAGACAAGTAAATAATAAAGAGGTTTCCACGTGGATTTCTGAAGTATTGTAAGAACACCTATGCTACCTTGGGCTCAGAAGCCAAGACAGGGCTCAAAGGCGAATCTCGCCCTCAAATCTTGTTGGAGTGGGAGTAGCAATAAGGAAGGTCAAACATCACTAACTGGCATCCAGAAAAGTTTCTGGATATGGTTCCTGCAATAGCGTGATGGCTCCAAAGACACCAAGGGATGCATGCTAATTCATAAAGTGGATCATCAAGGGGTCACAAGCTCCATGTGCTAGCTCCGCACGGGGTGCTACAGGGGATTACTAAATTGTTCTTTGCCTCAGGGTGGTACAGGGCTGTGCTGAAGAGCTTCTCTTTCCCTTTGATTATGTAGATGGAGTCAAGGACTTCTGCTGCCAGCCTGAGAACAGAAAGCCAGTGTTCAGACAGGCTTCTCTTGAAATGTCTTTGCACTCAAAGGTCTTGGAGCACAAAAGAAAGGGCAGAGACAGAGATTGTGATCTCTGGCACTGCGAGAATCTCTTTGGAGACCAGCCTCTACATCTGCAACAGTCCTGATTATTTTTTTTGCTGAGCCAGGAGTTTGAGATGGAGGGGTAAAAGAGTGCATCCATAGCAGCTGGCACTTTTGTTTGATTGACCTAAAAGAACTCATGGGTTGGGAGACATAAATTCCCAAAGATACAGCCACATTCCTTTTTTTGGCTTCGAGCCTGAATGCCAAAAAATAGGGCAGTTGACTTTGATGTGCCCTACTCCCAGACAGAAGAGGCAGCAGTTGTGACCCTGAGAGACTAAAACCCACAGAATAGCCTATTCTTCAAGTTCACTGAAGAGGTCATAGCCTTGTAGGTGTTGAATCCAATGTGATTTAAAACAGAGCTAAAGGAGAAGACAAAGCAACTGGGGGAAGGGAAGTTGCCAGAAGGATAACTCCAGGCTGAAGCATAAAAAGAACAAGAAAAAGGCAATTCAAGTTCACAGTGATATTAAAAGGGAATCTGCAAAGAGTCAGAGGGTGAGGACGTGTGACCCTGTCCTAGTACAGCTGAGCATGAGCACTGGGTCACCCAAGCGTTTGAAAGGACCTGAGAAGGAGAGGTGCAATCCATCATTTTCATTACCAGCTACACCGCGCACAGGGAAGAGGAGACACTTAGAGTCACCCCCGTGCTGGGTAATACTGTTAGGATTTCTCAGACAACCTTCATGCATGAGGCTTAGGAAAAGGGCAACGCTGCCAGAGGAGAGGAAATTAAGAAAGACGATGGCAAAATTAGAAAAAGGGGGAACCAGTGGAAAAGTCAGCAGAAATCAGAAGGAAAACTGCTTATTGGTTTTGTTACAGTAATCTCAGAAGTGCCTCTTTCTGGTAGAAGTCATGATTTTCTCAGATTTCAACAGGTAGTGGTGCCAACTCTGTTGCACAATAAACGCTGGAGAAGAGGGTTTAAGAACATATGAGTCGTAACCACATGACATGTTAGTGATGTGTGTTTCTTAGAGTGAGAACAAACAGTATAATTCAACTTCTAATGAAGTCAAAAAACCCAAAAAGTAAAAGAGCTAAAGGAAACACTCTGTCTCTCTCTCTCCCCCGTCACAAAACACATTAGCAAAATGGAGTGTTCATGATTAATTCACATGCCTTTCCAATCGTCTATCTTGCTAAAGCAGCATAAAATCCAACTCTTTTTTTCTTCTCTCTGAAGATATAGGAGACATGACATCATGGCATCTCATGTAACACTCAATCCAGAAAGCACAGCTGAGAGGTTTTGAGGTTTCCTAGGAAAGATCAGGATGTCTGCAGCAATTTTACCTATCTGGTGAGAACTTCAAACTGTCTCCACAAGGAAAGGATTTATTAGACACTTTGCAAAGAGACCAGCATTTGCTGCCCCCGCTGTGTGGTGATGGACAGAAAATTCTACAACATCACATTATTTTAGGACTCAAGGCTCCTAAATTAGGCCATAAAAATGCAGAGAGTGGAGATCTTTACAACTATAGAGAGACTCAGGGATACACTGAGATGGACTCCTTTGCTGGATAGAGAGATAATTAGAAGTTAGTGACAATTTGTACAATATACAAGGTGATAAAAGGTTTTTCTTTTATAAAGAAGAAAGCTAAAGCACGTCAAGAAGCATACTTCTTCACAAGAGTGAGCTTTTTGAAGCTATTTCAATTAAGCCTAGCAAACTCCTCAAAATCTTTCAGATTGTTCCACATCTCACCTGACTCTGTTCTACATTTTCATGCAAGAAAAAGTTATTTTACTTCGAAAATCTGCATAATTAAAAACGGTACTGTCTTCTGATTGATAAAGTTTCAAGTGACAGCTTTGCAGCAAGCTGCCTCCCACACAGAAGCAATTTGTAAAAGCCTTTCAGAGATTTATGTAACTGAAAAATCCAAGTTGCTTTCATCCAGGTCTTTCTTTCCAGTTTAAATGTGACTGCAAGGAAATGCAACAAATATATGCTTGAATATAAGATTAATTTAGATACTGACAATTTTCCCTAATTATGAGGCACCAACTGACAGAAAAAGGCTTTTTCTCGTTCCTATTTTGTATTTGGCAAATTTTGAAACAATTTTATATTTAAAGCCCAAATTTACCCTAATTTTTCAAACACCTTTGGACACCCAAGGCACATTTGCTATAAGCTCAAATGAGCTTGTGAGTCCCACAAGAGCAAACCCTAAAGGAACTTGAGCAAGAAGAAAGAAAAGATTACATTAATTCTTTCACTGAGTTTGGGTGAATACAAATCTGTATTTGTTTTCTATTTTTGGTCATACAGAACATTAAACACTAGAGGGAGCACAGAAGAAAGTTGAATATTTCCTTTGGAGGAAAGTAGAGTACGATCGAAATTTGAATGTGAGTTCTAAAGGTTTATCTGAATCCATGTATCTCAAAAATTCCCAATATAACTCAATAAAGCACATTTTTACTAGAAGAAAACACACTTAAGTGAGTATTTTGTTTGTTTAATAAACTGATCTAGCTCTTATAATCAAATAATTGTGATATTTACAGACTACTGTAATGTTACACAAAGGTAGTAGAAACTGAGTGAAAACATTAACTTGAGTGTCTCTATTGAAAGACAAGAGAAAAAAGTTATTAAAAAGAGTAAAATACTAGGAAAATGTAAAGACATTTCTATTTTAATACTGTTAGATATGGCTAGTAAATTATTTTAATGCTTTAAAATTATAGTCAGCTATTTCCGAAGGTTCACAATGAGTACATATCCAATCATCATGAACATGAATTTTCATTTCCTTTGTATTTTGATTGTTCAACAGAAACAGGCTAAAATCAGTAAAAGAGAATTCATACTTTAGATGAGACTATTAGGACTAAAAGTCAAGTCAGAAGAAGAGCTGCCTATATGCAATATTTTGCTTTATATTTTCCTTTCCTTTGTGATAAAGAAGTAAACCAAAATTCAGTGCTATTTCCAAAAAGGTCACAGTCAGATAATGACACAAGGAAAGCGTTAGGAGAAGACAGCTCTACAAATCGTCAAATACTGAAGCAAATCTACAGGACAAAGGTTCTGACCTCTTAAAGTAAAATTCTAGTCATTTCCAATTTTGGTACAGAACCAAGAAACCAGAGACTCATAGAATAACCTCAGCTGTAAGCCCTTTGGAGGTCTCTGGTCCAAACACCTGCTCAAAACAGAGCCAGCTTCAAAGCCAGATTGAGTCACTCGAGGCCTCATCCCCTTCTTCACTTCCCACAGCATTTTAAATGTTTTCAGGACTATTATCCCAAGGTCACTGCAGCCGGGGCTGCCATTGATCTGCACATCCCCAGCCAGTTCCTCCTCATCCTGCACTAGCAGATCGAGCAAAGTACCTCCCCTAAGCAACCCGTCCAGGTGCACACCAAGAAACTGTCCCTAACACTCTTCAGAAATCTCCTACGTTGCTTCCCTCCTAACCAGTCACCCTTGCAGCAGACGGTTAAAGTCCCCCACAGGAATTATGAGGCTTCCTCCAGCTGTTTGAAGAAACCTTGGTCCACCTACACCTCTACACCATATGCATCCCATGCTGTGCTCTCCATCAGCTTCTCCAGTCCTCCTGCCCGAGACCCTCTCAGCCAGCTCGGCGCCTGCTCCCCAGCACAGCTCTGAGCATGAGCTGCTCCTGTGAGCATGAACTCCCCTGTCCTCATCTCAAAATCCATTCCCAAGCATCTGAAATACTCTTTTAATATGCAAATTCATTACCAAAATGGAAAGAGACAGATTTATTTCATACTGGTTTCCTGCCCTTATGCAAAAAAGACATCAGCCAATTACTTGTACCCAGTGCTCGCAAGTCTGAAGACTTGTTTCACACAGAAAATGACAGTAGCTTGAATGATGAGGTAAAAATGCTCAAGACAGCAACCCCAGAATACCCAGGCACATTTGAATGACTTTTCTACAGTCAGTAGACTTCTCTCTTTTGTTCCAGCTCTGTTGTGTTCTTTCAACATCCAAGTATTAATGAATTCAGGAGTTTGTCAGATAAAAGAGAGATTTTTTTTTTTTTTTTTTTTTTAGAGGAGTTTTTCATTTATAAGTGATTTGTTCCTGCTGGGGAGTATTCTTAACAGCAAACCTATATTAATTGTTATATTATTAGTGTGCCCAGGAGGCCAAGAAGGCCAATGGCATCCTGGCCTCTATTAGGAATAGTGTAGCCAGCCGGTCTAGGGAAGTGATTGTCCCTCTGTACTCGACACTGGTGAGGCCGCACCTTGAATACTGTGTCCAGTTGTGGGTCCCGCACTTCAAGAAAGATGCTGAGGTGTTGGAGCGAGTGCAGAGGAGGGCGACCAAGCCGGTGAAGGGTCTGGAGGGTCTGACCTATGAGGAATGGCTGAGGGAGCTGGGGTTGTTTAGCCTGGAGAAGAGGAGGCTCAGAGGTGACCTTATTGCAGTCTACAACTACCTGAAGGGAGGTTGTAGTGGAGTGGGAGTCGGCCTCTTCTCCCAGGCAACCAGCGATAGGAAAAGAGGACACAGCCTCAAGCTTTGTCAGGAGAGGTTCAGGTTGGACATGAGGAAGCATTTCTTCTCAGCAAGGGTCATTAGCCATTGGAAGGGGCTGCCCAGGGAGGTGCTGGAGTCACCATCTCTGGAGGGGTTTAAGAAAAGCCTGGACATGGCACTTAGTGCCCTGGTCTAGTTGCCATGGTGGTGTCAGGACAATGGTTGGACTTGATGATCCCAGAGGGCTCTTCCAACCTGATTGATTCTGTGATTCTGTGATTCTGTGATTATGCATACCAGAGTGCTAATTACTTACTTTAAGTATATTTTTTGCTAGTTATTTGCAAGTGGAACTTGCTTTTATAACCTGCCCACTAAAACGGGAAGTAACCACTTACCCTCTGTATCTTTGGACTACATAAAGTCCAAATTCGCTTGTACAAGAGAGAGAAGGAGGAATTTTGACTCTCATCCTGTACAATTTTGCTGCAAACTTTGTTGTGTGTGATTGCTTCAAAGAGTGAACATGGAAAAAGAAAATATTTGTATCATAGTAATGGTCTCATCTATCTGTAGCACTTGACACCGCAGCTGCCAGCTGTACGGATAAATATCGTGTTGCAGTAGATGGAGTCTGCAAAGCAGCAAAAATGGAATGTTAATTTAGGCTCAGCCGTGCTAAAACCAGGGAGGGCTCCGAGCATGCTCGGGGTAAACGAGGTCTCCAGGAAAGCCTGTGCCTTGCTCTGAGCCAATGGCCTTCTTAAAGTACTTTACATTACTAATTTCTCTAACGAGCTTGAACACTGAGTCTGATAGCCATTAGAGAGAGTAGCACACACTGAGATAGATCAAAGGAATCACTCTTAGAAAAATGCTTTTCACTACTTTGTCCATGTTCCCTGTTTCCTTTTGGCATCCCCTTTCTCTCTGGTTTGTCCTTCATATTTTCCCAGAACATATTCCCTGTCCTCATCCATCCTCTTTATCTCCTCGGAGATGAGGTTCCACAATGGAGGGAATGACCCATCCTCATTACCTGACACTGCACAACACATATGTTGCTATTCCTCTGCAGCCTCAGTACTCTTCATTGTGCTACAGAGGGAAGGACCAGGGCTCAGCTTCCAGCAACCCATGACAATGCTGGGACTGCCATACCATGGCAGTGAAGTTTGCACCAGGACCTGGTGCTCACCAGACATCCACAGAGAGCCGATCACTGGCGAGCTCAGCATCATCAGCGCCTGCCCACAACAGCACCCTGGCATACTCTTTCACCACGGATTGCCCGCTGGAGCTCAAAGGTGACCTACTGTTCTTCCACCTACTGTTATAACTTTCAAAGCCAAAGCTGTGTCTGAAACCTTTTCCTTTTCTTCTAACCCAAGTGAAGATATTTTCCTTTTATCCAGCTGCCTGCCCATCATCTGTGTGATTATAGGGACAGACCAAAGATAGAATATACCACACCCAACAACTAGAACTCCATCACTGTCTTCAAAGTGTAATACATCCAGCCCAGTGCCGTATTTCTTAGATTCAGGCACCCAAGCAGATTTCTGTGGCTTAATGAACCAATGTGTATCGCCTGAACCAAAGTAAGTCCCTGCATAGGATCTTGGCCAAACAGAAGGTAAAGTGCAGCAATTGGTTAAACTACAGTGACATAATTAGGTATCTAAGCCCTCAGAAGTCACAGTAACTATTCCAAATTAAGCCAAAAATAAGAGGGAAAAATACTTACTCAATAGCTCCAAAAAGAAACCTACTATCAAAATGAACTACTGGTGTTATCTTGACACCCAGCATCTAGGGAAAGAAAAAAAATTTAAAAAAAAAGGAAATTCAGCTCAACCTTGGTGTTTTAACTGCTTATGCTTCCCAACAGCTCCGAGCTACTGTGCTTTCTGTTCTTCAAGTGGCCAGACTTCGCTCTCCCTGAACAGCATCTCCTATTGCACTTTCAGAGACAGAATGCTGGACCAAGGTGGACACTGGCCTGTTGCAGCAGGTCATTTCTTATGTTCTTACCTATTTTCATATACAAAACTAAAGCAACTGTTACTTGCATGTCAGAATATGCAGCCAGAGAAAGCACTTGTGTCGGAACAGGTTCCAGTACATTACTGCAGACCATTAGAGCAAAAAAAAAATTGGACTTCCCTTGCTGTCCTCCAGACTCTGCCACCAATCTACTGCACTTGCTTATACAAACACTCTCTGCAATCTGTGATTTCATCAAGATATATAATTGCCTCTGACTTTCAATGAGAAGCTCCCAGATGCTTTTCAAAACCTTGTCTTCATCAAACAAGCTCGTTGACTTCATCCACCTGAGGTCAGGCACTTAACTGTGGAAGTTAACTGCCCATGTGGAAAGGCAACTTATTCTAGACTAAATGAGCTAATTTAAATTTTTGGTAAGTTCTTAGAGTGTAAGGACTAAATTAAGCTATATAGACCTGGTCTTGAGCAATCTGGTCTAGTGGAAGGTGTCCCTGCCCATGGCAGGGGGGTTGGAACTAGATGATCTTTAAGGTCCCTTCCAACCCAAACCATTCTATGTTTCTATGACCTCAGGAATTATTCATTTGCCTTCACAGATGAAGTCAAGACCAAAACCACTACGAACTTATGTTCTTCATAAGTGCTCCAAGCTAGATCAGATGAATCTGGTTAGGTTGTATAAAACACTTGGTTGAGATGGGCTGTGAACAGCACCAGGGTATCTGGGCACTAGAACACTGCAACAAATTAGAAGAAATATCCAAAGCACAAAAAATAAAGCAGAAGTGGGGAAGGAAAGTAAGAAAGAGCATCGACATGGGCAATGAGGATATGAGCAAGTCCTTCTGAAAGGACTGTTGTGGTACTGTCCTTTCTGTTATCTTTGCTGTTTTTAGATCACTTCTGTCAAGCCAAGTAAAGAAAGAGACTTTGCTCTCAGGTTATAGACAGTGAATATCCTTGTTGTCAGTCAACTGTTACAGAACTTCAGCTAAGCAGTGTTAATTATCTAATATCTAGGCACTTTTTCTACTTCATAGTAATTTTCCATCCTATTGGTTTTTATATCAGAAGTCATGCAGAACTGATTTTATTTATCTTTTGCACACTGGTATAGTTAGAGTTTCTTAAAATGCAGACTTGAATAAAATCTTAATATCCCTGTTAATATGTCACCGATCTGAAAATTGAACTTGAAATAGTTTGCAGAATCTCTTCCACACAGGTCTTTTGTTTTAATTGAACTTTTCTTTTTCCCACAGGAAAGCTAATTTAGTATGACTTGCCAGCAGTAAAATTGAAATTCTTTGGCTAATTAATTTTTGTACCTGAAACTGAATATAGCTGACAATTTTTTCCCCAGTTTTTAATATCTCCCTCTCAAAAAATTCAATCCTTTGCATATGAAACCAAAGGAGAGTTAGAAAAGTTTTCAGGAATTAGAAAAGTTTACAGGAATTAGAAGGTTTAACAGGGATTATTTCTACAGGGTTATAAAAGCTTTTCATCTCTACAGAGCCAGTAGCTAAAATACATGCAAAGTCTAGAGCCAGCGTGGGTTTCCATTATAGAAAGGTTGTGTAAGACAGGAACCCGTAAACTTTTCAACCTCATTTCCACCAGTGAAAATCAGGAGACACGTTAAAACTAATTGTCACAGGCAGAGATGAAGTTCAGAGAAGGGCCATGAAGATGATCGGAGGGTTGGAGCACCTCTCCTATGGAGACAGGCTGAGAGAATTGGAGTTGTTCAGCCTGGAGAAGAGAAGGCTCCGGGGAGACCTTCTAGCACCTTCCAGTACCTGAAGGGGCTACAAGAAGGCTGGAGGGAGGCTTTTTACAAGGGCATGGAGTGATAGGACGAGGGGGAATGGTTTTAAACTGAAAGAGGAGAGATTTGGATTAGATTTTAGGAAGAAATTTTTTCCTGTGAGGGTGGTGAGACCCTGGCCCAGGTCGCCCAGAGAAGCTGTGGCTGCCCCCTCCCTGGCAGTGTTCAAGGCCAGGTTGGATGGGGCTTGGAGCAACCTGGTCTGGTGGAAGGTGTCCTTGCCCATGGCAGGGGGGTTGGGACTAGATAGTCTTTAAGGTCCCTTCCAACCCAAACCATTCTGTGATTCTATGAGATAACTGGTTGTATAATTAGATAAATCCATAAGAGGTAAAAGAAACAACTTTTACGTAGTTACACTCTAAAGGGGGAAATTTCACCCCAGAAGTACCACTGGAGGTGAACGTGATTTCAAGCATCAGGACTGTGGCTGGTCTTAGGCTTTTATACAAACACGTTTGTATTGTGTCAGGTGGGGCTTCAGACATTTTTCTGTTATTTTCTGTAATCTACAACTTTCTATTTAAAAACTGCCACACGTTTAACACTCCAAAACCACCCAATCTTTTACACTAATGCTTACAGATATTTCTAATCATTCTACATCTTTTCACAAATGTTCCTCACTTTGGACTTTTGCCTAGCTGATAGAAGAATAATATCTTACTGACTTGTATTTGCCGATGGCAGAGTTAAGATCAGCTCTGGTAATTGCAGTGAGACCTGTGATAAATTTAAGCCACTTGCATTACGCATACAAATGCTCTATGCAATGCCCAGAATATGTAGGAGGTCACACTTCGTGCCCAGGTGAGACACGGCAGCACAAAGGACCAGGGCTGCAGGCTGCCTCCCACCACCCAGGACTCCTTGGTCTACATCCAGCAGAGTTTGCCTCCCCACCCTGTTTTTGCTTTCCTTAACACACCCCGCGAGAGCCTACCAGGGCAATGCAGGGAAGCGATAAACCCCAAGGCAGAAGGTCACACACACATGGTTTCGCCATGTCTCCAGCTGTGCCGTGTCCCTCAACAACGGATGCGTCCAATAAGCTGCAGAACAGCTGTTCTCTTTCTCATACACAGTTCTGAAGCAGAAAAATCACTGGTTTTTCTGTTCTCCTTCCATTTTCCCTTTCACATCTTTCTACACCACTGGTGATCTGGCCGAAAGCTTTCAAAGCATCAATTTGAGACTCCAGAAGAGACAAAGAAGCACCTGCTGAACGTGACGGCGACGTTATGCTGCATATTGGCTCATTTTGCTGTTCTTTGTGGCTTTCTGACCAGTCACACCTTCATTCCACAGGTTTTGAGAGTATTTGTAGAAACTCCTACACTGCAAAATGTGCACATTTAACACTGCACTGCTCAGACACCAAAGTCATTTGTGTACAATATCACACCGATGTACAAGGATAAAAGTTTCAGCTGCATATTTTACGAACCATCACTACCTATTTCAACCTTCACAAATGAGGGCCAGCCCTCGGGACTGCTGCGATGCAGGTGGGCTGGCTCTGTTAGACACAGAAATTCCTCCTGTCGCTCCGGAGCACACCCTCCAGAGCCGTCTCTCCAAACCAAACGCAGCAGCCTGGAAGGTGATGCAAACAAGACATGACAACAACACCCTTCACGGGCTTAGTTATCTTGAAACGCTAAATTAAAGAAAGAGCAGGTGTCTGTTAAGTCTAGGCTTGCAGCTCCTTCAGATATGTGGGGAAGTGTCAGCATTACGTTTGCATTGATCTGGTTTTGGCTAGCAATCCAAGTTGGGAAGGCAAGAGCGGTCCTCTGGACATGCCCAAACATCCATCACCCGCAAAGCACAGCTCTCCCCTGCATCTCACCCTCCTTTGAAGGCTTCTTCTCTCTGTCACACAGCCCAAGCAGAGACCCAACCCCTCCCAAGCATGCCCACAAACCAACGCTGATCCCCAGCAAACCAAACCACTCACTCAACCCACTTTTTAAACTTGTTTCCCAGTTTGGGAGCTCTGCTTGTGCATTTGAATATGTACACGGCAAACATAAAAAGCACAATATTTATTCAACTCAGGACGTTTGAAGCAGCAACAGATAAATATGACTTTTTCAACTCTGGTCTTTACATTATAAAATGATCTTTTAGAAGTCACAGAATCACAGAATCAATCAGGTTGGAAGAGTCCTCTGGGATCATCGAGTCCAACCGTTGCCCTGACACCACCATGTCAACTAGACCATGGCACTAACTTTTCTTAAACACCTCCAGAGATGGTGACTCCACCACCTCGCTGGGCAGCCAGAAATGCCACATTTTATAAGCACATCCTACATAGGAAACTACACGTGAAGTGCCTCATCAATGGTAACTGTAACCGTGCATCACAACCAACAAACCACTTCATTGGTTCTACTTTCAGATGAAACATTCACCAATAAAATATCACCTTTCTCAATTATTATGTCTATAGTAGAAAACACCTTTCTGAATCTAAGTGGTATACGTACAGTACTGCATGAAATAATTAAATTTACACTTATTAAACTAATCTGAATTCACAATACATCAATGCCCAGGCCAAAAGACATCTTTCAAGGCACGATATAAAATACAGATATTTAATGAAAATGGGAAGGAAGGTTTTGGAGTTATTTTTTCTTCTAATGAATGGCCTCTCAAACACCAGGAGGACCTCTTGGGAACTGTGAACTCACTCTGGTGCAGATACATTACAATAACTGCGGTTGCTCTGCTGGATTCTGTTGTGAAAACAGACTTTTGGCAAAACATTAATATTTTCGAATTCTGCACAACCGAAGTATGTTTTGTGTTGCATACTGGAAGTCTTTTTACTTAAATCTGACCAAAAGTGAGGTGGCTTTGTCTTAGAGAGAGATTTTGTTTTCAAGAGACATTCATCAAGCAGTATGTCATCTGTCAAACATAAATCAACCAACCTCTGCCAAGTAATTTTTTTTAATTACTTGAAAAGTAAAAGCTTTGGAGGGTTACGTGCGACTTTTTTGGTTTTTAATAAGACACTATTGTGCTGTTTATGGTTTTATCTTGGTCAGAAGCCTGGTGGTTTGTATGTGTGGTTTTGGACCTTATAAATAATCAGTAATAAATAGTTAGATGCCTGTAACTCAAGGCTAGCACAGGATCCTGTCACTGTCATGCCTGAGCAATATTTTAAAATGCAGCAGAGCAAGACTTCTGTTATTTTCCAACCTGCAAGGGAAAGAAGTGACACCTAAGGCTATGTCTACATTATTTCTACCACTTTGATAGATTAAATCTTTACCACAAGGATGAGCTTTTAAAACATGCCCGAAAATGTTTAAAGATTCCACAGGTGCTCTTCCTGAGTGCAAACAAAGGCTCCTCTTTGTAGAACGAAAACAAAATTAAAAAGTAACAAAGTCCTGGGAGCGATAGCTTCTGCTTAAAACAAATCCTTGACTGGACATGTTCGATTTATTTATTTTTAACTAACATATTTTTGGAACTCACCAGAGTAATATCTATATATATATGGGGGGCAGGCATGTGTGTGTATATACACGTATGTATATGTATATCTGTGTGTATATACGTACATATATTTGCAAAAAACTTTCAATGGTCCAGTCAAACTATCTGCTCTGATATCTTTTTTCTCCCCATGTGACAGTCCTTGAAGACACTAGATTCTAGTATTAGAAATATTTACTTTTCTAGCAACATTCTCTGCACTTAATAACAGCCACTGTAGAGAATAATAATAGAATACGGACACTGAAAAAGACCTTCACTAATAATTAATTAACCCTGGTACATTTGGTTTAATTATTAAGTATGCAGAACTGTGAAAACAATCTTCACATTCTTAGCTGAACCTCTCTTGTCTAGAAAAGCACAGATGACAACTTAATTCGAGATGTCTCATACCACTTATTTGTGCAAATTTCAGTTTCACATCCATACACAGTATTAGCAAAGACCCAACAATATTACTATATAAAGAAAATACTTTAAAATATTATAAAATACAACCCACAGGTGAATACACATCATGGAGCTATCCAGGCAGTATTTTTTAAATTCATTTCTACATGTCTAAAAACTGTGTGCTTCCCCCCTAGCCCTCATTTTGGAAGGAATTCAGTACTGGAGGAAAGGCTCCAGTGAAGGTATTCTTCCATCACAAAACTCCTCATCTACATTATCATAGATGTCCCATGTCATTAGAGACTATGACAACACAACATGCTGCCTTCTGATTTAATGGCTTTAAATTTTTGACAAATCATTAATGAATTACATTTCTCTGACAACCTTAGCTTACACTATGAAACCATCTACAGACACCAAGTTTCTTGAAATATAGCTGCAAACAAAGTAAATCAGTCCAGTTGAAATTTCAGGACATTCCATATGCTGTCAAAAATATGTAAAATAAGAAATGAGATGTGGTGAGGTCCTTTTGTGGGACTGTGAAGCTAACAGATAGATGAACATGAATGTCTTTGAAATCTGATTTATTCAAATATATTTCTTAAGTATTGCTGACAGTATTTGTACATGTGGGGATTTCAGTCAAAGTGGCAAAAATGGTTACGATTATCTTATAAATATTTAGAGTAATTAGTAGGACCACAACTTCTGTCGTTTATGACCATGGACTAGAGCAAGCAATGGAGAATGAACACTGCAGTAAAAACTTTCTATATTGTGACCTTCTCTCAGCTCTTCAGAACATTAAATTTTCTAATTACCATGAATATATCACACATTCATGCCATAGCTCTCATAGTAGTGTAAAGAATTAGGTAACATGATGATGAGACTGATGGAATGACTTTTCCATTATCACACAATACGCCCCATAGAAACTTGACTTCAAATAGTCCCTCTCCAAAGAGAGTATCTTCAGAAGAAGCACAGAAAATGTCTTCAATGTTAGTTACAAAGGCCAGAAACTATCCATTACCCTAGTGATGTTTTTCTTGTTTCTGAAACCGAATGCTTTGGGTTTTTTACAAGGAGGATTTATCAAAATGGCATTTTCTTAATGATCTAACAGAAGTAATGTCATCATTATATCCTTCCAACTTCACATTTTCAATATTTGTATTTATATAGCACAGAGCTTTGGATAAAGTTGCCCAAGATCTTGCAAATAAAAAAAAATTTGTAACATTCCTTGACTGGTGTTAAATCTGGACCAAGGGAGAATATGAGAAGTGACACAAATTCCACCACTACAAATGGCTCTGGACTCCTCCTGCCAAATCTCAAGCCCAGTTTTAATAGAAAAATACTCCCAAAACATTAAGCTGCCTTTTTTTTTAATAAAGTATAGCTATGATACCACTGACATTGATTTTGTTTCTTATTCTTAGGCCATTTAACCACTTGCAAATTTGGAGGCAAGCAAGAATTAAAAGATTAAAAACCCATAAACCATATCAGAATCTGTCATTAGAGCTAGAACAGTCTTAAACAAATCATCTGTAACTGGCTCTGCAGATTACAACGGTATTAACGGAACAGAGCTTGGTCCTTGAATTTGCAACTGAAGAAAGATGCTGAGTTCCATTAAAGTCAGTAAAAGTTCAAGTAGAAGAAAGATCAGAAAAATGTTCTTTATTCTGATCGCTGTAACCTAAGGATGATCACTGGCTTCTCTTTCTTTATGCCTCCATGACAAAGAACAAAAGGCCAGAATTTTAGGACTCTCTTCAGCATAAAATTGCTTTAAAATGTGCTTTCTGAACAGATTTCTTCTTTCTAATTCCCCAGGAGTTCATAACTGTATTTTTAGAAAGGCAATTTGGAATTTAACAAATACAGATACTTGGAAATGTCTTTGTGCTTTCTTACTTTCACAAAAAGACATTAAGGTCATATTTTTTTCAGAAGCGAAGATTACTTTTGAGTGGTCGTAACCATGGCTACCAAATCCGGAACCAAATAAAACTGCTGAAATTGGAACCCGGCAAGATGTATATAATGCACGAGATTTGATCCACAATAATTGTGACTCAGAATTACGGAAAACCTTCTCAGTTGCTATCGCAAGCACTCCCAAGCAGGGAAGAGGAGACCTACATTGCCCCAAATTCATTAAGGGATCCGTCAGCCCGTTTTGTAGCACCCACTCCAATGTTACTATCACCCTACCCCTACTTTTTGTTTGGTTTGAGGCTTCACTGACCTACCTTGCAGTCTAAGGTCTTTAGTTTTGTTATCGGCTTGTTCTCCCCTCAGCAGAGGGACCGTGAACTTCAGGAAGCAGGAATCTGCTTCACTCAGTTCAAATTAAATAAGTAGAAATGAGAAAATCAGCTGTCGTCTCATTTATTTAGGGAAAAAGGTACACTGCCCTTTTACACGCTTGGTTCCATCAGCTTTCTTCTTATTTCAAAAAGATTCTTCTGTTACAGAATTCAGGACTCTTCAAAGTCTGAGAAAGACTGAGACTTAAAGGACTAATGAGGTGAGTTGACAGGTATATTCATTTTCAAAGAGTGATGACACTGTTTTAAATATTTAATGCACTGAAAAACATATGGAAAGAAAAAGTTGGCTTTGCACGATGACATAACACCATATTTTCTGTATCTTTCTCTGTTGCAGCCACATTATACAGAACTGTAAAAAAGAAAATGGCAGGTTTCAAATCAGTTATCATGATGCTATCAGCTTTAAAGAAATTAATCTATCTTCCCGTTCTTTTCATTTTTCCACTGCAATCAATAAATAAGCCACGGCTATCAATCTCCACACTAGGTAGCAATATTTTATTTTCAAGCTCATAGCTTCACATGATGAATTACAGTCATTAGAAAGCACGATAGTGTGTTACAGTAGCTTCAGCACACTTGGAAGTGTCACTGACAGAATAAATTGTGTGGGTTTGCTTATTATTATTATCTGCCTTTGAGATGTAAATATTACCCCAAGTATGCACCATTCTTGACAGCGCATCACAGCCAAATTTAAATTTTTCCAAACATTTGAAATGACATTTCAAGGCTATTTCCCCAATAAATATTTTGTACTTGCACTATTTCAATGCATTTTTATGGCCAAATATTTGGCTAGGTAACCATTTATGTCAGCAAAATGTGAACAGAAAAAAAAAAATCACTTGAAGCATTTATCTGCTATCCAGGTACATGAGGATGTCCACAAAGACAGCACCATGACTGCATGTGAATTGTAGCTGTGCACCTTGGCTTAGAGAGCGAGACAAAGAATACTTTTACTAAATAATCATGCATGTAACAGAATAAAAGTCATCTCAGCAACATGGAGCTCCTGCGTTATGTGGCTTGACAAGCTGCCAGAAGTCTGAACTGAACTAGTACAAGTGACTCTCCGTGCCAGTAAAACAGAACAGCTTTACCAGCTTTGAGACCTTTCTTCTAAATCTTTCCTACGTAAAAGCTTTTTTGCTCCTGCACTTGTAGCAGCCAACATAAAAGCAAGGATCTTCAGACGGATTGAGGGACTAGAAATTAAATCAGCTCTCTCCAGTGCCTTTAATGTCACAGAAAATGGCCCTGAGAGGAGGCAACACTGGAGGACAGAGAGTGGGAAGGGGTTTTGTGGCTGCGAGTTGGCTCTCTGGAGCTGCGGGGTCGGCAGGGGGGAGAGGCGATGCCAGAGGGGGAGCAGCCGGACCCGGGGAGCTGGGGAGCAGAGTGGGATAAAAGCCCGAGGGTAAAGCCTGGGAGAAAATTTAGTGAAGGCACTAGAAGTGGAGAAAATGAGGGAAGGGAAAGAAAGCTCTCCCTTCTCCCTTTTAGTTACGAGACATCCAGAGCTGAGATCAGAGCTACATTAGAAGAAAAAGCTTCTACTGCCAAACTTAATGGCCTTCAGAACTGAGACAGACCTGGACACCGTGTTGTAACAAATAAGGTGCCCAAAGATGCTGTACGTGACAGCTACAAAGTCTGAGCACACACTGCTTACACAACGTTTACACAATTATTATCGTTTTCTGTTGCACGATCTGCAAAGAACCTCGAAAAATTCCAGGAACATCTGAAAACAGAGGAAGAGGTTGAAAAAAAAAATGGAAAGCAAAACAGGACAGGAAAGAAATATAAATGATAAATTTGCACTGAAAAGAACGAGGAGACCATGGCTAATTACAGGAATGCAGAGGAATATTTTCTAGCTGGCTGCTGGGAGGGGATCCAGGATTGCCACTGAGAGATGGATCAGTCACCCCCAAACACAGCACAGGGATTCCAGGTGAGATACGCAGAAACAAGCAAAGCAGCAGCTTCTGACAAATTACCTCAGACTGAATTTTTTCTCTTGTAAAATCATGCAAAAACCAAGAGCTTCAAAACTCTCCCCTACATCTTTTGCTAAGGTTTGATAAATAAACTTGCACTCTGTTCTGGTCTAAACCCTGTCTGGAGTCGGGTCCCAGAGCGAAGGGGGCCAAAGGCAGTCGGATTCAAAGGCAGTATTAGTACTGCAACTGAGATAACTTTTTGAACGTGAATAATAAAAAAAAAATGTTCATTGAATTGATTTTAGCTGATTGTAATTCTTATAAAAGTGACTTTCAAATGACTATCTGCTAGTCAAAGGAATGAGAATAAAGCCTAATTTCTTCAATTAATTGCAATATGTAAGATAAGATCTAAATATTCATAAATTTGAAGTGTGTCCTCATCTGAGAAGTAAACAATTGGCATACTAAATTCCGAAGTGAGCATTAAGGCTTTCAGTACTTTTTGCAGTAGGTTACTTTACAACCTACCTACCTTATGTCCTACCAGTAGGTTATACGATAACCTACCAGTGAGTTATATTAGAACCAAGAGGTTATACTACAGCCTAGTGTAAATTTAAAAAAAAAATAAACTTGTAGTACAGTGAACAATATTTACAAATATATTTTTACATCCTTAAATAATGATAACTAATATCTATATTAACTCATATATTCACTAAAAGCCTTCTGCACCTACAAAAGCCAACTAACTTTGCCCCATCTATGCCTAAAAAATGCTTGATACCTCCATTGCATTTGCATTCACTAACACCAGTAAGAGCCAGACTAGGACAGGCTACAGATCTCAGCACGGATCTGCAACACTCCGGACTTTTCTATCTACTTCAATGAGCAACTAGTTAGAAAGACAGAAATAACACAGCAGCTGTCAGCCATTGCAATAGTCTCATCTCCTTTTTTCCTTCATATTTTCCAGCTAGATGCAATGACCCACCTGTCTGTCCCTACTCCAGAACTCTGCTCTGGGCACTTGTCAATCTACTACACCTAGTAGTAGAAGATTTCTACAAGCAGCATAGCAGAAGTGCATTCAACTCTGATACAGGCCAGTATTAAGATCACTCCTGTTCAAGAACCTTGCTGCAATCACACAGCAACGGATCTAAGCTTATTGCACATTTTTTCATTCCATGCAAGCTGCCATCTTGTAAGAAAGGAGGAATAAACATATGGATATGAAATATGTTGGAATAATCACTTTCTGCACTGATACTTGTCTGTCTGTGTAGACATCAGAGAACACATAATATCTAGCTTTCTACATGTTGTGTTGTTTCACACCGCCTCCCATTTCACATGGAGAAGGCATTTGACTTTGTCTAATACAAGCTCAACTTCTCATAGATTTACCACCAAGAAGAATCCAACTATCTAAAGTAGCCTTATTTATTTCAGAAAAAAATATTCTAAATTTAAGGTATGAAAAGTTAAAAGAGCATCAACACTACAATGACTAAGGAAGATAAAGGGCACATAACTTGCTTGAGTGCACAGTTCACTATTTTTTCAAGGGAACAAGAAAAAAAATGGGTCTAGTATGCAGCAGCTAAAAAGCTGTTGACTGCTTCCACATTTAAGACTTACACTGTTCAGACTTAAAATTATATAAATTTAGAAAATGTACATACAAAACTTTATTAGAATCTACAAAAAAAACCAGAATAACTAAGCACAACATTTAAGAAACTCATTTTGCTTTTCTGAAGATGACACGGAGCCAATTAAACATGAAACAAAAATGCAGAGATTTATATCCTAAATGATTCAGGTATGTAGACATGAAAGAATTCGGGCAGAGGAAGAGAAGTGAGAAGCAGAGACATTACTCTGTCTGTTCTCCTATATGATTAATAAGCAAATTATATATCATCACTTCTCTAACATTTCAGAAGCGTATCTGGTCTTTTTGGGAATCTATCATAGTATGCCAAGTAGCTGCCAAGACTTCCACACTCTCCATGCAGATGATTAAACTGGTCAAAATATTGTTATGTGAAAAATGAGTAAGTCAGAGGATAATGAATCTCTGGATTTTGAGTCGTCTGAAAAACCTTAGAAGAAATTTGGCAGCGTGGAACGCACTCAGGATGAGACAGAGCAGAGGAGAAGACAGGCCTGAGGTCTCAAAAAACAGCGCGGCACCGTAGTGCTCGGAGGTTCGTACCACTTTGTAGCTTCAGCCTCTTCTGTTTTCTTCCTGTTTGTTTCCATCGAATAAAAGTGGATATGAAGCAACAAAACAACATATCTTTTATAAAAACCTACCCCTGCAACTGAGTGAGCTGACCAGTTTCACAGCATCTAGGTGCAACCAAGAGTTTGCATCTGCACCTACTGTGCACCCTTGCCTGCAAGGAGGAAGTCATGAATTAGTCACTGTTCTTCCCATGTCGCATGGTATGAGCGTGGTACATCCACCTTCCTGTTCTCCTCACCTCTTCTCGCATGAAAAATGGATAAGATCTGCCAGCATCACAAGGATCTTGCTTTAATTAATCACCTCTTCTCTTAGCAGAGTGTTCAGCTCACAATGCTATTATTATTATTATCGAAGCACAGATCCTCCATGCTGATGAGTATCCTGGAAAGATGTGCAACTAAATCGCTGTATATAGGAGATACTTAATGTCATCATGAGTTTTAATGAAAAATATAAAAGTTTTGGGTCATACTTTGACCTGAGTGTGATTTCATTAATTAGAGCAAAGTATAGTGAAAGCCATGGAGGGATGCAGTAGGAGCTCAGCTCTCAATTTGACGCTCCTCATAGCAGAGGGATGGCCACAGCCAATGTCTGCAGCTCCGCTGATCAAAGGGCAAGGCTAATAATTTCAATATTCATGGGCAATACTTTTAAGTATTTTCATTTTTTCAAGTCTCCTCCTTCTCAAACCAATTAACCCCCTTTCTAGGAAGTCAAGCCAAGCTTTGTCGTTCATACGTAACTTGGAAACAGATGCAAAAAAATTCACTTGTTTCCCTTTTGTCTTTGGGAGTGTTCCCCATGACGGCTCTGTCTTTACAGGAATTTAAAAACAAAACATCTTCCAGAATGCAGAGTTATCGGAAACACATTTTGATCTGTAAATACCATCCTTAAAAACAAAACCCTCCAAACCTACATTTATAGGCTTATTTTCATGATGACAGTTTCGCTACATTTGTTGAATTGTAAACCATGTAAAGCTCAGCAATAAAACGTCTGCAATCTGTAGCGGTAATGGGAGGCATGTCTCATAAACAAGATAAGTTGTTTCTTGCCAATATTGTTACACTTCATAAATACGAACTCAAGTCTGTTTTGCATTTCCTAGATCAGTAGCAGACTCTTATTTTAATTAAACACAACATATAAAATATTCATTTAAAAAACAAACATCATTGTTTTAAAGACATTATACTAAATTAAATTATAGTGCTTTAGCCATAAAGTTCTTGCACAAAAGAACAATCTTGAATTCTGAGTGGACTGAGACAGCACAAGTGTCCATCAAAAACCTATAGTAGGAAGATGGTAGCTGCCCTATGAATAAATAAAATATTTCTATTTCCTGATAATGTAAGTGCTTATGTGAACTCATTCCAGTTCCCAAAGAGTACTCATTTCAGCTGTGGTTGTAATTAAGAAACTGTATCACATGGCAGCAAGGAAGATGCTGCCAGTCCCATTTTATGCAGCAGAACTACTCAATGTTTCACTTCACACTGACATAATTTATAGTCTCACTTCATTAGAGTAATCCTGGATATCTTTGATAGAGCCATCTTTGACAGTTTCTATCCCAAAAGTACTTTAGTTTTTGAAACCTACCCTTGTGAGTATAGATTGACCAGGATCCCAGAATATGATCACAATATGTATCAGCTAGAGCCTCATTCAATAAAAACACTATTTCTAGTTTAGTAACACAAATCCAGCCTCTGGATTTAGCATGGAATCCAAACACATTTCTTCTGCCATGAGCCTCAGAGATGGTATAAATTACAGAAACCAAGTTTTTAAATTGTCAGTAAAGAGGAATTTTAGGAATTGAGAATTAGGAATTCCACTTTGGGAATATTTCTATTACTAGTTGATTTACATTAAAATAAACAGAAAGCAATTTATATAAATGAACTGCACTAATAAACAACTGGCACTAATCAAACCAACTCCTGTACAGGAGGGGGATGGGGAGAAGCGATTAATTGTACTTCTAGCCTGAGAAGGAATCTATGAAGCAGGATTTCTGCCTGTCTCCTATATTTAAGCTTAGCAAGCAGCAACTTGAACCCAGGCACAAACGTTTCAAACTCCTCAACAGAGATCTGAATAAGTTGGGTAAGTATTTAGTGAACTGATTTTGTCACTGCTTCCTGTAAGCCTGAGTTATCAGACTTGATGTTTTAATCACAGAGCCATTTATATTCATATAAAGTGTAAATTTTAAAATTACTAAGTTAAACTTGTAGTCTATGTATCAATGAACTGGTCAGCAATTGCCCTTCACATGGATTCACAGCGTGGGCCTGCTTCCTGATCAGTATTTTCTTCTAATGAAAAACTTTTAATGTTTTCAGATTTTGAGACATCAGAGCTATAAAAGCCATCAATCCAGTCCCTTCCATAGTCCATGAGCTGTAAAATCGCCAGATGGATTCTCTTTGCTTACCCTAAAACCTGAACGAGATTTCTTCAAGATCAATCACGAGCTGTGCCGGCTCTGAAAGGACGGAGGCACATCAATTCATTTTGCACTTCAGTGGGTTATAACCGAATTCATGTTTTCTCTCTCCTCCTTTTCAGTACATCCAAAGCTGGTGCCGGTGGAGTGATGACGGATAACCCCGCTGGCTGGCAGGCTGCAGGAGCAGGGAATGCAAAGGGCAGGAGGGCTGTTCTCATAGGACCACATGTCCATCAGCAAGGCAATATTAAACTCGTATTTAGCTAAGAGACACAGAATTTCAGGCCCCGTAGCTCCAAAGAGGGACTAATACATCGCAATGCAAAGCGGCTGAGTCCAGACACCGAAAACTTCTGCACATATTTTTCATCTCATAGAGCTTTAGAGAGTCACCAGCTTCTCTGAACAAAAGCTGGGCTTCTTAAAGCAAGGATTTGGGTTGGCTTCGGAGGACATTTTGTACAGCTAAAGTCTTTATGTTCTCCTAAGCAAATATGATCTCCCGAGTTTCTCCTTCTCACGTGTCTAGCCTTTTCCACGCTAACCAGAAAAGTCTGCTTCTTGATTGGGTATCATATTCTTTACAAACCGTAAATATTTGCATCATGTGAAAGAGGTGACCCACCAAAGGTAATTAATTACAGAGTAAACCAAGAGGATTATTATTTATACTGCCACATGTAGTTCAGATGCAGGTCTCCTCCACAGCAGACTGTGGCCATCATCACCTTAATTCACGTCTTCAGCCAAGAGTTTGACTGGGTTACGATCCCTTACTGCCTTCACTGTAGAGTTTGAGGTTTTCTTTCTGCAGCCTAAAACAAAACATGTACTGAAGCTACCACAAGGATGTGTGCAAGAACCGGACCACACGCTGCTCAACACGACCCAACAGAAGCCCAGCTGAAAGCAGCTCTGTGAACGGACACAGACCATGACAAATGTGTCTCTAATTTTGCAATACAAAAGGTGCGGTTACACCACATCGTAAATAAGGCACATTACACCAAGAAAACGGAGTAAGGTGTTAGCAGAAAGGTAGTACAGTGGCTGTAGGGTGGCTGTCCCTACAGTCAATGCTGATACAACCCAGGGCAATGTTAACACCTTTGCTGAAGGAGCTGTTTGGCAGAGACAGCTACAGTGGAAGTGCTACAGAGCCTTCAATTTTCCCTGTTCAGTCCAGCAGTACTGTACTTACGTGATACAATCAAATTGGAACAAATTACTCCTTCCTTAGTGATAGTTATTTATCTTGAGTGGCTGCGAACTATGTTTTCGCCGATCTGAATTGCTGTTCTAAATAACAACTAAATTAACTTTGGTATTTCGATTAGCACGGTGAGAGCCTTGAGCTGTTTATTTTATAATCATTCAAATAACGTTTTTACTCAACAGCTTTATCATAACATTTTCCTAAGGTAGAACTTGCATAACATTTAGTAACTTGAGAACAGTTACCAATATCAATACTAGAACACAATCAGTAGCTAGAAATGCTATGTTACCCTATTTTACAGGTGGAAATGCAAGCAGTACGTTGAAAAACTTCTGCACAGCCACACAGAAAGTGATTAGCAGAAGGTATATAACAATTATTTCTGTAAAAGTTCAGGATATGTTTAATAGGGAATATATAAAGCACCTACATGAAATTAAGCATGTTCGTCATTACTGTGATGACTCAAGGAATGTTTCAGCAGGTGTGTAAGCAGAGTCACACCTCCTGAATAGGAAGGGGAATATGAAATTGCCTTTTTATTATCACACTAGTTAGGCAAACAGCCATTTAACAAAAACACATACTAAAAGTTTCTGCCAAGTTAAATACTTTCTAACATATTAACTATTATTAAAAATGCTTAAGCAAATTCCCAGGTATCTTTATTTTTCCCAAATGTGTACGATATACCTCAAACATACTGTACAATCCTAATAAACACCTTCTGTGTTTATTAAAGCACGGAGCCTACAACAGGATGTATCTGGGTGTAGGATTCTGTGTACGTATTTGGGAAAGGAAGGAGCGTGTCTCACCATTGCTTCACTCTGCCGTGAGGAGCGATGAAAACCTCTCGCAGGGTCTGGCTGGGGTCCCTGGAGCCAGTAATTCCCAACGTCATAGACATGGGATCAAGAAGCACCACTGATATTTTTCAGCTGGACCAAAGTCCACCTCAGCAGCATTTTCCAAAGTTAAAAGATTTACTTCCATCAATTCTAAATACATGTAGAGCTAAATATAGTAAACCTCAACTTGAAGTATCACGGCTAAAGCTAACATACACTCAGTCTCAGTCTGTGCACCAGCTGTGGATAAAAATGTGCTGAAAAGTAGAACATTTTGTCTCTTTTCATTTATCAAACATTCAGTTGCAAACACACAGTCATCTGTTTAAGAAGAGCTGAGAATCTGTTAAAATTATTCATTTGATGGTTTTGTGAATTTAAATCACAATTTTTTCTGGAATTTAAGTTCTCAGGTAACTTTTTATGGGTAATGCTTTCAATCAAAAAACTTTGCTTACTGGAGGTCTTTTTTTTTAAATGTACTTATACATTTTGGCAACAAGTTTTCATTTGTCCAAATAAGGAATTAATTAATATAAGCAATGTCATTTTGCTAGATAGTTGTAAAACACATATCTGCATCATGCCTGAAGATTAATGAATCAACCTAACTGCTAATATAAACTCAGATAATATTTTATTTCTTTTTTCTATATGTTATCACATGTGACTGGCCAAAAATTACAGGTAGTGTGGATTGCTAATGTGTTGTCAACTTTGACATTTCCATCTTTCTCAATGAAGGATTAACATGTTTAAACAATTAAGTCCCTAAATGAACCGACGTCATCAGGAATAAGGCAACACAGGACCCAGGTGGTCTCCAGATAAAAGCTTTTAGGCAGACCTAGGACTTTATCCTTTATTTCCTTTTCAAACCTGTAAGAATAATAAAGGATGGTTCCAGGGTCCATCAAACTGGTCATTATTTGCAAACCAAATACAATTTTCACTGTCTAGAACACAGTTGTCTGTATCTGAGCTAATTCTGCATACTCGCTTTAAGGCCATTAGAAAGAGAGATGTCTACTCCTCCTTGAACACTGCTATTCCCTTGCTGCCTATGTCCTGTTCAAGTCCTGGTCCTAATCCTCCCCCAATCACTCTTTTTCTTCTTTCTTCCTTGCACATTCCCTTAACATTTTGCTCACCTCTTCTTTCCCCTCACATTACAAACATGTATTTAGCCTCTGTCATCTTAAAAATGCCTGATGCAACCCATGCTCCTCCCATTGCCCTTTCTCCTTTTTTCGCCTTTTTCCTCCTTTTTTTCCTGAGTTCTCTGGAGCTGTTTTGCCATCTCTCCCTGGTGTCCCTTCCCCCTAATTCTCTTCCAGATTGCCTCCCTCCACTTTCTTTCCCTAGGACTTCTTCAGCTCTGTTAAAGAACCACCCTCCAAGGACAGGAACATGGCAATTCTCCCTTACTTCTTCTTAAACTCAAAAAACTAAGACTTCATCTTTTTTTATACTACCAATTGCCTAATTTCCTTGCCAGGTTTTTTTTTCCAAGGCTCCATCACCTTTTTCTCCTCCCCACTCTCTATAGGGGAGGATGGGCCTTCAAGACACCCCTACATTACATTTTTCGTAAGCAGCTTTGACGTATCTTTACATCTGAGGACACCATCCCACTCAACTACCTCCTCATCCTCTCTCAAACGCTTCCTAAAAACTCATGGCGTTCCTGGTGACAGGAAAAGAGTTCATCAAAGTGCTGGCACTGAATTGCTCTGCGAGTGAACCTCCTACGCCCTGGGATAAAAATAAACAACAACAGTCAGAAATATTGCTAAGAAACCATATGCTTCAGATTTTTGGCTATTACCAAAAGAATGGGAATTGTTGGTACTCTCAGTCCCTGAGAATCAAACCACACATAAAGTAAAAATAATAATAATAAATCTCACAGATAAGTTTGAAGTATAGACAATCTGATGAAGCGCATTGGCTCTATTTTTTAATTCTTAGCAAACTATTTTAGATTGCTAAAGAGTCTGTTATGTTATTTTTCCTCCCAGCTCAGAGCCCCAGACAGCTGGAGGTGTTTAAAGAAAAAAGTAATGTGCATTTTTTCCACAATATGTAGAATTCCTATTCTTATATTAGTTTTTATTCTTAGAAGCTCGAGCTGAAATTTGAGTTCCACTGCAATGCTCCCACTAATTGCCTTGAATAATTCAAATTTTACCACTCTCAAGGGCACAACTGGAGCCAGACTGTTATAAGGCATATTTGTTACTCTGGAGCCAACAAAATAAGTATGCTTTATGCTGTAGAACACGCTGAGCTTAAGTTATATTATTTTGTTTGTTTCGAATTTAGACAAGCGAAAAAAATCACAGCGGATTGGCTTGTCAAAGGAGCCCACCACTAAACACAGAACAAACCAAATTTTACTTCTAAAGCAGCAGGAATACGTCAAAATCACAGTATAACCCTGAAAATTGTACTTTGCCGATCAAAATTAGAAAAGGCCTAAACTGTGGGATCGCTCTATTTTTGGCTCAAGAGAGAAATTCTGAAGCTGCTGATGATTTGAAATGGGTCCTGAAGAGAAGGAAGGAAATTAGAAATTTTTTTAACTTACAAAATTGTCTTGCCTGTGTAATAACACTGAGCATGACTGTCACTCTGAAGACATATTAGCTCATTTAGGTAATTAGTGTGAGCAGCATGTTTCCCTGCTTATTCCATTCAATTATAGGGTGCTCACTTTGTCATTACTGGAGTATCTTAATGTGACTTGTAATTAGTGTAATTACAATCCAATGTTAATTATATCTGCCACTTAGACATAATTTTATATAGTAATGGTCTTATTCTCAATAACCTTATTATGTTGTTTATTCAAACAGGAATTTAGCCTTCTTTCATGCGTCAAATATGGAGATTACAAAAAGTACTGCCTGTCATTTCTGTAGTTATGACTGGGGGATCTTTGCATTGCAAAATCATATTTGGGGCAATCAATGAATGGGAGAAAACCAAATTATAGAGACTGATTATTAGAGACATGCTGAACTAACAAAAATAATTTGCACAGGAGGCACATTAAGACATACGCTGGTTCACGAGCACTGCAGAGAGAGAGGTCAGCGTCCGTAAGTTAACCAGAGAGCAAGAGACTGCAATATATAAAGAATACGTCGTGGTGTATATACTTCTAGTGGTGCTGTTACTGTTTCTCTTATTTGCAGGGTAATAAAATTACTAGACTAGTAAAAAGGACTACATGTGCCAAATAATGTCCTAGGAAAAGCTTCTCAGTGGCAATGACACCTTTTAGCACAGGGCTCAGGCATCTGATAAGGGGGTTTATTTCTTCAATGGCATTTTTGGGGGTACAGCCACACCGTGGGTTTAGTTCAGACCAGGAGCGGGCTTTTGCACTGTCTTCCCTGCTTCCTGAGCTTCGCTTCACCTTGTGGGGTCGGAGGAGGTTGTAGCGGAGTGGGAGTTGGCCTCTTCTCCCAGGCAACTAGTGATTGGACAAGAGGACACAGCCTCAAGCTTCACCAGGGGAGGTTCAGGTTGGACATTAGGAAGCATTTCTTCTCAGCAAGGGTCATTAGACATTGGAAGGGGCTGCCCAGGGGAGGTGGTGGAGTCACCATCTCTGGAGGGGTTTAAGAAAAGACTGGACATGGCACTTAGGGCCCTGGTCTAGTTGACATGGTGGTGTCAGGGCAATGGTTGGACTTGATGATCCCAGAGGGCTCTTCCAACCTGATTGATTGATTGATTTCATCTGGATGAAGTAAAACTGAAAGAGATGTCCCAGGAAAACCCCTGAAGCCCTGGTAAAGGGTGCTCTCCTGTGGCACCAGACCACAAGTCAGAATGAAAAGCTACCAAACACAGCCAGTGGGTTCTCAGCACCATCTTGCTCCACAGATCTGCTCCCACTGGGCCCCACCACTTGCTGCTACACCCATAAACTCATCAGACAGTAAAGACCAAGTCATTCCGTAAATAATGGTTTTCCTGGATTAGCCCCAGACTGGAATAAACTCTTTCTGGAAGTAAACAGAGATCCAGACCCAAATCACACTCCATCTCATGCATTCCTACCTGCTACCTCTAACATACACAGTTACATATATTTAGATTTAAAAACCCTAAAACAGCCAGTCAAAACAATGCACATATTTCCTCCTTCCACAGAGGCCCTAAAGCACAAGTAACACATGATAAATATTAGTCATGTTATTTAATGCACTATGTTGAAGAGTGGCATAAGAACCTGAGGAGCGGAGAAGGGAATTTGGCAGCTCTCTGGGAGATGGAAACCGAGATTCCCCCTAATCCATGTCCTTTACTGAGAGTCTGAGAAGGGTTTCAAGCTTTGAGCTCACTCTTCAGAGGCTAATGAATCATTCAGATTTCCATGGCTCAGGGTGATGTCCCAAGACAGCTGGCAGCTTGCTTTGAGCTTAGAAAATCAAGAAGTTTCCAAATGAAAGCAGAGAGTCAGTGAGAAGAAAAGTAAATCAGGGCCATGTATACGGAAGAACGGTGTTATCGTTAACCCAGCTGGATAACCAGGAAACAACTGAAGAGAGGCTTAAGGAGCAAAACCCTGTGTTGGGGGTTAAGCCCTCTCCTTGGCTCTCTGCTGCTGAGAAGCCTTTCTCCCAGGTCCACGCGGTTCTCCACGCCCGATCCCCGCCTGTTACCAGACACGCAATGCAAATTCAAAGGTCCTGGGTCGTCTTCCCAGCTATCGCCTTTGGAAAACACATGTCAACAGGCACGTTCCCCCATGAGCTACTGGAAGCAAATGCTGCTTCTGCCTTAGGCCCCCTTGAATGGCAACGAAGCTCTCTTGGTTTTCTCAGGGTCATGCACAGCTTTTGAACTTCAGCAGGCTCACATGCAAGACTTTGCCTTAGCCCCTTCATGTTTCTTCCACATAAAATAGAATTATTCTTGCTACTACATCTGTTGCATTAAGTGGATATGAAATCTGCTTAGATTTACTTTAAAACTGTCAGGCATCCTACTATCACTCTATTGAAAAAAAAGAAATCAAATTTAAGATATTTATTGCCATTTAAAAAATGCTCCAAAGGAAAAACAAAAATACTTTTTTTGGCTGCTGTTTCAGTGGTTGCACAGAACGCATCTGGATTATCACAATTCTATAATTTTAAGGTTATGTTAACAAGACAGTTCCCCTTATCTGTGACTAGGAACTTTATATACGTATTTCAAATACAACAAATAACAAATAACCAGCAGCTATCCTAAGTTCTTCCACTTTCTTTGGAAGTCCTTCCTCTGAAAGGACACAGCAGGAACAGCAGGTCCAGTGTGTAAGAAATGTCTCCTGTCTTTTACCACCTTGCTGTCCTGCTATAACAGTGCAGTTATGTGTGGTAAGAGGTTAGTTCCCCACCTTTTAGTATTTTTTATAAACAAAGCACTGTTACTGGCCACTACACCTATAGGTGAACTACGCTTGAAAATTAATTCAAGATTATTGGAAAAAGAGAAGTCTGTACTAGCTTCATACATATTCTTAACCTTAGGACAGACCAGTTGCTGGTTACACCTCCAGGAATCATCTCCTACCTGGATTTTCTTGTTTCCCTTGGAGAGGTCAGGAGTGAGCACACAGGAGCCCATGGCACCAGTTACGTTGCCTGCTCAGGAAGGATTTCCCAGGCAATCTCCAGGATAGGTTTCTGTCTTCCACACAGCCCCCCAGACAGCAGGGTCTGCCCACCCTGGAGTCACAGCAATCAGGCTGGAGGAGGTGGCCAAAGATGACAGGGTTCATTCACCTGGTCCAAGAGGGATCAAGGTCCACCATGGTGCTTCTCAAAAAGGTTTCCTCAGATACTGTCCTGGGACTTCCAGGGAAGAACTTTTCACAGTCTCTGTCAGGAATTTACTCCACTACTTAACTACCTTAATACTAGAAACCATTCCCTTGTTTTTTAACCAACTCTTCCCTGCTGTGATTTTTTGAGACCCTTACTCTTCTTCTATCACAAGGGGCATGGGGAACAGATTGCTGCTTTTCTTCTTGCAGCAGCCTTTTCCATATTTGAAGACTGTACTACTGTCATTGAGTGTCCTGAAGCTAGAGGAGAAAACAGCGCAACGACTAGATCTGGGAAATACGCTCAGCCTCTTCATTCTTAGGCTCTTCTCATTCATTCCTGTAGACTTCCCGGTTAGTCACCTTCTGCACCCTGTGGCCCTTGTTTCAGCAAAGATTGCATTGCTTTCTCTCCTCAGCACCACGGTAGCTCCTGAGCCACCCATATCCCTGATCCCACAATGAAGGATGTAGAACTAGAAATGGAGTATCACCAGCAGGACATCTATGAAGGCACCAGTGAACACACTGAGAGCTACCAGGGAGCTCACAGGCAATGAGCACAGTGGCCTAGAGCACAACTGTAACTCGGAAGCTGGGCTATGATGAAGACAAATGACAGCTACGCTCCATCAGTGGTCAGACATCCTGTCAAACAGTCTGCATCTAACCACCAAATCCCTGTCTTCTCACCCAGCTTCAGTCACCATAATGTCAAGTCCAAAACAAGTGATGAACTACGTCAATTACTGTACTGCAGACACACAAGTCACAATAATGCACAGCAAATACAGCACTCCTTTAATTACAGTTACAGACATGTACATTTGTTTTCCTTAGTAATTAAAACGTCCTATTGTACTTAATACTGTTATCTGTTCTTTGGTTAAGTGCAATTTAATTTGCTTTCTTAAGAAAGCTGGGTATAATTTAAAATGAAAAATATGTCTCTCTTGCTGCTCTTCTTTTTCCAATGCTGTTGCTTTCCTTGACTGCAGATCTAGAACGCAGTAACTTCTCCTGAGTTTGTTCACAAAGTTTCTAGAAGGCAACGCTGTTCTAAAGCCCAAGAAAACATTTATTTGTGTGTCCAGGAAAATCTCCTGGTTGCTAAAGCACTTAATGAGATAAATGAGGTACCTGAAGCGTTTGCAAGGCACAGGAGCTTTCACAAGGAATGCAGAGGTTGCATCAGGGTACCCCCGTGAGTGCACTGCTCATAGCTGATGTGCTGTGATTAATTCAAGAACAGCTGAAGGAACTCCCTTAAGCCCTCTTAAGATGAAAAGTTCCCCTACAAAAGGGGACAGATTTTAGGATGTTCCACAGCTGAGAAAGAAAACTGCAGTGGTGATGGAAGCAGCTCAGCCCCACATCCACCTGCACAGGGAACCAGAGACCCTTTTTACTCATTATTTCTCTAATGCAGCTCACAACCGCACGTGGGAAGGTCTGCAAATATAAATTGGGTCTGTCATTAACGTTATTGTTATTTGACTTGTCACAGCATAGAAAGAACTTCTTCCCTGCAGGAAATGATTATATTCCTTCTCTGCATACTGTCCCCTCGGCAGCCACAACCCATCCATAACCAGCTTGCCCAGAATGATCAAGGATGGAAAAAGTTACAGGAAGGAAAAGTATTTCAGCACACGTTCAGGGCCGAAATACTGCAGGCTGTAGTAGTGACTACCACACATCTTACACTAACCAGGAACACATCCAGACCAAGAGCGTCAAACCGCAGTTGGGCTGCCTTGCATTCCTAGAGAAAAGGGATTTTTTTGTAATCATGAGCGAGCAGCAGGCTCGTCCAGACTCTCGAAGAATGCCCTCCGTCGTGGTTGCTGCACGGTGAACAATTCGTTTCGAAACGCGCTCTCCCCGGGAGCTTGTCAGCAGCAGACTTTCTCCATCTTACGGTGTCACAGGAACGGGGATATTGTGAAAGTGCTCATAAGAGATGACCTGTTTTAATCTCAGCTGTCATTTCCAATACTGTTTAAGTTTACGCAGTCTCTCTAGGAAGGATGGAGCAATGTTTAAACATTATCCACTCCTTTCCTGTAAATTCTTGTACTGTTTTCATTCCTTATCTCAAGCTGGAGAATCTCAAACTGAATCTGAGATCTCGTTCTCCCCGTATGACTCATTAGTAAGGCACAGAAATAATAATGCCAATATTCACTTAGAAGAGGTTATGGTCCGGCCCAGATTCACAAACTGTCATGTTTTCTTAATTCAAGAACTGGAATGTCCCCAGCCCACCTTTCACGCACAGGTTTGATTTTGTCAAACTATGGAAACACTCTTTCAAAGCAGATTTTTGCTTAATATGAAACACGATGCTATTCAATCCCAAATACCAAAACCTCACACTGAACAGTTTCAGACATTACAGGGTCTTACACTTCGGTCACAACAACCCCCTGCAGCGCTACAGGCTGGGGGAAGAGTGGTTAGAGAGCGGCCCGGCGGAAAGAGACCTGGGGGTGCTGATCAACAGCCGGCTAAACATGAGCCAGCAGTGTGCCCAGGTGGCCAAGGCCAATGGCATCCTGGCCTCTATTAGGAATAGTGTAGCCAGCCGGTCTGGGGAAGTGATCGTCCCTCTCTACTCGGCACTGGTGAGGCCGCACCTTGAATCCTGTGTCCAGTTCTGGGCTCCGCACTTCAAGAAAGATGTTGAGGTGTTGGAGCGAGTCCAGAGGAGGGCGACCAAGCTGGGGAAGGGTCTGGAGGGTCTGACCTACAAGGAACGGCTGAGGGAGCTGGGGGTGTTTAGGCTGGAGAAGAGGAGGCTCAGAGGTGACGTTATTGCAGTCTACAACTACCTGAAGGGAGGTTGTAGCGCAGTGGGAGTCGGCCTCTTCTCCCAGGCAACTAGCGATAGGACAAGAGGACACAGCCTCAAGCTTCGCCAGGGGAGGTTCAGGTTGGACATCAGGAAGTATTTCTTCTCAGAAAGGGTTATTAGACATTGGAAGGGGCTGCCCAGGGAGGTGGTGGAGTCACCATCTCTGGAGGGGTTTAAGAAAAGACTGGACATGGCACTTAGTGCCCTGGTCTAGTTGACAGGGTGGTGTCAGGGCAATGGTTGGACTCGATGATCCCAGAGGGCTCTTCCAACCTGATTGATTCTGTGATTATGTCAGAAACGAGCTATCTTGCAGGATTACCAACTTACAGGCAGGGAAAGAGTCACCTCAAGCATTCCAAGAGCAGCAGCAAGTTAGGGAGAAGTAACTGGCCCTCAGCTGTGAGTGTAAGACCCACTGCATCATCGTCCCCTCCATCAGCTGTGCTTGTATTGCCCTGGATACACACATCCTGTCCCAGTCTGCAGTTTTTTCTCAGATTCAAGGAAACCCAAACCTCGCAAAATAATAATAAACATCACAAAGCTTCATGGTATAGAAATAGAAATAGAAAACTGAGGGAGGAAGGCGGTGCCATTAATTCAGAATAAACCCTCTTCCTGCCACAGAAGGTATCTCAAAAACCACACAGTTAATGAATTAAGTCTGCATTTGTAATGAGGTTAAATGAAGCAAGTTTGGGTCACAGCTATGAACATTTCACACTATTTTTGTGACAAAAAGGTAAAATTTCAAATGGAAAATTTGCAAAGGGCATTAGGATATGTAATTCCCATTAACTAACAGTTTCAGGTACCTAAAGGTCTTTGCAGTTCTCTTACAATATCCATTTTTAGCCAGAGTCAGAAAGAGAATTTACTTCATCACGAAATCTTTTGCTCTGCATGCTGAGAAGCCAGTTTTCATACACGTATCATAGCTGCATATGGTTAACAGGCCTTAATAATTTAAAACCACAAAAGAGGGAGAATTATGTCCTGCATATATGATAGATGTCAGCCCAGTATAATGTGAAGACCCTAAAGTGCTGCACTGTGCTGACCTTTACGTCAGTAGCTGCACTTATGATGTGTCAACCAGCCTAGCAGGGCTTTGTATTTCATCAACACCTTACCGTGTCCCCAGGGGACTGCCGCTCAAAATGCACTGCCTCCACCAACGGCCTTAACGCCACGTGGTAAGGACGCACGGCGCACACGGATGGACCGCTTCTGAACACACCATGAGCAACTTACTCTCTCAGTTTTGTTTTTATACTGATATTTTCCTTGTCTTGTGTGCTTAAGCTCCAAGCAACTCATCTGCATTTCTCCACAACAACTCCCCAACTCTTCAGAGAGCACATCGAGGCAAATGCTATCATAGCCTAGGAAGCAGCACTCTGAATTTAAACCAGCGTGGTTTAAGCCCTCTAGCAAACAAGACCTCAGCTGCAGGCTCTCCTCTGCCTCGCTGCTCCCCAGCCACTGCCACCCTCACGTGAAAGAGCGCCTCCTGCCACGACTGCAGTCTACAACTACCTGAAGGGAGGTTGTAGTGAAGTGGGAGTTGGCCCCTTCTCCCAGACACCTAGCGACAGGACAAGAGGACACAGCCTCAAGCTTCACCAGGAGAGGGTCAGGTTGGACATTAGGAAGCATTTCTTCTCAGCAAGGGTCATTAGCCATTGGAAGGGGCTGCCCAGGGAGGTGGTGGAGTCACCATCTCTGGAGGTGTTTAAGAAAAGCCTGGACATGGCACTTATTGCCATGGTCTAGTTGACATGGTGGTGTCAGGGCAATGGTTGGACTCGATGATCCCAGAGGGCTCTTCCAACCTCATTGATTCTGTGATTCCATGACTGAATGAGACTCCTCTGACTCAAGTAGCTGTGAACACATTTGTGCAGCTAGTGAATTTGCTCCACTTACTATTATTAAAACTAAACAAGAAAAGTACAGACACAGAATTGATTTTTTTTGTTGTTTTTTTTTCTCCTGGCAAACAGAACACTGCCGGAATACTATATTGCTGCAACGCCCTAACCTAGGGTTTAACTCAACCAGCTGACACATACTAAAATTACAACTTGTATTCTCAGCACCAGGATTTTAACATGTGCTAGTTAACCTCTCTTAAATATTCTCCTGTTTTCTCTCGTGGCTGCAGAGACATATGTTTTGCCACAATGTGCAGTCATGGTATAAAAGTAAGAGGCCTCCTGGTCTGCAGCCCATCCGCCTGAACTGCCCGCCCGAATCCCTTTCTCTACCCTAAGAGGAAGGGATAACATAATTAATATATATACAGTTATGTATAATTAATAATATAACAAAAGCTTTCTCCTCTGAAAAGCAACAGTTAGATATCCAAGCTCTCTGTCAGGCCACATAATATACTTTGTAAAGCACTTTGCAATATGCACAACTTCAATTTTCCAGCAGAGACCAAAACAAATTAGCAGCTTGTATTCCTCTGTGCTTTGATAATAATTTGCTTCCAGTTCTGTGTCGGTGATCAGGGTTAGTGTAATGAGGGGCAGGAAATAGTAACATCCTAATTAAACTGGGGTGTATAGGAAGTAAACCATAAATCAGCTAGTTAGCTGGAGCTCAGCGGGCAGTATTCCTCCCATGTGCTGAAAAGAAATGAATTTTTAAAAAATAGTAATAAATTAAAGGCCAGAGCAGAAACAGAAAGAGAATTGCTTTGACCTGGATCGTATTTGCCCAAGCTCTTTTTCAAACTCTTTTCCAAGGCTGTATGCTGTAACTTAGCACATACGGGCTCCTAGATGCCACACAGAACAGTATGTTTATCCCCAAACTTAAAGATCTTCTTTCTTGCTTGGGGGACCAAAAAGATGATGCATAAGTTGCATTCTCCTTTAGGAAATTAAGCTGTTTTAAATTTACAACCACCCCTGTACATTTATGGATCAAGAAATACCTGGCCTCAGCAGCAATGCAGGAGATGATACAAAACCTACCACCACCAAGAGGCAAGAGTTCCGTGGTCAGGGTAGCTGCATCCACATCATCACAGGCTTTTGCACAGCGATATCATCTAGAGGCGTGAATTTTTCACAACGGGAGCCAACATAGCTATGCCAGCAAAGCTTTGCAATGAGGCCACATTTCAGTCTTCTTGCACCAGGAGGGAAACCTCCGCACACCCACCAATGGGAGGAAGAGGGAACAAACCCAAAGTGCCAAAAATGTTTCAGGAGAATCAGCCCCTTGTATTTGGGGATTTCCAGCTGCCTGGCTGGAGAAAATCTTGATTATTTCCACAGGAAAGTTATCGCAGAAGCCCCAGACCCAGAACTTTAAATGTGTTCATGCAGCACTTCTGGCGAACATAGGGGCACCTTCAGGATCAGGACTTCATCATTGCCACATTCAGGCTTTTCCCATATTGCCTCCAGTTATTACACTTCTTGTTTTATTTGGATATAAACTTTATCAATGAACAAAAGCAGTTAAAGTTTTTGAAGCTACTTGAACATGAAAAAGAGCTAAGTGTAATTAAGTAAACACAAGAAGAGCTCAAATATCTAAGTCCAGGAGACCAGTGCAATGAGCCTCCAGAAGCCCAATCTATCGCTGCTCTACATGACAGAGATGGGGGATGACAGCCTAAAAAATCCCCGGCTGTGCTGCATTAACATTAAATCTCCAGCAGAGCATTTGCCCTGATCTATCAGGGAGCCAGTCTGAACTTAGCCTTCATCCATCATTTAGCTGATATTAAGATCTATTTATTTCAAAACTGATTTTGTAGCTTCAAGTATTACATGGTATTTCTTCCAAATAAGTAGCATATCTGGTGGTAATAAATCCCCTGGGTTGCAGTCATTGGCATAGCAGGTCTAATATATGGTGTAAATAATACATACAAGATGTTCTCTTAATTCAAGTGTTAGACCATGACATTAAGACTCCTGCCTGAGGGCTCTAAACCCCTAAGTAATATTCATTATAATTACTTCATTAAACCTGCTTCTTTAGTACCTTTACACCAAAGCAATATCACTGAAGGAATTTGAAGGAATTGCCTAATAACACTAAGGTAAGTCACAGTAGGGTCAGGACCTCTTGTTTCTGAAGCATCCCAGTAAATGTCCTTCAGAACCAGTTAAAGACAGACCCCAGTCCCAAAGAGCAGAAAACTTTGGGGTTCAGACCCCATCCATTACATGAGGTTTATGATCAGAGACTGATGGTGTGAAGCACTGAACATTCATTTCAAACGGCTTCACGTTGCGCCAAGCAGGGCTCCTGCAATGTGCTCCCAGCAGAGCCAGGAGGACTTACTCAGACTAAGGTATGCTGCTCACAGCTTCGCTGTCTCTTGGATTGAATTTGTGTTTTACAACGTTCACAGAAAGAGCATAACTATAAAAGTTAAGACAAGTGACCATTACCACAGCCTGTGTCATGCTGCCTGCAACACTGCCCATCCTAAACATCACGAGTAACTACACAACTCCAACAGCTCTCTTGGCTTGGCCAGACCTGGGGTATATCAAATATGCAATATTTGACCTGCATCAAAGCTAGGAGCAAATAAAGCAGAGTTTATTACTGCATACAATATTAACAGTGCATATTATTATTTCTTTTTACTGTTTTGTTCCAAAAATTTGTATGTTTAAGCAAATATCTTCTTAACTGTGCCTTAGATCTGTGGTGAAGCTGACACCACCTGTCAAAATATGATATCACTTTTAAGGTAGTAAACACAAAAGGATCAGATAATCCATTATCTGCTGGGAAATTCCTAAAATGTCTGCTGTCTAACAGGTTGTGGGATCCTCAAAAGTGGGGCAGTCATGCCTGAACAGTAGAGGTCTAACCACAGGTTAGCTGCCACGTTGCGCAACGGCACCTCTCCCAGCTGGTCTTGCCCCGAGCTGCTTGTTAACCCAACAGGCTGAGCCCTGGAAGTCAACATGATGCAAGTTTTGTGTTTGGATGGCTAAAAAGCAGACCAAGAATGCTGTTTCATGAAGAGTCCTGTGTTTGTGATGTTTTTTCCCCTTCTATGTCAGTTCAGTCCCATGTCAGACAAGAGGGATCCTCCAGAGGTGTGGGAATGTCCTGACGATCTGGCTAGGAGTTATTCACTCCCTCCTGTCAGATATATACCAGTACATAGAAAGAAAAATACAGATCTCATTGTTCCACTATCCCCAATATTAAACTAGAGAGGAAAAATGTGTTCGTCGGGAGAATTTGGACTGCTACACAAATTCTTACATCCACAAACTAGTTGGCAGAAGATATTGTTGATATTTCAAACACATTAAAGAGCAGTGATGGATCTGAACAGCGTTTAGCCTTCAGCTAACACAGATGAGTTTAAGATGTAAGGCATGCCTTTCCACAAGAAATCAACAGGGGTTACCTACCTGACCTGCTTAAACTCTCCACAGGAGTCCTTATTTGCATACATATTTAAAGGCTTTTTGAAAACAGCCCTTATTCTGCCACAGACCCAGTCAGGACTGGCGGTCCATTGGCCTATGCTTAATTTATACAACAGTATGCAAACATTTCCCTGTGGTTGTACCCCAAATGGCACGTTACAGGCGACGAACATGGGAGAAAGACACAGTATAATATTGGATCTTATATACATTATCTAACTATATATTTTTTTACATTTCAGTCTTCGCTTTTCTCTAACCTGGTTTCAGAAAAGCATTGAGCTGGCACGGGATGAAGTTAAAACAAGAAGCATCAGTAGCCCCTGGGTTCAGACCAAGACACAAAACCCCAACCTGAAAAGCCACAGAGATACTGGAGAAGCCACCAGGTAAAGCCTGAACAAAAAGGCCTTCTCATGACATGCAGCAATCATCACAGAGAGGTCAGACCTTGTCTAGAGTGATCTGGTCAAGCACAAGGTAAATATTAACAAAAACACATATTTTTATTCCCTTTCAACACCATGCTCTTCACAGCTCTCTTTTTAGGATCTTTGTCGCATTTCTGGAGTTATCACATACCTATCAGAGATCCTTCTCTTCAGGTCTGGCACATATTCCAGCATTGACCTTGAAAACTTTTCATACTTATCAAACTATACACATAAATACACGCACATATACACAAATAAATAAAATTATGGCACTATTCTGACAGATGAGCTTTTCTGTAATAAATTGCAAAGTCTTATGAGCATCTTATCAAATGATGTTTTGAAAAAAAGTTAAATTCTCAGCTCTGAACCAAGCTGTGCGAAACTTAGTGCCAACTATAACAAAGGACTTCTGTGAAACATAACTCTTCTGCGGAGTATACTGTAATTGTACTTTTTGAAAGCAATGTCAGATCGTTGACATTGACTTGGTATTCTACAGGATGAGAAATGCAGAGAAGTTACAATATATATAAGCCGTAAATTAAATCCTAATCCAAACTTATCGCTTTGATAGTTGTTAGACTATTTGGGTGTGTATTTAGCTCTGTGATATTTCTACTCCTTTTTCAAGCTGTTGTCTTTTGCTCAGATTTTCAAAATCAGATTTTTCAATAATCAAATTACATTACAGTTACAACAAAATACAGTTAAAATAAAGATAAAATCAAGCCAAATCGCAAACGCAAACTTACCAGAGAATTATGAAGAGAAAAATGAGTCTGGCAGATGAAATCCAGAATGCAGTATTTTAGGCAAATATTTATTAGTTCCCAAGCATATTCCTGAAGAAAAACACCTGAAAAACAAAGTTCACACAAGCTCAGAAGTGATCAGTTATCCCATTTAGCATACACACTAGCCCATCTTTTTTAAATACATCTAATTGATGCTTTGTCATTCACAACGCATGACGCAAGGAACAACCTAAGCCATGCCTCCATCGGTGAGCACTGACAGCCAGCAGGATCATCCCAATAGAGCACAAGAATTGGCGTTGAGGATCTCCAAGGAGCAAACCGAAGCACAGAAATGTGGACAGTCACACTCCCAACCCAATCTAAAACACTCATGTAAATTTTCCTTTGAAAGCAGGAGAAAAACCTGGAAGGATTCAGACTGAGTAGACATTGGCATGTAATGGATTTACAGACACAAATTCCTCCATGTGATAAAGGAAGATCTTAAAAGTATCTTGTTAATCATCAGATGTTTAATGTGTTCATTATCACCTACTTTGATGCTATTTCATAAAGCTATGACAAAGATTTCAGATGAAGATTGTACCTTCCAGATGGAAATGAAAACATAACAACACTTATGTGCAAATATAGGAGAAAAAAAGAAAGAAAAGCATATTTTCCAGAGAAAACAAGTTCTTGTTCTCTTGAGGATCCTCCCTCAACTGCCAAAACTATGACAACAAAAACCACTCTGGAGATAGATTTAAGTGAGATTTTAAAAAGACGTTTTGGCGGCATTTTTTTCACTCTACCATTCCTCGTAAATTCACGTAGCTTAATTAGCAGAGGCCAAACACGAACAGCAGTATGAACCCCACCTGTACTTCCTACACTTTCTGATATCCTGGAACTCCTCAAATTGAAGATACACTTACACAGCATATTTAAGGCTTGCCCTGCACATTTACTTAGCATATTTACTCCTGCCCTGCAAACGACCTAAAGTCTACGGGACATGTTGAGAGTGCCATGCCTCCTGATGGCTTACTGGGCTTGCTAGGTCTTCCTGGAAGCTGGAGATGTCCTCCGTCTCGCTAGAAAACAGCTTTTCCACCCTACCTCCTGGAAAAAGTCCCCTCGGGTCCCTCAGCATTTCTGTACCTCACATGCCCAATGTTTTACATTAGGTTTCTCCCGATATCATCAAGACATAGTTTTAAGTTGAGAAATTGGAAATGCTCTGACACCTTGGGGTTTTTTTTAATATTTGAAGTTTTGAAATTAGTGAGTGGAACGCGAAGTTGCCTAGTGCATCAAACACCAAATCCAGACAGAAACAGAACAGCGGACTGAGAACAAGTGAGATGAGTAGAGGTGCCCAAGAAATTCATTTATCACAGTTTTGCAAACTGTCGCACAAATCCCTCCTCAAATGACCATGATGTTTGTGCAACAGATCTCTCCCACAGTTTTACAATACATTATGCACCTTTAACTGCTTTCTCTGCCTCCCTCCACCCACCATTCGATCTTTGCCTTGACTACTTCTAACATTTTGTACATCTCAAGAGCTGCCAAATTTTTGAATCAACCTATTTCCAGAAATGTTTCTTTACCTCAAGATATGTAATTTCTCCCAAAACACTCCTCTGGAGCAAAGCCCAGGACTGGCAATATGTTACCCAGGATCAGTGAAAGGTTTACATTTCAATACCTATTGCACCTGTCACGATAATACCAGGCATTTTCCACCCACGATGCAGGAGTGAATCCAAACTTCCTGTGGGATGTGCAAAGCCTTGGGAGCCATCCAGGCATGGGCAGCAGGAAGGGAAAAGCTATTTCTGCTGGCTTGCAGGAACTGATGGCACCATTTAATGTCTTGTCTTTATATGCGAGTGCATATAACCCAGTTTTTCCACAGCTGCTGTGACGTAAATAAATTCAGTATTATCTCCATTTTACATTGGAGGATGTAATATAAATAGTACGTATGCTGGGCATAATTCAATATTTAAGACATTTAGCCTTTTCAAGTACAAGACACCCATCTAGCTGCCTAACACTTAGACAAAACATTTGACCCGCTTAAGGTTCAGTAAGGAGAAAAATATTAGATATATCTCCTTAAGTAGGATAGTATTTCTGGAAATAATGTCATTGAGTCCATAACTTTTTATCATTGCTAACAGAGACTTCAAGGGCTCTTTTTGAACAGGACATCTATACTATAATGATCAATAAATATTAGTATATGTGATATATGAAGAATCCCTAAAATATCTACAGTTAGACACTTGCTTTACAGTATTAGCTACACTTGAATAGTACCTATGTATAAAATCCTGAAGTTTTGCACATCCTGTTACCTAATCAAAATCACTTGCTTCATCTAAATTTAAAAGAGTGAAAATGTATCTCTTGGTACCTACAATTTTGATTCAGGCTTTCCCTCTTAAGGTATTAGTACTTCAGCTGCAGTAAAACCCCATCATTCCCAGAAACACCTAATCCACCCTTAGAAATATCTAACACGCAATATTAGATACAAACTGATAGGGTTTTTTTCACAATAAAAACAGCTATGGGCAGCAAAATGCCTTCTATTTTGTTTCAGTAATAAATCACTTGCCTGACTTGAGTTAGTAATGAGATTTTTAATCATGTGGATTGAACATATCCTCAAGTTAATAAAAAAGTATGGCTTCATCTTTATCTTTAATAAAAGATTTGTACACTGCTCAAATGATTAGTATTACATTTTTAAAGAACCTGAGATTGATGCTTTTCAATTCTCCTTCCTATTTTTCCATGCTTTTATAATTCAAAGGTAATACAGGGAATAGTTAATAATCCATGAGGTAATTTTAAGGCTTTTATTCAGAAACCTTTTGCCTATTGACTTAAGGATGTGTCATAAAATACCCAGGTATTACTATCTTAGCGATTTGCAGACATATACAGATGAAATCTCTGAATTTATGCAAGTCAGGATTTGTGTTTAAGAATCAGAGCACATCATTTCAGCCTTGGAAGGGTACAGGGGGAGGAAATAGCTTTACAGGACTATTTAAATCAGTATATTTCGTGTCTTCACACAGTTCTGCTTTTTCACCCTTGTTTGCAGGTTTATTCTCGATGGAGTTATTTTTGCAGGTGCCCAAGAGACAAAAAATCTTTGTCGGCGACATGGACAGTGGGATTGAGTGCGCCCTCAGCAAGTTTGGGATGACACCGAGCTGGGTGGTGTGGTGACACACTGGAGGGAAGGGATGGCATCCAGAGGGACCTGGACAGGCTGGAGAGCTGCGCCTGTGTGAACCACATGAAGTTCAACAGGGCCAAGTGCAAGGTCCTGCATGTGGGTCGGGGCAACCCCAAGCAGAAATCCAGGCTGGGCAGAGAATGGATTGAGAGCAGCCCTGAGGAGAAGGACTTGGGGGTGACGGGTGATGAGAAGCTCACCACGAGCTGGCAACGTGCGCTGGCAGCCCAGAAAGCCAACCGTGTCCTGGGCTTCATCCCCAGCAGTGTGGTCAGCAGGGCGAGGGAGGGGATTTTTAAAAAAATCTCACTTTAACTTCTTATTTCCCTCAAGCAAGAATTTAATCTTCTTCGCTCAGAGATGCTGTATTTTTCTGTCTTCACAAAATAATTAATAGCAGCTAAACTTCGACATATTTGGATACAGCTTTTTTACCTCCTTTAAAGAAACGAAGTATATTTACCCATGTGTGTCCTACTTTCACATGTGTGCATAATAGCTACCTCAAAGGAATCACCCTTCTTGTGCAAGCTTTCAGGTACTGCTAAGTAACAACAGTAGAGAGTAATGCAAATTGATAGTAGTTATTAATTCCACATCTCACAAAGAAAATTGAGTTGAGCTATGCACACAGCCACCATTTATTGCCATGACGAAGTTAATAGCACCACCTTTATTAGCATTTCCCTACATATAAAACTGTAAGATCCTGCTGCCCATTCCTCTTAAGTTTGCCAAATGTTAGTACTTTAGGCAAGGGATTTTGCTGTTATCTGAGGGACACAAGTTTTACCATCCCAAGAAAATGGTGTATTTATGAAGTAATAGTAACACTAACTAGATTATATTTAATTTCAGGCCAGCTCTGGGCACATCTTTTGTGCCCCATTCAACTACGACCTCTGCTAGAGCAGCTCTGAACTCTTCTTCGTTTGACCTCCAAGTCCCAAAAACTCCTGACCAAACCTTACTGTCCCTCTTCTCCAGCTCCAAAAATGCAAACTGCTGTCGGGTTCCTCAACTCCCTCTGCAAGACAGGCAGCACATGTCATGTGCATTATTCAGAGCTTTACATAGCATCTCTTCCGTGAGGGGTTAAAAATTAATAGCAAAACATGTATCAAAATCAAATCCTTTGCAACAATAATGATAATCATGAAATGAAGTCCAAAACTAGGCAAGGGTAGGGTTTTATTCCTGAAGCAATGCGATAGCAACACAATAAATCTACTACTTTTTAGACGGACAGGTCTGAAGGTAGACTTTACACAGTCACAAACAGCTGAGGTCTTCAGCAGATGAAAACTTTGACTCGGGAAATAGTCCAAGAGGAACAACATGGAAAATACAGTTCGTGTTATCTTGAGGACAGGAAAGCCACAGCAGCAGAGCACAACAAAAGGAGTTCCCTTTGTACTCAGGTAAAACAACAAACACACGTACCCAGTAATGAGTGGTCTTCAAACTCCTGAGGGCATCTCTAGGCTCACACACGAGAGAGAAGCTTAGTGTTCACAGGAGTTTCATGGTGGGTAAACAAAGTTTGCTAGCTACTAAACTTTATTCCTCTTGGTCACCCATACACATCTCTACTCTTCTTAAAGAAATATCCCAGAAGGACCCACACTTACAGAAACACCCCAAGAAGACCCATCCTTATGGGAATCCTCACTGGAGTTTCTGCCTCCTGCATTTCCATGACGTGGAGAGATAAATGAAGAAACGCAAAACTATGGTAATGACAATTCAGCACACACCAGCAGCCAAGCGAGCGAGCGTATAAGCAGTGTAAGTATTAACGCTATGATATTTGTGTTTTGCAGACTCTCTGCAAGTGTTGAATATTAGAAGCAGCCCAGCCAACTAAGCAAACCCCCAATCCTGCCCCAACTAACATTTAGGGGGAAAAAAAACCCAAACTTTGAACGACTCCTAGCACTCAGTCTAGTAGTGCCTGCCAGGAAAAAGGGAATTTTGGAGATGGCACACAATCAATTTTCTTCATTTGTGTCAGAAGTTGAACAGCTGCCTTCTTACCAGACTGAAGCGGAGCCAAAAACCTTGTCAGGCAGCTGAAGAAAAAAGCACTTCAGAGGAACTAATCTCAAAGACCCAAAAGTATGTATCACATTTTTGAACAGGCATGTGTTAATATTACTACTACATTATCAATTGGCAATGTTTTGCAGAAGTAGGGGGAAAAAAAGACCGCTTCATTTGTTTACACTGCTCACTAAGGAAAAGCAAGATGCCACACATACTTGAACTCCAGAGTTTGTTTATTTATTTACTTATGGACAGCAAAAGATTTTTAGCATTATCTTCCCTAAGCTGGTGAGAAAAGTGAAATAAGATTCACCTCCACGGGAAAAAAAGAATCACAGAATCAATCAGCTTGGAAGAGCCCTCTGGGATCATCGAGTCCAACCATTGCCCTGACACCACCATGGCAACTAGACCATGGCACTAAGTGCCATGTCCAGGCTTTTCTTAAACACCTTCAGAGATGGTGACTCCACCACCTCCCTGGGCAGCCCCTTCCAGTGGCTAATGACCCTTGCTGAGAAGAAATGCTTCCTAATGTCCAACCTGAACCTCCCCTGGCCAAGCTTGAGGCTGTGTCCTCTTGTCCTATTGCTAGTTGCCTGGGAGAAGAGGCCGACTCCCACTCCACTACAACCTCCCTTCAGGTAGTTGTAGACTGCAATAAGGTCACCTCTGAGCTTCCTCTTCTCCAGGCTAAACAACCCCAGCTGTTTCTCATAGGTCAGACCCTCCAGACCCTTCACCAGCTTGGTCACCCTCCAAAAGGCAGGGTGGAGAAGGTGGTGGCATCCTCCCAACGGTGTGTCACCATCCAAAGCACTGGGATCCCAACCACCCACCAAGCATAATTCATATTGGTGTCTGGCCTCACACAAGACGTGGTTTGTGATCTCGTTAACCTAAAAAGTCACAAATTGCCCCTCTGTGCAACAACTCCACTGGTGAAGCAGATCTCACTTGGCACAGGACAGGGAGAAGGCTGGCTGTTAGGAGGAGACAGCAACACCACGGGATTTGCTGCTCTCTTGGTGAGATGGGTGCTGCTTCAGACCACATTTTGGAGCAGGAAGAGTTGGCATTTGCAGCCACAGCAGGGTATTGTTTAATTATATTTTGATTCTGGTGGATGAACCTGTCGTTTGCCAACCATATAGATACCGGTGCCATATACAAGGACAGAATTAAAGTGAATAAATAAATGAATAAATAGACGTTCAAGATCCTACTTGGCCAGCCACCTTCTTTCAGCCAGCTTTTCCCCGAAATGTTTATTTACTACACAGCCAGGCTTTTGGCAGCGTTCCCACTGCAAAATGTGCTGCCCAGATATTACAAAAGTAATTCCAAATGAAAAAGACTTTTTTTTCTTAGGTGTCTCCTCCTTCCACACAGATATCCCTTTACTTCAGAACTGTGCCTTTAAGGCACAATCTTGCCCAGAATTTCTAGAATACTCAGTTTGAGAGAGATGTGTTTATAGACCATTGCTAAAAATGAGATTTCCTATGCGGCCTTCAGCAAACTACTTTAAATAGACATTTTTCCTCCCTCCATTTACCTAAGAAATGCTTCCTTACTTTTCAGAGGTCTGCAAATGCAAACAAATTAATGTACATGAAAAATCACTGCTGCTGTGTTTTTAACATGTTTAAATAAAAAAAAATAATCTACTGTGTAATAGCCCAACAAGACTCTGGCATTCAGGTATTGCATGCTGGGGAATGAGGTTTCCTTAGAGCTAAAGACAAAACAGCAAAGAATAGAAAATAATGATGATGTGAGTGGATGACATTCCCCTATTTCAGTATATATATTCAACTACTTTCCACAATGAGGTTCCCATCATGACAAGAGGACATAGCCTCCAGCTATGCCAGGGGAGGTTCAGGTTGGACATTAGGAAGAATTTCTTCTCAGAAAGGGTCATCAGCCATTGGAAGGGGCTGCCCAGGGAGGTGGTGGACTCACCATCTCTGGAGGGGTTTAAGAAAAGCCTGGACATGGCACTTAGTGCCATGGTCTAGTTGCCATGGTGGTGTCAGGGCAATGGTTGGACTCGATGATCCCAGAGGGCTCTTCCAACCTGATTGATTCTGTGATTAAGAGCTCCAGAAAATCAAGAAATATAAATGCAAACCAGTAAGAAAATCACGTGTCTTGGACGCTTTTGCTATGGTCCAGCAGAGATTCTCTGATTAGCGTTTGCAGCCCGTCCTAAGCATATCTAATATAAAGGCAATACACACTGCACAGCTCTCGACGAATATTAGCACGACGGTAATGCCTACTGACAAATTCACAAGCTGCAAATGTACAGTCATGAAATTCAATCGCCTCACAGCTGCACACTTGTAACTTGTGAATGCGGAAAAATGCATGAATTGGCAGCAGGCTGGCTGGCACGTGATATCGTTTTACAGATGACACTGGAGAGTCTGCCAGTTTGACGTTGAACTCTCCTCTCGCTTTTTTGTTGTTGTTGTTGTCATTCCGTAGCTCTTTCGCTGAGATCTACTAGGATCACAGTGGCTGTTCTCACAAGACTCTGCTATTTGCTTTTCTGACTCTGCAAAGCGCTCGGTTCCCTCGCTCTGCTTGTGTACAGCTGACGTTAAGTAGTGTTTATTCTGAAAAAACATCACTTTTCTCTACAGCATTTCAGATGTACAAAGTGCACCATTCCATAGACATGTTCTAGTTTTTTTCCCCTACTCAGAATCACTTGGATTTCACTGCAAGTGACCGCCCTTCATAAATAGTTGCAGTGATTGTGCCCTGATACTTGTAATCTGCACATATTCAGACCACTTCGGAAGAAGGAAACATTCCTTAGAAAAGAAAAGAGGCCTCTACACAACCCGCAGTGATGTCCGATCAGGGCACTAAGTGCCAAGCTGGCCTGATTCCATCCAAAGCTCGATGACTTAGCAGGCCTGTCAAAAAAAAAGCTCAGAAATAAATTCTAGTATATTTTTCATTATTTTTTCCCCTCTGAGACCTGTGCAATCATCAGTGAAGTGTTTTATTGGGATCTGTGACCAGATTCAAGCAAGGCGCCCCTAAAATTAAGCGTTTCTTTGTACCTTGTAGTCACACCTATATGGCAAAGCAATTCCTAAAGAGCCACTAAGATAACACCACGGTGCTCTGGGCTCTCTGGGATATTTTAAAGCAGTTCAACTCTCAGGTTTTGTCTGCTTGTGCTGTGCTGCTCTTGCTGCCTCCATCCTGCTGGAAGGGGTGATCTCTGCACCTGCTATGGTTTGCACTTTAAAAAGGTCACATCTCTATGTAACACTTAACACCTTGAATTATCACAAAGTACACATGTGAGTACTTCAGTAGGACTGCATCAAACTTGCTTTAAAAAGCCAAACTTTAAGACGTTTTACCAAAGGTTCAATGTGCGTGGTTCCACCACTGAACACAGAGGCCCTCCTTCTGTAAACTTGTGCACTCAACAAAACAAAGTACAGGAACCTGGAAAAAAACCAACCCCAAAACAAACAACACAAACATATACGTGTGGGTAATCGCCAAATAAGGTGAGAGAAAAGTCAGCTTTATTTCTTATGGTTGTTTTTCTGATGCTGCTCCAAAAAGTGTCTCAGATTTCAGACAAGGCTCTGCACCGCAGTTACTAGGGCTAGCCACACTCTTTGCAGCTATTTTACTAGATGTTTCCTCACACAGTCTGAACCATAACAGCCTGAGAGCTGCAGTAGTCACTTTTTTCAACACAACCCTAAGAGCAGTTTCCCTGGTTTACACTGTCTCCATTTAGCCCACACCCAGGGCTAAACAATAACCAGTTGTTCTGTCACCCAAGACCCCTCCCCAGCTGAGAAAGGGAACTGGGAAAAGGAGGGAGGCTCGTGGCCTGAAATTTAAACACATTTAATAAAATAAGAAAACCAATATCAATACTAATACAAAAGACACAAAATGATACTTAGCTCATAGAGTGGTGGCAAGTCCCTCCAGGGAGAGTAACCATTGAGGAGAAGTAGAAAGAGGGAGAGCAGAGCAAAGAGCCCCCCATCCCCAGCTGCTTTCCCATTTATAGCGACCCTGATGTTAATATTATAGAACACACCTGTGGCCAGCCTGGGGCAGCTGCCCTGGATTTAACTGCTGATGGCCTCTATCACCACCCCACAGCTGGCCACAAACTGAAACAAAACGGAACAGAAAAGTGATTCTATAAATGTTATCCTTGCAAAACCAGGACAACACCTATGCACTCTCCTCTGAACTTAGTAAAACAGTAGCAACTCTCCAGCAACCTACACGCAAATGATCAGGACTTTAGCTACTGCTATACTGCATGTACTATTTTGCTTCAGATATTCATGCTCAAGAATTACTGTGCAAAAATCTCCAGCCTGTAGTGATGTATACACCTAATTTATTTATTATATCAGAAAAATATATTATTGGCATTTTAGCAAAGGTTGATTGCAATATTAACTGGTCCCCCTGTACAGATTTTTAATGTGAGAAATGTCTTGTACATTTAAAGTCGCCTTTAATCACTAGACCTTGGGGCCCACTTCTTAAAGCACTGGCAAACCAGCAGCTTCCACTGCTCCACTTAGAAAAAAAAAAGTAGAATTTTTTCTTGAAAGATTCCTTATATAAAGAATGAAATATTATTTACTGCGTTCTTTGAAGAACAGACACCACCCCCCTGAAAAAAGTTCAAATTCTGGGAGCTTCTATAATACCTTTAAGAGTTGGAATCATCCACAAAATATTTTCATGGGAAGCCTTCAGGTTATTGCTGATGGCAAGAAATGGAGAGGGAAGAAAACTATCTGGCCTCCCAAAATAACACTCTCTCTTTCGGTGTCTCTGATTTTTGAGGGACAAAGCAAATTGCTGGGCAATACATTAGCACAAATCCCACCACCAAACTCACACTGGAACCACGATTAGGGGTGACTTCCCGCACGCTGCTTGCTTAGCTGCAAGAGGGAGCAGAGTGAGCGCAGCGAGAGGTGCATGGCGGAAAAACAAGGAAATGTTTCCCCCTTTGCCCTGCTCTCTGCACCAGAAGGAAAAACAGGCCACAAACTACATAAAAATTGAAAAAGCTAATAATTAACCTCAATTATTCTCAATTTTCCCCATTATTTTGAATGGACAAGAATCACACTTCACAGCACCTTCCTCACCCTTCGTTTGGATTTTGATGCTCTTGAACAGGATGGAAAAATTTTCCTTGACAGAGGGTTGAAAATATACACGATAAGCGTTTGCTTAACAAGAGATTACAGAGCGAACCAGAGGACAGTTCATTCCCAGCCCATTTCTTAAGACAGCAAACACACAGAAGCGTTACTTATCCCCCTCCCTTTTTATCTCTTTCGAGAACTGTTGCACAATCTGCTGTTTCACAGGATTTCAGCAACAAGCATTCACCATTTTTAAGGCTTGTTTTTTATTCGCCCGACAAGCTTTTAACTTTCCCTTCAAACTTCGTACGTCATCCTCATCAAACCGGACACAGAAATGTGCATTAAGTGTTTTGTTTACTCCGAACTTGGCAGAGCCACAACAAAGAACAGAATGTAAAGAATGAACTCGCTTTGCAAAAGTCATTCATATCGAAACAAAAGCCTTTACCTTCCTGAAACAGATTTTCTAAGCGGGCCTCGATTTCTGAACAGCCCAGCATTACAGTGACCTCTCAGATAACTAAGAACCATCTGAAAGCCAATCTAAAAACAGAAGGAATGAGAAAGTTCTCCTGGATCTGATTTTTCATTAAAAAGGCATTAAGAAAATATGGGCTTTTCAACACCGCAATCCGAACAAGCAACCGCTTTTCATGTAGCATGTAGAAACCTGCTGAATTCAGACTACTTCCAACTTCCCCTGGGCTGCAGCAGCTGGGTAGATTTGTTTCCACCTGCTTTTATCATTTGTCATTACTGAGGTATGTTTCAGAAAGCCAATTTAGCTCTAAACTGTCAGTTTTGCTGAAGCCAAAACAATTCATTTTTATGATTTGATCACGTCCTTCGGAGTGTTTCATGTTCCTTTAATTCCCAGCTCCCCACACCTCTGCACCCAAAGCAAATGTAGATGTTCTCTGGGGTTTTTTAAACCAAAATGCTCTTTACCAAAGCACCTGAAGTAAAGCCGCACGCAGTTGATCCTACGCACGTGCTTCACCATTTGCTCTAGGAGCTGCAAACTTCTGTGGTCACCAAAGAGACCATCCAAACGTGGCTGCACAGAGCAAAAAGCTTCTGAAACACATTAAGATCTTACTTCAAAATGTTAAAAACCTGTCCCCCAAAGCCCCTTCGAAGGCTGGCTGCCTCCATCTCCTGTGCCAGTGTTGGAAATAAGGCTGCTGATACACCTTCTACCATTCCCCCAGAATTTCAGGGGGATAGGAGAGAGTGGGTGTGGGGAGGGAAGGTAACTCAAGTACAAGAAAGGATGATTATCAAGTCTAAAGAGAGCACATCATAAAATGAAGAAATATAAGACTATTTTTAAAGCAATTATTTTGGTTTTGAGTTTAAAACGTGCTGCAGCATTCCCCTCTGGTTGGCATTCTAGAGGAGGTGTTGCATATAGCTGGCAAAATTAATTCACTTGAATAAAAGAAAATTGAAACACTGGAAGCAAAATAGAAAAGCGTAAGATGAGAATTTTGTTTCCTATATTTTGAATAGGAAAGAAATTATGTTTTGAAAACTTGATTAACTCCAAGCCCAGCTCTGCGATACCAAGCACAGTGACTCGCTCGTGTGCATAAACTCCCCCTGGTACGACTGCAGGAGTAGGACATAAATGTGTGAGTTCAGATGAATCTCTTAACTATACGATCCGCATAATTTATCTGTCGATATTTTACAAGTTTACAAAACTCTCCAGTAAGTTAGAAAGATCCAGGAACTTTTGAAAAATGTGACCTGTTACGTAAACCTGTATTTTAAGAAGTGAACTAGAGACAGGAGGAAGGATCACAGGGGTTGGACACATAACCAGCTGTCCCAATTTGGCTGAGCTGTTTTAGCTGTCAGTGTGTGAATTTTTAATGTGTGATGATTATAAAGTATATAGAGAGAGTGCTCAGCTCTCTCAATTGAATTATTTTGCCTTTGCCTCAGAGTAACAGCACATACATGGGCTGCTACCCCAAAGATAAGGCTGGTGACTTCTCCATCCCAGACCCACATGTCTAAGTCGCTTGCAAAGCTTAGACCTCAGAATACTTATTCACTAAGATCTAAAGTGATAAAATCATGCTTATCCCAGGCTCAAATTTTCCTGACACCTTCACTAATTACACAATATAATGAAATCCCAGAAGCACTGAAACAATTGTTCCAGCAGGAACTCGGCCAGCGAAACACCTATGGAAACTTCTTTCTATTCACTCATCGCTATGGGAAGCAATCTCACAGTCCTCTCCAAAAACCCCCTCAAACAGATGTCTTGCAGCATATCAAGACATTATCAAATTCAGACTTGGAGTGAGCATGTTCCAAAATCCAAAAGCCCTCTGAGGGAGTGTTTTGCCAGACATACGTTATCATCCATAGAAAGAGAGAGGGATCCAGGCTGGGCACCTTCAACAAGACAGGAAGGCACAGGGAAAAGCAGCTATTTTGCTTGTCCAAGGTCAGGGATGACCAAGCAACACCTCAAACCTAAGCAATACCATAACCTCTATCTAGAGATGAAATATCAGGCAAGATACAGTTCAGAAAGAGCTGCAGGGTGACTTTTGTGTGATCTCCAAGCTGGGATTATGGATGCTCCATGTCTCTACTCTCATTTGGCAACCTGAGTGAGTTGGTCACTCAAAGTGCCCATGCTGAGAGCATCCAGGACAGACGACCCAGTCCTGGAGCAGGCATCTGTAGATGTGCATACCGAATCACAGAATCAACCAGGTTGGAAGAGACCTCTGGGATCATCGAGTCCAACCATTGCCCTGACACCACCATGGCAACTAGACCATGGCACTAAGTGCCATGTCCAGGCTTTTCTTAAACACCTCCAGGGATGGTGACTCCACCACCTCCCTGGACAGCCCCTTCCAATGGCTAATGACCCTTGCTGAGAAGAAATGCTTCCTAATGTCCAACCTGACCCTCCCCTGGCGAAGCTTGAGGCTATGTCCTCTTGTCCTATCACTAGAGCACTGATTGGGCCCCCATGTCCCCGGCAGCTCTGCTTGAGCACACAGCAGTTGGCATGGGGCCACCACCAGCAATATCCTTGCAAGGGCAAATGCACCATGGTCCTACTGAATGGTTCCCATATCCATTACCAAGCCATACGAAGATAGGTTCTGAGCTTTCCCAAGAAAATATTTTCTACTGGGATTGATTTTTAGTGTTTTAAAACTAACATTAGCAAATGTGATTGCACAGTGCACAGATCTGTCAAATTTGTTCTCAGCTGCAATCCTGAAACACATCATTATCGTGCACTGTGTGAGCAAAGCTGGGCTTGGCTTTCATGTGACTGAGTTCTAAATTAGTTTATGGATAATGTTCCTTTACAATGCGTTCCATCTTTCGCTCCATCTTATCTTAATGAGTACTTAACCTCTTAAAAATAGGTTACTGCCAGAGACACTAAATATAGAGTATTAAAGTCTCCAAGAAAACCACAGGAATGAATGTCCCTGCTCAGGTAGCTCTGTCCTCCTTGAGCACAACTTCTTTAGGGTGAAGTTTGCAGTTTCCAACTGCACTGGAAAAAAAAAAATTCCACTGCATTTATTTCAAAACTCATTTGTAATTACGAGGTAGTACTATTTTTCATAAATAAATGTGGAAAATGATAGTCTGAAAAATGTACCTTTCTTCTAGAAAACTCCACTTGCAACCTCAGCATTTTGGTTTTGGATATTTTTTTAAAAATGTGCATGCTTAGAACCTTTTAAAAATGAAAATGTTATTTTATAAAAAGTAGATAACATCTAAACCCTACGTCGGCAGTTTTCTGGCTTCAGGTTAGTTTGCATCCGCTACGTCCCACAGCAGGATTTGAGCACCTGCCCAAGACTTTGGCACGGGATCATTGACTGGATCCCAGCTACAATCCAGAACAACCCCTCTCATCAGCCACTTCTGCTGGAAGGACATAAATCTCATGAAACGTTCATCCTGTTTGGCCCCAAAGTCCTCCAGGTACCTCCCAGACCGCACCTGAGCACACCCAGGGAGAGGGCTCCGATACCCACTGGGGTCCATCGCAGCCGGTACCACAATTAACACAGTGCAACGGGAGCAGCCGCTCTCCAAACGGGAACTGAAGCAGCCTCCACTTTAAAATTCAGCCAGATCTGCAGTGCACGTTACATAAAATAATTATATCATTTAATCCCCTCATATCCCTGGATAAAACTCCTATTCGAGAAGCCAAGGAGCAGATGATTCGTTGGATTTGTGCCACTCCAACAACAACTTATAAAACTTTCAAGCAGCAAGACAGCAAAGAAGAAGGTGGGCAATTCTGGACTTCCCTTGTGAGGAGACCAAAACAGGTGCTACTCCCACTCTTCTGCTTTTAATGGGAGTGTGTCGCTGGATTAGGGAAAAAAGAAGTATTAGAATTTCCTTTTAAAATCCCCACTTCTGCTTCTCAGCTGGCCTACAACTCATGTTGGGAATTGCAAGAAGGAGTGGGGGATGGCCAAACTGTCCCCCACACCCTGTCTCCTCAGGAAACTCACTGTCATGTGGAATTAATTACTTACCTTTTTTTTTTTTTTTAAATACATATAATTTCAAGTTCATGGTCCAGGATCTCTGATTCATAGCAATAAAGGTTGCACAACAGCAGAACTGTGTAGAACAAAGGTTAATTTGAGGCTAAAACACCCCTCCTAATGAAACACAAATGGAAATATATGCTCGTTTCAGAGACAGCAGATACCTGCAGCACTGCTGATCTTTAATTTCTGATTTCAGGACTAGAAATTCACTGCATTTAGACATGAATTTCTAAATTCATGGCAGAGGCAGAGAGAAGAAGCAAAGAGCTATTCAAACCCTGCAGTTCTGGCCTGTTGATTCTCTTGATATATTCTAGGCTAATTTTTCTGTGTCACGTAACAGCTTTAGGACACCTACACCTTCTTCACTTAAACATTAGAGTTTTTAGGCAACATTCAAAAACCAGAGATCAGAACACAGGTCTCCGTGCCAGCCTCAGATATTGAGAAACCAGAGCCTGCTCTTTCTCTAACTCCAAAACTAGGAGACAGTTTTAAATCAACACTTTTTAACTGCTAGATTTTATATTTTCGGATTCTCTTTCAAACCGGCGAGGACTGGAAGCGTCCTTTCTCGCTCCAGTTCAGACCAAGAGCCTGACGCACTCGCAGGGCTGCGGCTTTGGGAAGAATACCATATATGACAAGACTCCAAACAACATTATGAGTTCTGGCAGCCACGAGATCATGCCTGAAAACATAACTGAAGCAAGAAAAAAGCAAGAGAAAAGCAGAGGAAAGGATGGAAAAGTGACAGGAGAGGAAAGAAATGGCATTTTCTAACCATGAGAAATTATTACTGAGGTTAAAACTAAAGCTGTTCCAGGAGTTTCTGATTAAATTCTGCTTTGTTCAAAAATGCTGATGTGCTGAAATCAAAATGATGTGAGGAACATATCAATCTGATAGGACTTGTTCCTGTCGGGTCATTTGCCTACTTGTTTTACTAGAAACCTTGGCTCCTAGTCAGCTGCTCCGATGGGCTATTGGGAAAGCCACATTCCCATGCTCCTGAGAATCTCAGTATTAAAAGAAATTAATTATTGATACAAGTCTATGTTATGCATGTTTGCCTTATCAAATCATCTGTAGCTGTGCCTGTAGCATGGGAGTAGCACATCTGATATGCTTTAATGATGCAAAACTCTCATTCAGGTGGCAGGGAAGCCAAGCTGAGCAACGCTCCCGCTCTGTGCTCCCTCTCGCTAAAAATGTTAAAATAAGGAGAGAAATAAGAAGTGCAACACCTCCCCTCCAAACGTTATAGAGAAGTTTTAGACAGTTAAAACTTCCCTGTTTCTATAAGGCAAATCATTTGAGCCATGCACTCTGTCTGCCACTATGAATGGTTGCTTTGTAGTATAATGCATTTACACGGTGAAATCACAATATCCCGGGCATTTGGAGCTGTGTTAGGGTATAAAAACGAAGGCTGGCTTCCTCCAGCGATGACATTTTTGGGCTGGTGTTTGATCCACGTGGAGCACGGGCGGCTGTTGCGCAGGGATGGGCACCGTGCACTCTGCGCCGGAGCCGTTAGGTGGTGCTTGGAACAGGGGATTGCGAGAAGGAAAAGCAAGATCTTGTCTGCTGCCCAGGCAGCTGCTTCATAAATATGTTAACCTAGCAATTAAAAAAAAAAAAAAAAAAAAAAAGAGAGGGGCAAAGGAAGGGAAAAAAAAAAGCTTGTTCCAGGATTCAGTTTAAAAATCTGATTTCCAGGCTTTGGCAGAGCTGAGTAATTAAATAAATAAATAGTCAACTCTTCCTCCTGCCTCCAGCATCTCTGCTGACACACACACACTCCTTTAAATAAGCCTCTGATACCTCAGCGCTGAGCCAAACTTCTGCCCTAGATCTCTATCTCTCTCCCAGGTTGATAACTGGATTTCCAGTAAGTTTTGAGTCAGAGATTGAAATACTATTTAATGTACCAGCTCCAACAGGGATTTCCAGGAAAAACTGTCCAAGTGCAGAGCAGCATGAATACTTTTTACATAAGGAAGATTTCACTAGCAATTAGGAAGAAGTCCTGCTTCTGCATGGAAAAGCAAAAGCTCACTCCCTTTCCCCTTCTTCACCGAACACCTCCAGGCAGTCCCAATTCATAAAATCATAGAATTGTTTTGGTTGGAAAGGACCTTTAAGATCAACGAGTCCAAAATGCTCTCTTCAGATAGATTTATTTATTTTCTTGGCTTTCCTTTAACATTACATTCATGGAAACTGCCCTGTGATAAGCACTGAGAAGAGGCAATTAAATAATTGCATCCTACTAGACATAGTACACAACCCACCTTGTCTAACCTTGGGCCCTTGTTTTGTTATTCTTTTTTTCTCAACCCTTCAATCATTGGCGCTCCCCTCTCTTGCAATGACCTGTAAATATTTCGTGGTGGCACTTTACCTCCATCTTCCCCAGTTCAGCAAAAAATCCTCCAACATCTTTGTTGCAAAGGCTGGAAGACCCCAAATCAGCTGCACTATGTATGATCACAGGTTTGGTCCAGCCTCATCCCATACCCCTCACAGTAACAGCTAAGGATGCTCAGGGACCACAGAGAGCACAGCCTCACTGCCAACAGCCAGTGTGGGGACTGCCTGAGTAATCTGCTACATCCACATCACCATGTTTAGTACCCACAAATATAAATTAATCACTCAAATTCTCTCTAACCCTTTAGACAGCTCTTGACTTCCACCACCACCCTGTCGCACTGAGATCCACGGTTCAATTATCCCTTGTGAGAATAAGCACTCCTTTTATTTCTTTTTAACTAGCTACCTTATAATTTCAATTCTTGCATTATTGAATTATCATTAAATAATGAATAATCATTCTTTATTCATATTCTCTGTACCACTCGATTTTATAGCAACTATATTTTAACAACTCTCACAGCAAAAGACAAAATGGCTGGAGGTAAAAAAAAAATAACAATCCTCCAGTAACTGTTTATGAAGATATTTAGAATCCTACAATTTGCTTACGCATGGAATGATTAAAAAAATAAATACAGAGAAATCTGAAGTTGAATATTGTGCTTAACAAAGGAAGAACCGCTTGTCATGTTTGTGTGAGGACTCAGAGTTCATAAATCCCTGGCACTGGACTAAGCAGCTTTCTCACCTCTTCAGAAGTTATCATAAATACCAGGAGGTGGGAGGTAGTTGGACAAAAGATATAAAGGGAGGCGGCTGATCCATTTTAAAGCCTCTCTCATTCCTTTTAGGCTTTAGATCTCACATAAATATTTCTTTAAATGCACACGTCTATGTACCAAAACTAACATTTGAGAAGCTTCCAAAAGTTGGCTTTTAATTAAACCCATGCAAGTATAATGCTCATGCTGAATAAGTATCAAAAATAGAGACAAAACTGAGAAAATATGCAGGGATTTTTCTTGGGTTTTGTCAGGCACCGCAAAGACAATTAAGTTTCTTTTCTTCACTGTACATATAATACTCAGAAGTGAAAGCTTAATTAACTTGTCAGAAACTGTGGCACCTCTTTTCTTGAGCTGCTGAACCCACCTTCCCAAAAGACTTGAAGGGAAAATAAAGAACCTGACTGCTCTAGCTGAAATACCTGCTCATGCCTGACACTCCTGCCCCGTGACACCGCTGGCCTGTCAGTACCAGAGGCTTTTGTGCCCGTCTGGGTGAGCTCACACAGAGCTGCAACCACTCCGACACGATGGACGTCGTGGGATGTGCTGAAGGGGTAAGACACGGTGGCACAAATCACATTTATCAGGCAAAACCTGAACGTTTCAGCAAAATATCCTTGATCACACGGCTCTGTACGCCAATTAAAGGCCCTGAGCTCGCCTGCAAGAGAGTTGTAAAAGCAAAACTTTTTTTACCCTTAAATGATACAATATCCCCACTTTACTGGGGAGACGGAGCGGGTTTCAGACAGAACCCAAGAAGTGAGGAGGCCTGCCGCGTTGGGGCTGCCCTGTTCCCTGCTGCCTGGCCTCTGGTTTCTGCAGATATTTCACATTTCTCCTGGCTGAGTCCAGCGGCAGCTGCGGCCAACGCGTCCCTGTCAGCGAGCGGGGCCTGGAATCGTGCTCGCAGCAGCTGGAGCAGCCGCCGCAGCCCCGGGGCGACTCCTGACCCTGCTGCCAAGAACAGAAGGGTTTTGGATGAGGGTTTTAGGGAGAAGCGTGGGCTCAGCCTGTGGAGTGCGCAGCTCCTCACAGCTAACGCCTTGCCCTCGACCAAGGGATCCCCTCCAGTAGCAGACAGAAGGTCCTTAGTTTTACAAAGGTTACGCTAACAAACCTAACATTAACACTTAAAGTTGGCAAGTGTAATAAGTGGCTTCCACATTTTTAGTTTTTAATACAGTCTTTCAACCTGAGCTCGCTTAAGTCTGAGAAATATTGTACTTTATCCTCCTGTAATCTCCTCTCCAAGATATGCATGTTTAAACAAAGTGCAAAGGTCCAGGTGCTCTACTGCATTAGTAATGACCCAACATCTACTCCTCAATAATGCAACACACAGCAGAGCACAGCAGTTTTTTGCTTTCTCATTTTAAAAATGTATTAAAACTTTTCTCTGTGGGGCCAGGTGACAGTACGAGGGAGCAGAAATTGTTTTTTTCAAGGCAGAAAATATTGTTGAGGCATTCAAGGGATAATTTTTCACCTCCCATATAAATCAGTATCTTTACTTCTCTACTAACTTTGCTACTGTCTTTCCAGCACTATCTCAGATTTTAGTGAGCTCTGGGATTTGGTACACGTAGCTGTCTGCTCAACAGACCTGAAGCCTGTGCGAGTAATTCCGAGCCCGTGCAATCCTACCTAACGCATGATATTGAGAAAGCCTCTTCTCTTCTGGTAGATATTAAAAACAAACACGCACAAATCTTAACCACTCAACATGAATTCATGCTTCAGGTCTTTCTTTTTTTCTTAAAAATAAAAGGAAATTAAGGTTTCACATTTTCTCTGTAACAGAGCACTCCAGAGACTCACACAGACGCAACCTGCGAGTTTTCAGAGCAATCTTCATTAAGATATTTCTCTTGATATAAAAGGAAGCTTTTCTGTAACACATTATTATACTATCAGGCCTCTTTGGGCACTCCTGGTGACAAAAGATTTGATAACCTATTGGCCCTGTCGCTATCATTTCATGTCTACAATGAATTATAGTTCTTTCGTTAGATGTGTGGCAGCTCACAGCTTTGGAGATACCTGATTCAGGTCTCCACATACCAGCCAGGACAGGAGTACAGGCAGCTGATCTGTACTGATCTGGACTTATCAGCCCTCCCTAGGGCTGCCCAGGGAGGTGGTGGAGTCACCATCTCTGGAGGGGTTTAAGAAAAGCCTGGGCATGGCACTTAGTGCCACGGTCTAGTTGACATGGTGGTGTCAGGGCAATGGTTGGACTCGATGATCCCAGAGGGCTCTTCCAACCTGATGGATTCTGTAAACCAAAACCAGTCAATGGGATGAACTTATCACAATAAAACACCCGGGGCAGACCCCCAGCCACTGGAGCTGCTACGTGAGCTGAGTTAAAGATGGAAGGCATGCTTGAAGGTAGGTGGTTCTCCAGGAAAAAGGCAGCTCCTTCAGCTCCCATGCACGGGCTTCAGATATAAATCCTGCAAGTGTACCTTTACTATGTGCACAGCAGACCACACCTTTCTAAATTATCATTTTATCTGTTATCTGCAAAATCCAAACAGAAAAATGAGCCCGTTTCCCAGATGAGCATAAACACTAAGCCCTGGGTGTTCGTAGGGAATTTTCCCCCAACTCATACCCACTAGCATAGGGCAACAGTCCTTCTCCCCACAACAGATTTAGATTAGTAGTGCCAGCAGTATTAAAAGGGGCCTTTTGAGCAGGGAAACATGTGCTGGTAGTCTGGGAAGGGTGTTTACAACATGTGTTTTGCAGGTATTAATGCTCATGAGGCTCGGTTGTTTGTGAAGGCGTAATACGTCCTGCCATTTCCCTGGGGCCACCGCTCTCCTCCCCACCTCTCTGTCCCTTCTCTCTCTCCAGAGGCACAATTCAATTCTTAATTGTTTTGCTACAGGTATAGGCAAAGCCATAAAATACACCAGTTGGGACACAATTAGCGCTCTAAAAGACGGGAAAACCACATCTGGCAAACAAGTGTGAGAGCCCAGGGAGCGCTTTATTCAAAACTGAACTCTCCGTGGGGGAGAAATATATTCTTAAATATGTCTGAGCTTTCCAGTCGTGTTTTGGGCTCTCACTCTCCTTTCCAGGCTGCTCTCTTTTTCTGATAAAATAAACGAAATCTCTCCCTACCAAGATGCTGCACAAATCCTGCTCGCGTTAAGGCTGGCTCTCAGCCCACGCAGACAAATGCCAATACCAGCGAGGTCGCTGTGGTCACCGCTGAGGCTTTTCCAAACAAGCCTGAAGGTGTTTGTTCATCAGAGCTGAAACCTCCAGCCAGGCCCTGCTGTAGCGCTGGAAACACGTATTTCCTAATATTTAGTGCACCCAAAACGTTGAAACTTAACCAAAGTAAACTTGGAAGTGGTAAGGGAAAATGTTCAAGGTTCGATACTGAAATGAACTGTCCTTAAGCTACTGCTTCATATTTTATGAAGATGTAAGTTATTCTGTCCATTGACACTGAAGTTATGCCACTGGTAGGTATGTGTATATATATATATATATATATATATATATATATATCACAAAACTTTCCTGTTTCTCTCTAGACCTTCCAGCATTTGCTCTAACCTCAAAGGATATATTTGGCCTAGAAAAAACTGTACACTGAGAAAAGAAGGTCAAACCAAATGGCTGAATACTGAAGTGGACCGACAGACTTGTATGACAAAGACCCACCATTCACCTTGCACTGCTTTGGGCACCAAATGCCAGAAATTCAACCCCCAAACATTTTAATTTAGGGTTCCTGCACTTGTGATCTGCCATCTGACTAATAATAAAAATATACACACACTTTAAACAGCAGCTTATTTGGGTCCACAGTTACAAAGCCTATAAAAAGATCTGTTGATGGAAATAATCAATACCTTTGTGCCCAGATTCTGAAGGGAAGGAGATTTTGTTGGTTTTCATGATTCACAGGAGGAACGGGTAGTTATCTACAAGAAAGATGCAAAACATTGGGGAAAACAATTTCACCAATTCATCTTTCAAGTTTCTGTGTTGTTACTTTTTAACTTTGTATTTGATTACATGTGTGCACCACCTATAAGCAGAGTCAGGACCTGGTCCCTCAGTTGTAACTCAAGTGCCCCTCTCACATCAATAGCTACACTCAGCACATCTAATCCCATGTACTACCACTAGCAGACAGAGTGCCTACCATGGGGCTGTGTAAAGAACAAAATCTCCCTCCCAGCATCTCACTGAGGAACCAGCAAGTTTATGTTACTACCACCCATGAAACTTGCCTATCAGAATCTTAAAACTATATAGTCTATAGGACCCACACTAACTGGGAAAGAAAAAAACAACAAACCTTTAAACCTCACCAGTATTGTAAAGAATGTGTTTTTCATAAACAAATAAATCATATTTTCAAATTAAATTGCCCACTTTAATTAACCTGAACGATGGTTATTTATTGGCGTGAACAGCACGAATGTGGTTAAGGATCACACAAAAAGCTGGAATGTGATTTATGGTTTTCGCTGTTGGTTTTGACATCAGCAGCAAAGCCCAAGGAGAGCCAAAAGTCTAGAAATGTCTTTTGTCTTTATTCTACCATTCTTTAACAGATATGTCACTGAGATTCTCCCCTCCGGTTCAAGCAGTTACACTTTGGTTTTCTGCGGTTAATTAGAACAGCAGAAATGTTGCAAAACACACTGGCAAGTATCTAAAAATCTTGGTGACTCACAGTGAACGTAGAAGTTTGACCAGTTCCCTTCACTTACTGATTCATTAAAAATAACTGTAAAGAACGGACTTGAATAGTTTTGGGCAGCAAAAATAGTTTAAGCATGACTTTGATTAAATTGTTAGAAGTGATGACTGCACCTAAGTACTCTGAAATACTGGGATAAGATGTTTGACATTGCCTCCCACAGAACTTGTTACAAAACACGTACCAGCCAGATATACACCGAGTTAGTGCCCGTAGAGATTTACGATAAACAATTAATCCACAGAGTTAAGGGTGTAAATGGACTCTCTCCATCATTCCTTTCACTGGTAACAAGCAAGTCTTCAGCGTTCATCAGCTCCACGTTTCTTACAGCCATTATATACCCTTGTAACCCTTCCCTACATTAGGAAGCATTTCTTCTCAGAAAGGGTCATTAGCCATTGGAAGGGGCTGCCCAAGGAGGTGGTGGAGTCACCATCTCTGGAGGGGTTTAAGAAAAGCCTGGACATGGCACTTAGTGCCATGGTCTAGTTGACATGGTGGTGTCAGGGCAATGGTTGGACTCGATGATCCCAGAGGGCTCTTCCAACCTGGTTGATTGATTGATTTCATCTGGATGAAGCAAAACTAAAAGAGCATCAAGGTCCACCAGCCACAATATTTACATCCAGCTTCTCAGCTTTTTTCCTATCTTATAAATAAAGATATTTGAATGGAATGGTGCAAGAGAAAGAACTCCACTTCTTCTGTAGAAAATTTATCTCTATTGCTTCAGTGGCTGTTGTTGATAAAGCGCTCTGGTTTTCCAGAGAAGGTTTTTTTAGCAGGAGAAGGCTATTTTGGTGTGACAAGGTTTGATTCCTGTCTCTATCTCTGAGTTATTAGCGTGCGTGCATAGAGTGGTCCTGGATGAGCTGTGCTGTGCAAGAGGGAAGGGAGATAAACATGCAGAAACATCTCATAGTAAAGAAATACGTGTGTAAGCAGTATATTTTCTCCAAAATAAAAGCCTTTTGACCAAGTTAGTAGAAATAAGAATTCCAAATAGCATATACTATATAGATAAATAAAAGTATTGTTCACATTTGTCTACAAAACATGTTGCAAAATGCATTTAAAATGCAATTTGTGTGTTGAAGGAACACCGGCAGTTTATGTTTGTTATTTCAGAAATTTCTCAATGAAACTGTCAGTTCCAAGAGGAGGCTGAAGAAATCTGCTTCAGACTCACACAAACGACTGAACCACCAGTTGTTAATTGAATCTCAAATGACTGTAACTGTGTTCCCCTCAGTAGTCAGCGCCCCATTCCATGCAGATACAGTTGGTTATAGGTAATAAGATTACTTCTGGGTTACTGCCTGTAGCCTCTAAAATACTGCCAAGAGTGAATATGCAACATGTTGTAGGGTTAAGGAAGCCTAACACGGTGCCAACATCATACTGTGACATTGCCTGCAGAGTGTGAAAGGATTATATCCTGTCTTAACATACCATTTCACCCATGCCAGAAAATGGAAAAGAGTCTAATCACCGAGTAAGTATGCAAGTCACTAAATATAAATCTAAACCGGTTTCTGCTGCTATAATATCAAGTTTCGCTTAAGAGCAGCTCTCCTCTGAACAGTGGCTCTGCAAAGTTTGTGCTGTAGGTTCTCATATTTATGGCATCTTGGTAATTTCCAGATGAAATCAAATCACACTATAAGTAAAGAAGTAGAGGGTTGGTGTTGGTTTCTTTTTTTAATAAGAGCCGTGCAAACTTACTCCAGTTCTGGATTCTTTCCAAGTCACACATTATTAAACAACAAAGATTTGGCAGCCAGATTTTACAGCTAATTTTTTCTGCTGGCTGCCTGAGTCAGAACTGAATTCTAACTCCGCTCTCCTTCGTACGTACTGGGTCCACAGAGGGAAAAGTAGGTCGGGAAAGATAAAAACAAGCAAAACGAGGACAAAACGGTGGCCCTACCAAAGTAAATGGCAAAGCACTAACCAGGGATTCCCTGGTAATACGCAAGGACTACAGAACACAAAAGCACCTCGAGGGAGTTACAATAAGGCCTTTTTTAATACGTTTCAGCATAGTGTTGTATTTACTATTAAAAACTGTAAATTTGGCATCGTAAGTCATGCGGAGCTGCCTTCTCCCACTTCTCAAAGGGATGATTCGTAGCACCAGAGAGACCTCATGACAAACCATGCCTAATCTTGCCATGGCCCAGAATGACTCCAGCAGATCCTGAAAGCTGTCCCAGGGAGCCGGGCAGCCGCGCGCCCCCAGGCTAAGGAGATAAGGCAGGATCATTTAGGATCTTCTCATGAACGTGCAGGGTACGGGACCATGGGCTCACCATGCCACAGGACAGAGAAATGGCAGTGCATCACGTGGGAAACCATAACGTCAGGGAAACATCAGCACCAGTGTAGGTGTGGTGCTGAGGGACACGGTGGACTTGGCAGTGCTGGGTTAACGGTTGGGCTTGATGATCTTAAAGGTCCTTTCCAACCTAAATGATTCTATGATTCGATGAAATACCACAGCAACCGACTCAGGGCTGCAGTTACACCTCACTCAGAGTGATTTAGCAGAAGACAACAACAGCTCTTTGGAGGACTGTTGAGGTTTACCTACCTTGCATCATTTAAAAAAAAAAACCTATTATTAAAATAAGAGAGGAAAGATAGATTTTCTGTACGCCTTTTTATACTGGTAAAAATATTTGGCTAGGGTACGCCATTCTCTGCATCTTGATTTACTTAAAGTGTAAATGTGGTGACCTTTAAAAACTTGAACAAAATGTGCTAGAGAAGTTTTATTGTTATATTGTAAAATGATCAAAAATATGATTGGGAAGAAGAAAGGAGATACCTTCTTTTCCTAAGTAACTGTTAACGCTCACGCCCTTTAACTCTAGTTAAAGTCTTTTAATTTTCTCCTTAAATCCATCTAATCAACGTTACACTTTCTTCTGTATTTTTGATTTCAAGAATTAATCAAGTTAATGTTCCTCAAAAAGGTGCAAATTTGTACTCATTTATACTGTAGCTGCTTCTGATAACATCATTTCATTTTCATCTGACCTCTGATCAGGAAAACAACTTTAAACAATGCCAAGGAATATATATTATAGCACACAAAAAAAGCAATCACAATTAGAAACTAAAGATTTAAGACCTCCAAAATTGCAGCAGACATTTTTTCGTTTAACAGTAAATCAAAATAGTGTTTCCCAATCAGACTTTGAAGTCAAGTTGAAATAGCCTCAATAATTAGCACTTCTTCCCAGAAAGATTTAAGTTACCCACAAAAGAAAGTAAAAAAAAAACCAACAGTTGCAGCAGAAGACAATGCCTGAAAAAGAAACCACAAGGTCATGTCTGAATGGAAGGGGAAAAGGCAAATTAATGAATGGACAGAATAAAGCCAGAATTGACAGAATAAAGATTATTGGTAACCTGAAAAGGCAAATATACTAGAAGATATTTATTGATAGATGAAACTTGCTAGTAAATTAGGTTTGCTAGTAGATAAAGAAATCTCAATGAAGGTGCTTTCAGTCTTTGTGAGGTTTTCAAGGATATAGATTTTTCTCACGTGCAAATTCCACATTTTCCCTACACAACACTTGTAATCCAAATTCTGTTCTGATAATCAGAGTGAGGTACTTATGCATACAAAGTAAAATTTGCAATTGCTAATTTTGGTAAGACTAAGCAAGATGGTGTTCTACAGACTAGATCCAAAATGGATTTTGGATCTTTCGGTACTAACCCAAAAGGCTATTTTCTTGCTTCAAAAGAGGTTTTCTAGATGTCTTCTAGCTGATCTATGAGCAGGTCCACCAGAAAGAGACAGTCCAGCTCCCCTCCTCTTACTCCCCCTGCGTGTCCCCACTGCTTCACTCCAGCAGCTCTAACATTTAGCTGAACCCCTCCATGAGCCAGTTAAGTTCACTAAACTGGCAGGAAATTAACACAGTAAAAAAGGAACCATTTTCTACCAGTTCCTGTCAATCAGCTCATCAAGGGGGGAAAAAAAGACAGTTTTCACACCAGCTGGAGAAGAAAACATGGTAGGGACAAGTCTTTGGTTGCTGCTCAAGCACAGAGAAGGGCAGAAGAGGGAGGCTGCCACCTGCGTGGTGCCCCGGCACTGCTGTGGGAGCTCCCCACCAAGTTTTGGTCACCTCATGAATGTTGAATGTAGACGGAAGAGCCCCAATGTCTTTGCAGCAGGACACCACAGCGCTGATCCTATATCTCTATACACTGTTTTCGCTATGGCTCTAGCGCAGGCTGACACTCAAACACAACAGAACTACAATTTAAGGGTGATTTCATATTACACCTTCTCAGCAACAGGTATTTTATCCTTGCATTGGAGCAAATCTGCTTGATATTTGGCAATTTTGGACTTTGTTTACTTTTCTAACACAATATAAAACCAGACTTGTTGGACCAGCTCTTGCCACCCAAGTGAAACTTCATCTCTTCAACCATCCCTGAAACGAACCATTTCTCTCCTCAGATAGAGGCAGCTATTCTTTGATCTCAGTGAAATAAATGACACAGGCATGGAAATACAGACAACCCAAACATAATAAGTTCAGTATCAATTAAAATATCAATAGTAATAACAGTAACTTGCGGTAACATTTATCATTTTCATGGTCTTTTTACATCTAAAGTTTTACAGTTCTTTATAGCAACTCTTAAAGACTACGAAGAACAGCCAGATCCTTGTGCAAACTATGGGAGCTCACAAACACAGGATGCCACAAGATTTAAAATCTAATTTCAGATATGAGCTGTAAATGACTTTAGAACGAGCAAGAGACATGAGAAACGACACGGCTTGCAACTCAACGCTCACGCAAGTTATGCCAGTAAGAGCAATAAAAACTACACATTACTCGAGCAGTGGACTTCGTGTCCACTATTACCATTGACAGGCGGTGCTTGTATTTTAATTTTCTTTTTAGGTGACAGTGACGGAGGAAAGACTACATAGCAGGAGTTAGGGATCCAGAAAATAGCAGGTGTTTGATCAGGGACAGCTTTGAGGTGGAAAAGGCAGACGTACCGAGCGGGGGGATGAGGGAAAGAAGCCATGCCTACGAGCAGGTGGTCCCCGGGGCCTGTCAAGTGACTGGATGGATGTGGACGTGATTGACAACTTCTGTGCTGGCTGTCAGGGGGGCTTGCTTCAGCTGAAGGAAGTTGCCAGGGACATATGGCAGGAAAGGGATAGCCAAATTTTAGGAGCACGTTGACAATGTAGTCTATAAAAATACCTTCTCTGAAGCTTCTGGTGCCTGGAGGAGCTGCAGGAGGGGAGTGGAGAGGGCAGGATACCTCCCACCCCAGCGCCCTGATTACAGCGCGAGACTTGGGTGAGCTCCCAAGAGAGGAAAAACAAGCTGTCGGTTCCCAGAGTCACGGCAGTGACTGCCCTGATCTCAGGGCAGCCCACACACATACCTATGCCCCACCGCCACCACAGTTCAGGTCTGTGGAAGATCCTCATCTCACGATTAAAAGCCACCTGAGATACGCCTGTTGCTAGTAGAAAGACAGACACAGCAGAGGGTTTCCTGCTTCGGGGAGCCTTGAGAAACCAGTGTCACGGCTGAAAATCTTCATCTCAAAGGGCAGGTGAGTCTGGGAGGGCTGCAGGAAATCTGGTGGGCCAGAGAACCTGCGTGGGGCACAGCGCCTGTGTGGGACACAGCCCTGCATGGGGGACAGCCCTGCACCCCCTCCGACCCGCAGGGACGAGCAGGAAGGCAGGACACAGACCAGGCCTGGAGCTGAGGCCGTGCCGCGGCTACAAGCCGGCATGGGGAAATCAAAGGCGTCCTGGCCCACGGCCAACCTCAAAGCAGTCCTGCAAACAGCCCAACATCCAGCACACCGCATTAAACCGCCTACCCCCCACACACTGAAACTCCCATGGAAGTAGAGACCCACAGAGTTTCCTATTTCTTTTAATTAATAGAATTTGCCTACAGGCGTTTTGGAAGTATTCAGCCAACCATTGTTGCTCGTGTTCCCACACTTTCCCTTCCTCTGCTGATTTCTCTGCTGTTGCAAAACTCAGAAGCAATGACACAACAATGTAAGTTCAAAAAACTTCAGGAATGTCGTCGTTTGTCCCAGAAGCTGGCTCAGGCCTCTCAGTCTCTGCATAGACAGCACCTCAAAGCTTGCAGATGTCTACGCAGAGGCCAGCAGTGAACTGGCTGCTGACAGATTAAAGTGCTTGTTATTTCAACATATATTCTGCATAGATTTTGAATGCTTTATCAATCACACATAAGGTAACATCCAAACAAACAAGAAATGGGTTTAATGATAAACGCCATCAGAAGATATTAGCTTCCAGATGTTAGGTAAATGTCTCAATGTTTGGCCAAAGCAAATGGAGACAAAGCTGAGATGTACATTTTGAAATAAAAAGAAATACTTACATCAGTTTGAGTATAGTAATCTCAATGGATGACTTGCATATGACTATGACAATCATGTGAACACAGAGATTACCTTGCCAGGATGGATTATATATTATTACAGTCCATTAGGTTCATCTTCTAAGTCTCACTGTTTTAATGGCACATTTAACATCAAGCTAATATTGGGGAAAAATATCCGTTTTCTCACTCCTTTCTCAGTATTTTGGATCCCTAGCCTAAATCCAAGACCAGCCTGAGAAAATTTGTATTTAAGGTAAACGAAACTCAACAATTCATTTCACTAGTGTAAAGAAAGCTATCACATGACCCTACCAATAAAACCTTTTAACACGTGTAGTGGGATATTTCAACACCAGAGTACGGAAGCTGATGGAGGAGCATTGGCTCAGCCTGATAGATTTATTATAATCCTGCTGTTGAAGAACTGAAGGGTCTTTCCACCCATAAATACTGGTTAAAATATTAACTACAAATAAATGGAGAGAAGAGCCTCTGTAGAGCCAAGCACCGCGGCAAAGAACCCCGCTGCCTTCCAAAGCTGCTGGCAGACAATGGGGGAGCAAACTACCACTTCTCCCTACAGGGTGTTGTAAAAATATTTCCTCCAGTTTCACTCCATGAGAAAGTCAGTTGAAGTCCCCAAGTCTCTCCTGGTTTCTTGCCAAAGCCATGTGAAAATACAATCGTTGCCTGATTTCAACATATAATATGACACAGACTTGACAAATACCGGGCTCAAGTTCATAGGCTTTAGAAAGCCGTTTCATTGCATGTTTAAAGGGCTTGATCCTGTTCCAGCTGAAGTCAATGGACGTTCTCTCATTTACCGCAGGACGAGGTCCCAAAGTCTTGAAGGAATCCAGCCTTGCAGTTATAAAACAGTCTCTCATGGACAGAAATGTTGCAGCTCATGACAAAGCCTGCCTGACAAAATGCAAATCAGTTACTTGGTGCAAAACCATTTCACAGGACAGTGAAAAATCTCTAATTCCATTTTGATTTGGTTTGGTTTTGTCTGGTTTATCTCTTTGTGGATTAAGCATTCCCACTATTTTCACTCTCCTGTTTTTTAATGTCCTGCAGCTGGATCTGCTGGGAAGGACTGCCAAGCCCTTGCACACAAAATAAGGTAACAAAAGCACCTTCTGAAGACAGGCTCAGGTACTAAGCACAGCACCGTGGCCTCGGTGGTTTATGTTTGGTTATACTTGAAGGGACAGGTTAAAAAGTTTTAAAAAACAGATGCAATCTTGAACTGTAGGTAGTTTGAGCTCACTAAATTTTGTATTCTGTAATACAAACCCATCACTTAAAAAATTTAATTTTAGGCTAATATTTGTTGTGGAATCCCTTATGAAGGTTCGTGCTAATGGGACATAAACAAAATAAAACTTTTCTTGGGCCTGAATTTTTTTGACACCTATGTCCTGTTAGCACAAATTCAGCCAACGTTACTGTACTGTGTTCTCATAATTAAGAAATAGAATCTCTAAAATTGGGATTACTGCTAACATGTGGTTCAAATATCAACTTTTGCTACAAAGCACAGGAAAGTTCACCAGAGAGCCAAGGCCAAGTAGCTCCTGAGTACAGCACCTTGACTCATGGGTATGTTGCTTCCTAAAGATGACAACATCAAAAGTATGAAGGTGGTTTTCCAGGGTACTGAATCCCTGAGTCATGCATTACAAATGCAGTTCTTCAGACGCAATGAAAGCAACAGCAGCCTTTGCAAAGGCAGAAGGGGGGTCAAATGTGTTTTTATAACTAGGAGAGTATGATGTGGATCTACTAAAAATAAGCATTTATGTTCCTAACTCTGACATCTTACTACTACCTTATCTTGTAAGTCATGCCACAGAAATGGAGAACTCATACTCAGCAGCTATCCCAATTTCTGTTCCTTCTGTAAACAGAAGTTCAGCAAACCCTGAGTTTCCGATAACAAATGCCATCCTTTGGGAGAAATCTCTTCCTACTGCCACTGTACAATCCATAAATGTGACAGGGAATCAATCACTACTGCTGCAAGAGCATTTTAAAGAAAATCCCTCTTGGATCTTCGAAGAAACTAATAAGAATACCAAAAGAATCAAAAATCCCTAGCCTGAATTTCTTTTAAATGTACAACCTTCTGATGGTTTCTTTCCAAAAATCAGAAACATCTTTGATAATTAATCAGCTATTTCTCACACATTAGCACTCCCCTTCCCCAGTAACGACAAGGACACCCAGCATTATGGGGACAAACTTTGCTTTCCAGTGTGCCCTGAATCTCCCACTGGGCAACTCCATCCAAACCTCTCAGCCTGGGAGATATCCTACAGACACCACAGCTTTACAGATCCGACCATACTGCAACTTGCTCTTCCTTGGTGAGTTGACACTTGACTTCTTGACACTTCAGGCAAGAAGTAGCTGTGGTGACTTCAGTAACAACTGAAGGGGGGAGATGCACAGCGCTGTCCTCAGAAAGAGCCAAGGGCTTTTTCAAAATCCTGCAGATTCTCAGAGACTTAAAAGATGATAGCAAGGACACAACCTCTGCCACACCATTCAGGGAGGGAGCAAGAATCACCGCCTTTAAAATAATAACCAAGTAACAGATCCACCATCCAAGTAGGTGGTGATATCCTTTAAAGTCAGAGGGAGCTCAAAGCCACCTTAACAATGGAGTGCCCAAATTGCTGTACCACTGACCTGGTGGTTTCTCTGCTTTTCCTTGTCTATTGTGCTGCCATGCAACAAAAATGGAGGGCTGGAGCACCTCTCCTATGAAGAGAGGCTGAGAGAGTTGGGGCTGTTCAGCCTGGAGAAGAGAAGGCTACGGGAAGACCTTATAGAGTCTTCCAGTACCTGAAGGGGCTACAGAAAAGTGGGAGAGGAACTTTTTACAAGGGCATGGAGTGATAGGATGAGGGCGAATGGTTTTAAACTGAAAGAGGGGAGATTTAGATTAGATATTAGGAAGAAATTCTTTGCTGTGAGGGTGGTGAGACACTGGCCCAGGTTGCCCACAGAAGCTGTGGCTGCCCCCTCCCTGGCAGTGTTCGAGGCCAGCTTGGATGGGGCTTGGAGCAACCTGGTCTGGTGGAAGGTGTCCCTGCCTGTGTCAGGGGGGTTGGAACTGGATGGTCTTTAAGGTCCCTTCCAACCCAAACCAGTCTGTGATTCTATGAGTCATTGGACCGAAGGAGAAAGGTTACAAAGAAAACTGACTCTGACATATGACGCCTTCAACAGTAAGACCTGGAATCTGACCTTACTGCCAAGACTTGATGCATTTAACATCACACATCTGACATCAAAAAGTTCTTAAAGTCTGAAGTCCAGTCTGCAGGACTTGCCTGTTGTGTCCACACGTGGTACAGATTAAGCCACAGTCACATTCTTTTTTTTTTTTTAAGTCTCTGGTGCAATACATGTTGCATTAATTCCCACACAGTGGTAAAATTCTCACAAAAGCTTTAGAGGATGAACCCACCCAGTCTGGTCTACAGCCTACTGCTCTGACCGCTCATCCTGAAGATGGGCAATATGGTGGTGACCTCCATGAAGATAACAAGTTGGGCTACCTGCTTCTTGGCCAAATTTCTCTAAAAGCCTGGCTATAGGGAAGGCAGTGCCACAACCACCTCTTTCCTCAGAAAGATTTGAAAAAAATACAGAGTTACGGCAATCAAATTCTGCAGGGACCAAGGCCTGCCAGCGTGTGGGAGGATGTGCTCTGAGGATCTACGTGCCGTTCCTCTTCCTTTCTGGCTTCCTGCGAGAGCCAGACATCTCGCAGTCAGGCTGAGGCAGCTGGGCACACAGGGAAGCTGAAAAGCAGTGAAATTTCCGAGTAAAAGGGGGGACGGCCAGTACATTTTCCTTACTTCCACAGTTGAGCTGACGATATTTTGGTAGTGCAGTTTTGGATTTAGGCACTGAAGTCTGCCTCGCTGCTAAATCCTTTTTTGGGGTTTGGCCTTAAAACCTTATGTTCAGCAGCATTTGTTTTATCTCCGAGACTTAGAACACAAGGAGAATTTGGCTTGACTATTTTCTTTCTTCCTTCACACTAGGAATCCTGTGAAGTCATGTGGATGGATATATGATAATATTCTCTCCTTTAAATTCATCCCCATTATAGGACACTGAAGCTGCAGAGCCATACAGAGAAGAAAGCAAGCGATTAGTGCTTAAGGATGTAAAATGTATCTCCAGATTTCTTGGTTTTCACTATAATATTTAAGTAGACTTTTGCTAGCAGAATGTAAGATCTTCTAAAAATAGTTTAGACAAGCCATTTTGTAGAAAATGTTAAAGCATATTAGCTAGTGAATAAAAACTACCATAGAAAAATGTATTTTCTAAGCTATGCAGCTACTGAAGTCATGGTTGTGAGACCTGTAACAGTCTCAAAAGACTTCAGCAAATCATACGTAATGGGCCAGCAAATTCTATATAATAGGGATGTTTCTGTTCTATATTATATTTTTCTTTTTAATTCATTGCATAAGTGTAGCAGAGCAGAAGTTAATGCTATATGCTTCTTTTATTTAAGTGCTCATTAAAGAGTAAGAAAAATTCAGACTAAAAATACATTTCTAAAAGTAACTCGATAGTAAATATTTACTGGCAGAGCTTTATCCCATGGCTGCTGAAATAATAGACATAAAATTAGGACCATCTTGTTGATTAGAGTTTTTTTTAAAAAGTAAAATAAGTAATTATAAATGTGTAATTATCTGCATTTGGTCACTGTACATAAAACCATACGATTTTCTACAGAATGAAGCTGCAGTTGGAGCACGCATCCAGCTATGATGGTTATTCCACAGGAATCTTTACATATTACAAGGACAGGCAGAATATACATTTTTAGTGAATTTAAATGATTCTTGTTTTTAGAAAAACTGTCATAGATTTTCACCAAAGCATAGTACAACAAAATAAATATAGCCTGCTCAGCGCTTTCATAAAATACTGTAATTTAGTGTCCTCCAGAGAGATAAAGAGTACAGTAAAAGGTAATTAAGAGATGAGTGGACAAATACTGTAAGAGACGGGTAAAGATAAAACAAGTTTCTCAAGTGCGATGGAAAGTCTCTTCAGTGAAGTGATGTCGTACAAGAAGAGAGTACCAGATGGCAAACTGGCAGCATGTGCTCCTCTGCCAAAACGAGCGTGTCAGTAGAAGGAGAGAAGTCAAATTAGACGAACGGAAGGAGATAAGAAGTGATTTGATTTGGAACCACTAGAGCTGTCAGAAGATGAGGAGGAGTTTGGCTGAACTTTGTGAAAGTGAGAAGCATCCTGCAAAGCAGGGCAACGAGTTTATGCTCCTTCAGTAAAATCTAGTGCTGTGTGTGCTCCCAAGGTAGTCTGAATGTGCTTAGCTACCACAAGAACCACGTCTCTGTTATAGGGACATAACAGAGTAAGTTCTGCTTCATAACGTGGCTAATTGACTTGTGTGTGCTCAGAATGAACGTGGCTATAATTGCAGCTCAGTGCAGGTACCATTACCCCATACTTTCCTGGGCTACGTAAACTAGGGAAGCCACAATGGAAAGAAATGTTTCTGTGAACACAGCAGAGGATGGAGATGTAAAAGAAAACATCACTACGGTCAGGGCAATGCAGTGACGGGCAGCTCTGTGAAAAGTGATCCATGAACTTCAATGATGAGCTGAGATCCTCAGACCAATGAAACATAACTAGCTATAAATATAAACTTTAACAGATCTTTCATTGCCCTCATTGTTGATCTAAACACATAGGCTAACTCTAGTATGGATGCCAGATAGGGAACATAATCGTTAAGTTCAACAGAGAAGACTATTTTTAGTGTTCTGCATCAATTCAATTCAACAAATGTGATTCCACCCATTCCATTTAGTACAGGAGCCACAGGAGAGGCACGCTCCAACATGCACTGTCTTCCCTACTACTTACTATCAAAAGCCTATGAAATACGTGAGCATTCGCCCACCCACTTTACCTCACTTAATAATCTCTTTTCAATATTAGACAGTATTGGCCATTTAATAGGCACATTAATAGACATTAATAGACTACATATACATGAAGCTTATGAACTGAAACAAAAAAATATCTTAATGAGGTTTACTGGAAGAAAGTACAGAGTAAGGATATCAAACATTAAAAAGTAAGTAAATGATTGTCCTGTCCTAAATTTTCAACTGCTGAAAATAAACATATATGCAACCTTTAGGTATCTATCTTATGTTTATATTTAGAACCATAGAACCATAGAAACATTTAGGTTGGAAAAGACCTTTAGGATCATCGAGTTGAACCATTAACCTAACACTGCCAAGTCCACCACTAAACCATGTACCTAAGCACCACAAAATTTGAATTTTCTTATTCTTCTAAATGGCGATTATTTAATTCTAAATAAAAGGTAGTTTAAAGATTTATTTTAAAGAAATAGAAAATTCCCTTTTCAGATGTCATGAGATGAGCAAACTGTCTCGGAATAGTAATTTGATTAAAAAAGTCTATTTAGAAAAGGAGTAAGAAAAATGGTGAAAGTGTAATATATAAGAATTAAAACAAATTTTAGTAGATATTAACAGAAATTATGTTTGAAGTATAATAAAGTCTCCTTCCTGTTATATGTTGCTAGATATGCCTGATCTTACTAAAACTGTAACACCAAAAAGTTCCAATTTAGAATCATAGAATCGTTTTGGTTGGAAAGGACCTTTAAGATCAAGTCCAACTGTTAACCTAACACTGCCAAGCCCACCACTAACCCATGTCCCTCAGCACCACATCTACTCATCTTGTAAATCCCTCCAGGGATGGGGACTCCACCACTGCCCTGGGCAGCCTGTTCCACTGCTTGATAACCCCTTCCATGAAGAAATTGTCCCTGATATCCAATCTAAACCTCCCCTGGCACAACTTGAGGCTGTTTCCTCTCATCCTATCGCTTGTTACCTGGGAGAAGAGACCGACCCCACCTCACTACACCCTCCTTTCAGGTAGTTGTAAAGAGCGATAAGGTCTCCCCTCAGCCTCCTTTTCTCCAGACTAAACACCCCCAGTTCCCTCAGCTGCTCCTCATAAGACTTGTGCTCCAGACCCTTCATCTGGACTTATTGCTTTGTTGCCCTTCTCTGGACTTGCTCCAACACCTCAACATCTTTCTGGTAGTGAGGGGCCCAAAACTGAACACAGGATTCGAGGTGCAGCCTCACCAGTGCTTGGGCTTGGGCACAGGGGGACGATCCCTGCCCTCATCCTGCTGGCCACACTATTCCTGATATAAGCCAGGATGCTGTTGGCCTTCTTGGCCACCTGGGCACACTGCTGGCTCATATTCAGTTGGCTGTTGACCAACACCCCCAGGTCCTTTTCCACCAGGCAGCTTTCCAGCCACTCTCCCCCTGCCTGTAGCAGTGCATGGGGTTGTTGTGCCCCAAGTGCAGGACCCAACACTTGGCCTTGTTGAACCTCATACAGTTGGCCTTGGCCCATCAATCCAGCCTGTCCAAACTTTTTTTTACTTTTCTCTGATTAAACTGTTTGTTCTGGCTTGGTTTACATTCTGTGTTCTCTCAAGTCAGTCTTTACTTTGACCTTCTGGCCTTTGCAAATGGCCTTTATTTTTGCAGCAGCCCTTTGTTGGAGTAACACATCTCTCAAGAACCTCTTCATAGCTGTTTCTGCAAGTGGCTGTTACCTTCCCTGGCTGCAAAATGGCATATGGCTTGAAGGAAAGCTGCGTGTCTGACTATTCTGCGGACTTTATTTATTCCCATTGAAAAGGGCCTCCTTAGAGAGAAATGGCAACGAGAAGAATTAAGTCAAACATTGCTCAACAAAAGCCCACTCCAGAGCCCAGACAGCGAGGAAGGTCTCCTTCCTGCCACTAGAAATGCAAGAAAACATCTACTAATCATTTGTATCTGGCTAACAGTCAGCTGAGAGGCATGCAACAAACATTTCAAACCTGTTTTCTAAGGTTTATTCCTACAATCCTATTTACATAATCCTGCAGTGAAACTGATAATTACAACTGGTTTAGAACTGCAGGATCAAACTCTCTCTTGAAACCATCCCAGTTTTCATGTTTGAAGCAATAATAAACTCTCTAGTACATAAATCATAAAGAAAACCCTTAGTATTAGTATAAAAATAATGTATGTGCATGCCATACTACCTACTGATTTATAACCCAACAGTCTTTGGTTCACTTAATCCATGTTACTAATGTTGTAATGTTCCAAATGTCATTTCACCTGGAAAAAAACACTGTGAGGCAACAGGGAATGAGCAGTTTGACTCATTGGGATAAATACCAGTACGTGCATTGCTGTGGCTCCTGCTTCACTGCGGTCATTAAAGTCGCCAAGTTTGAATGCGGATCTTAGCTCACAGCATTTTGAAAAAGGTGAAAAACATACTTTCTCTCCCCTTAGAAAAACCTCAGTTCTTTTTCTTAGCTCTACTTTAGACCATGCAAGTTCATACACAGTATCTCTCTGAAAGATCTAAGAGGAAAAACCTTTAATCAGTATTATTGTAGATGTCAGAGTAAAGATTTCTTTAATTAATGGTCCTTTCTGGCAACCTGTAAAATTAGCTCCACATTTGTTCTGCCATGTTTATGGGCTCCAGTTCAAAAAAATCTATGAAGTGTGGAGTATTTTACAAGCTCCTACAGCAACACAAAAAAGCAGGTGGTTGGACACAGTATGAGAAGAAAATAAATACAACCGTTTATCTAGAACAATTTGCAACTCACTGGGAGAGATCAGATACCAAAGGAGTGACACCTTCAGGATATCCATCTAGCAGCACAGCTATAGATCGATTTGATTTCCACAAGAAATCTGCAAAACAATTTCGCTGCCAAGGAGAAAGAAATGTGCTTTGCACACACACACTCCACTGCATCCCTTACTCCCAGGTCTGTATCTTCATGAATTTACGTGCCACATAACCTTAGTTTTCTTGCCAGGTTTTCATCAAGCTCTGCTTTTGACATTGATACCCAAGACTGACAGTGACTCTGCAACAGTTAAGTAACTAATTAATTGTTTTGCAGGCCTGAGTAGCTGCAAAGCATCACCAAGGCTGACTTTGTTTATATTGTGGAATATATAGCATGGTCCGAGATGAGTATTAGTGCTCGTTAGAAGCTGATATCTACATAGGGACCAGGCACTGCAACGGGAGGGGAGGCATTCAGGGGAGTGAGCTGCTCCCTGTCTTCCCCAAATAAGTTCCTATCCACAGAATGCTGTTCGAAGTCCAGAGCCATGGAAATTGTTGAACCACTGGGTTGCTCCTTTGTGAGGCACTGTAAGGGCAGAAACCTCTAGGGATGCCAAGGTTTTAGGGCAGGACGGGACTTCTTTGCCTGTTCCTGTTCCCCAGCTCTTACACTGATGACCAGATGCCGCCAGTCTTCCCATCGCATCCTGAAGTTTTGTGGAGTTAGGTTTTTCTGCTTCAAACAACGCAGCTGCCTGGAGTTTGTTCTAATGCTTTTCTCCAATATTACATTCCCCCCCACGAAATACAGCATTTTGCCTGCTTCAAATAGCACTTTGAGAAGCTAAATTTAGGCCGCCCCAATACACGTTCACATATTACTATTATTCTTTCGCATGCTGTGCAGGTGCTTTCACGAGGATATTAGTCAACAAGATGAGACCTCAAAGTGGCTGTTCGAAATCCGTGACACTGTTCTCCAGAAATCACTAGGTACAGATGCAGGTGCAGATGCAAGTCCATCAGGCACAACTGAAAAGTCCTTCAAGGCTTATAAAACATGCAGTACATCTGTTCCTAACATGGCTTCGTGGCTTTGTCTCTGCATCTGTGCAAAACCACACAACAAGGCACAGATCTATTTGATTTCTCTAGGCACACATCTTTTTTTTTTGGTTGGAATCTTTTTTCATTTTTTTTTTAAAGTCGTTCCTAATGCCAAGTCAATTTGCACTATCATAGAATCACAGAATGGTTTGAGTTGGAAGGGACCTTAAAGATCATCTAGTGCCAACCCCCTCGCCACGGGCAGGGACACCTTCCACCAGACCAGGCTGCTCCAAGCCCCATCCAGCCTGGCCTTGAACACTGCAGGTGTTGCAGGTGAAGTTGGGGCAAAGTGTTATGTATTTCTAGCCCCTTGGTTATGTATTTCTAGATCAGCCACCCCTGCTTTGCTCTTCTTTTGTGTCTTGTTAGGCTCCTACTGTTATAAGCTGTAACCTCTCTGCTGTACTATCTTTTTGTTTTAATGCAAGCAGCTTGCTTCTGGGCAAATAATCTCACCATGTTTTGACCTCACCACTTATAAGATCTTTCATCTTGGACGTGTTGTTCACCTCTCTCTTACTCCTTTTATGCATCTGTAATAATACAAGTACTGATGCTCACACAGCTTTGTAAACACAGCTAAGAAGCAGTGCGTGAGAGAGAAAGGTTATTTCTGTGAGTTTCTGCCCTAAGTGGAGAACAATATTTCTCTGTCACTAGAAAGTCCCCCCAAGGCTGGCTCTCAGCAGGAGGGACAGCAAATGTCTTGTGTTATGGGACACATTCCCTGAAGGATATCATGAAAAGTTCAGTGAACATAAACTTCAACAGGTTCATTAATAATTAGTTAGTTTAATGTCCTTAACATACTAAATGAACAAGTAGGTCATTGATACAGCCTCAAGTGACTGACTTGGCATGAGCAAACAACATTCATTTCAGCACAATGAAATTTAGGGTGTCCTTCTAGGAACAAAGAATGCAGCCCGTATTTATAGGATGGGGGATTCCTAGGAAACAGGGACTCTGCAAACAGTCTGCCAGATACTGTGGGCGGACAGTTGAATAGGAGCTCCCAGTTCAGTGCTCCCTCTGCAAAGACCATCCCTCTGTTTCTGAGTGGGTAAGAAGAGAACATCTTTTGTAAACCAGGACTCTTTCCCACCATCAGGTCTGACCTGGCCATGTCTCCTGGAGAAACTATACAGGGAAACCATTAGCAGAATAAATGTGTCAAGAGCATAACTTCTGTGTGGGTTTTTTTTTAAAACCACCTTCTAGAGGCTATTCTTACCATGGTTTTAAAAAATGCTTTCCTAATATAAAAACAGCTCATAAAATGAGACTAGTATACAAAAAATCATGGAAAGGAAGTAATGATACAATTAATCTATAAATAGAAAGACACTAACACTTTTTTCTACGTATCTTGAGGAATAGCAGAGATTGTAAATCAACAATCTGGTTAAAATGAAGACAGCCTTGTGCTGTCCAGTAATTTTTTATACTCCACGAGATTAGCTTTACTTCTCCCTATTCAAAACTTTGCTATATGCTTGAGATAATTTCTTCACTTCAATAAACTCAGTTCTCTTTTTTTTTTTACTCAGGATTCCCATATAACTCTCGCCTTTTACCACTCTATATCAGAGGATGAAAAAAAGCATCTGGATCATACTTTGTGATTACTAATGTTTAAAAATCGGAATATACATCCTTTGAGTTGATGAACTAGTTTTTTTCTGCACTGGGAAACAGACCAAGACCTCAGACATTAAAGTATAAGAAACCAAGGATTAAATACATTCCTATATACAGATCTATCAATCAAACCTATCTGCACACATATGCACACACACGTACAATATGTTTCAGACTCGCACGCTAGTGCTAACAAGTTTTGTGGCCAAGCCACATTCCATTTAGAAGCGTTAGTTTCATAGACCCCCATTCAGTATCCCCTCTTAGGAATTTAGTTTTCAATTAAATCTAAGTACTTTGAACCTCCTCAGCTTTTTTTAAAAAAGAGAACACTTTCCTCAAAGACTACTACCAGCCTTTTTTACATTACTTATATGAAACGGCACATTTGGGACTTTTGTCACGGTGCTCCGAAACACAATATGCTGTTCTTTAAGGCTTTGGGTGGGGAAAGGAGGGATTGAGAGCCAAGATAATGTACTCGGGGAATTTGGCAGTATACAAAGATGCAGGAAAAACGAAGCAGATGTAGGGGATGCAGCATAATGCTGGACACAGGGTCTTGTCATTTAAACTTGATACTGTTTTCAAAGAAAATTTGCCATCAGCTTTAAAGGGCCCAGGATGTGAGCAGGCTACTTATTTTGAGTATAACATGCCACTGAAAAAGAAGAGGAAAAAGAAAAGCACGATGTCCAGTACACATTGCTTACAGAAGCTTATGTATTACTTCAGTTATTAAGGATGTTTGGTACTTAAACAGAAAAGGCACTTGGATCATTTCCCTCATTCTGATAATACTCTAGTTATTCTATTCTTATGCATTTATGCTTCATTCCAAAGTAAAAAATTGTAGTAATAATAATAAAGAAATCACTTCAAAGGTTTGCAAACATTGCTAGCTTGGACTCACATGAGAGCACATCATTTTTCCAGTTCCTTATTAAAAATATTTTTAAAACAAAGAAGAATAATTCCCTTCAGAAAACACATTGTTCAACATTCAGCAAATGAAAAATCTCTCTGGCATCAAAAAGCCAACATCTTTACTTGATGAAACTCCACTTGTGTTCTCCGTTCCTCGTAACAAACTGATGCAGTAAACCACACTGGCTTGAGAGAATAAATATTCCAGAGACTTTCATTCACTTTCAACTTCTTGAGCTTTTCTTTTCCCCTGGGTCTAAAGGAAGATTCTCCTTTCTTATTGGAGAAATCACACAGGTAGCATCTCCCCCCCCTCTCCCTGGAAATGCTCCCCGCTCTTAGAAAGTTCTCGAATTAAATATTTGTCACAGCTGTTCCGCAGACACAGTATGTCTGCTGTCTACCCTGGAGTGAAAACAAATCGCAGCCAGTTTGCTGGTCACACGTTCCAACTGGGATTTTGCCATCTGTCATTGTGTTTGCAGAGCTATTTAGATTTCCAGTTCATACCAAACAAATTCCACCTCCAGGACCAGGAGGACTTCAAAAGGCGGCCGGAGAGATCATGTAGATGGGGAAACGTGCCCCAGAGTCGGGGGGCCTGCATCTGTTCGCAGCTTTAAATATTGTTCGGCATAATTGCATTAAAGGCTCCTAGAGAGGGTCGGAGCGACGTGAGCAGCTACAACAGCGCAGTAAAAGTGAGAACGCCCTCGCCCCATCGTTTCCTGGGCTATCAGGAGTCTACGCTCTGTTTAGGTACGTTAAACTGCGTTAGACAGATCACAGCTTTATACGCGGTATAAAATTCTAATAAAAACATACTGATCTTAAATACCATTAGTTAAAGGTATTTTTAGTTAATTATGCCTGAAAATGGAGAATCTCAAAACAGTTTACAGACATCTAAATTCTCTAAGGGTTTTAGTGTGAAAGAGATTAAAAAGTGGGGGTTTTCCCTCTTTCCTCGGGCTCTCTCAACAACTCTTCATTTTCTAGACAGTGCCTATGGACCCTGGGCAGAGGAGAATTTAACTTTTTTGACAAGAAGCAAACAAGAGGCTGATTTGATGCCTATTTAATCTCACCAGCCCTCGCTGAAGAGGGAACTTCAGCCCTTGGTTGTTCCTCCTCCTCCCCCAAAAGCAAAGCTTGTGCAAAGCTGCCAACTCTCATTCTTTTGGAATGAGACACTCTCATTTATTGTCTCAATTTCAGTCTGCCCAAGGCTGAAAATAAGACAGTCACCATTGATTTCAGGCGTGTATTTAGAAACACATTCAGATTCTTTCTAAGTCAATTAGACAATCAAAAATTGGCAACTCAATAAACTTCCTGCTGGGGATTAGGTTGTTGCACCAAAACCTCCTACTCCCTTCACAGTTTTTGATAAAACAGTATGTCAAATGGGGTGGCACCAAGTGGTAGGAACACGGAAAGCTCCTTGTCTTTAGAGTAAACATCCCACCAGGTAACGGGAATGACCCAAAAATGGTAAAATGTTCCTAATTATATTTTGGACCTACTTCCCCTGCAAAGAGCTTGGCCTTGAAACTCATCAGGAAGCAAAAAAGCAGAACAAAACAATAAATTCGGATACACCAGAGACTGTCCGTTGAACACTTTGATGTGTACACAAACAAGTGGCATGCAGATGCTTGGCTTTTTCACTTGCCAGCTAGCTCGGAGCAGATGGGATTGAAGGAGGATTCCAAAACTGCTGCACATAAGGACAGAGATCCCCAGAGGTGCTAATAATACTGATTTTCCTCCGTAAGATGCTGTGCTTCAGCCACAACTACTGCTCTCAAGGCTGTCTGATCAATAACTTTACATCTGAGAAACATTTAAAATCTAGGATGCAAAGTAGCGTCTGCTCGGGCAACTGGCTCAAAATGCAGCACAAATAAATGCACTGGTACAACAGGACTGAAGAAGAGATCTGTGTTGCAAGACAAAGCACACCTTAAGACAGCATCACCTTAGCAAACACAGAGTCAAAAAAGCCAGGAAAACAAACAAATAAACAAAAGTACCAGCATTTTGAGAAGCAGCCCCGAACCAGCCCACTCCATATGGTTTCCATCTCTTCGGAAGTGTGCAAACATTTGCAGGCAGGGATGCCCAGCTTTGTACACAAAGGGTAGAGCCCGTCTCTCTTTTAGTGCTGCTCCTAAGAGGGAAAGGCTAGCAAACACTTACCCAGTGCCTTCGGCAATCACAGCCAATGGCGCACTTGTGTTGAAGAAATAAAAGCAGTTTAACAGTCATACGTACCCTTCTCTTGGCAGTTTATGGTTTAAATTCTGACAGTGCTTTAAAATCTTCAGGTGAGTGCGTGTAAGGTTTGAGCAGACCCCAGCAATATCCCTCCTATTCTCCCCCCTAAGCAGAAGGCAGTTTGCAAAGCAGCACCTCCCCAGCCCCTCGCTGAAATCGATGAGGAGGCAGCAGGGAAAGCTGTTGGGGCAGTGCAGGTTTTATAGCCAGCTGATATCCCACTGCTTCCCAGCACACCCAGTAACGTTAGGTACACCAACCTCATCCAGCCCCATTCTCCTTGCAGAGTACCAGCTGGGCACGTAAATCTGGACACAAATCATAAAAACTCATGTGGGTACTTCATACACGTCACATGCAAAACTAAGGAAAGAAAAGAGATATTTCATTTGTTATTCAACTACTACAAGCATTTTTCTTTGCTATTTTAACCATGTTTACTACAGTAATGCCTAAACGGCCAACCATGTATAGACTCATTTGATTACGCTGAGGCATCGATAGTCCCTGCTTATTTTCTAAGCAGATGCTGCTCCTGATTTTCCTGTTCATAGTTGATCATTTCTTCAAATAACAGTTATAACTGAGAAAAGAATTGAGAAAACATTCTGTGACAGATTTTCGTGTTCTGGATTAACTGAAAAGCATAATCTGATATTCAAGTTGTGCTGTCGAGGAGTGATTTGACACATAACGTGCATCTAAGTGTTTTATTTCCTGCCTGGATGAGTGAGCAAACACTTCTAAGTGGACATAATCACATACAAATGCAATCCACTGCTGGGCAAAGGCTATCAGGCATGAACTGCGTTGTACTGGCTTGTGGCACTGATGATTCTCACCCAAGGACGTACTTCAAACGCAGCACGTCTACACAAATGCAAGGTAATTTTCCACCAACATTTATGACTGTACATTTTGAAAGTATTAGTAGACATGGAAAGTGGTCAGCAGGGTGCCCGAGCTCACCACAAGAGCACCAGATAAGTTATACGTATCATCTGTATCTTTTTGGTATTTATTCAAACAAAACTATACTGATGACATTAGCAGAGAAGATCTGATTTCAACACATGACAAACCCATTCCAAAAGGCTTGATACTGTGATTAAAATAGCTTTTAAAATAAAAAAAACAAAACCAAAAATTAGCTTAAGATTTATGTTACATCCTACTCCGAACTTTTTCCTTTAGTGCATTAATCAAGCTAAAAGTAGGGCAAGAATCATGGTTTGCATAAGCGAAGTCAAATATATTTCAGTAGTTTCTGTTGAAAGCAAAAATATTTTGCAGGAACTGAAGCTAAAACATTAAAATACATGCAAAAAAAAAAAAAAAGACCCCCAATTAGATTCCTTTATCCCCAGCATATGGCAGAGAGGTATATGCTATGTACTAATGTCTTTTCAGTGCTATTTTAAGACCAGATGAGGCTGCAATCTGAGAGGAGTGGTGACAGATACGCAGGCACAACTGGGTTACATTCATCATGTATGCGACTTGATAACTCCTAGCAGAAAGGAACTTCACAGAAAGGATAAGAAACTTCCCTCTTCAGCCCTGAAGCCTGTATTCCTAACGTGTTCTGGAAAATAAGAGGACAGCAGAAATGTTTAGGGGACAGAGAACTTCACAGCTAAGAAGTACGACCAGTTCGTTGGCACTTCATAAACTGGGATGTGACAAAAGGATCGGTGATAAATGATGTTATGAGATGTCTCTATCTTTTTACAGACTTTTTTCTGTAATCAGTTGATGTATTCAGGTTTAAATATTCAACTTTTTCATGCATTACCATATCTGCTTTAGTCTAAACTTAGTTTAAACTTTAATCAGCAGAGAGAACATATTGAACCCTCTCAGCATCAGTGTTACTTCTAACTGTTCATAGCTTGCACCAACCTGACAGGACAGTAACAGAAATATCTGAGGTATGTATATTCCATTTACATAAAAGTAAACAGGTCACTTCAGCAAAGCAACTTCAAAGCCTTGTAAAAACCTGCAAAGAAATCCAAGTTCCTCTGAAAACAACGGCAAAATTCCCAGTGATTTCAACAGGGACAGGATTTCATAGTGGTTTTAGCAGATGAGCTCAGAGGCTGAGCTATATATTCTGCAGGCTAATAACCTGCTGGACAGACCTAATTTTGTTATGGCAAATTTATTTTTGATGGAGGGAAGGAGAGGTCAGGTTCTCTGCAATGGCAAGAGGATTGCAAGTAGTAATGAGCTTGCTGGTCTTGTCTTCACGATGGATACACAGCAGTGGGTTTTACCTCTTTCTCTATTATCTCTTTTCCTAATTACCCTGGCAAAGACAGAACTTGCCCCTGCTCCCTTGGTATTTTTCTCAGTAGGGGAAGTCATACCCCATTGCAGGTCTCCATCTCTTTGGTTAGGATCACATTAGGAAGCAAAATAAATAGATCCTATTTCATCCTTAAACATTTGGGTTTAAATACCTTTAGACCTCAGAGCACTGGAATGCCACCCAGCTCACAGGAGCTTACAACAGAGGAGAGGGAGAATATCTGCAGCTTGGGGACGATCAGGTGACAGAGGCAGTGGCAGAAGAGAGCCTCATTCTTCCAGGCCACCGACACACTATCAGCTACCTGACTGCAGTGATGTATGGGGAATGAAATACCAACCTTGCCCCGTGGCTTCCCAAGGTCTGGGAGCACCATTTACAAACAGGTTCTGCCCCAACCAGAGCAGCAGCTGCGCTCCAACACATACCGATGGGATGTTGTAGTGGGTAGGTAAGGTGATGGAGGGGAAAATAGGGCAGGATTGCACACTGCCAGGCACTGAGCACCGCTTGTTCTCGTTGGGGTCAACGTGAGATGAGAATATCAACGGCAGTGGGACTGTGTTTAAAAGATTAATATCATTCACAGAGAAATTTGCGTAATATTTCATATACAACAAAAATGCATAAATGCCATTTGGTTCTGTTAAATAACTTGATAATTATTCTGCCTGACACACGTTTGAGAATATATTCCCTAGGGAACAGTGACTATCAGCCAGGATGCCCCTGCGCTGCGTACATGAGCCTTTTTTAGATTCGTAAGCAAATATAAACAAAAAAAATCAAAATGTGAACTAATACTACGTATGTGTGTTCAGATATACAGAATTGCTCTTTTATTTGTAAATGCAAACCCTACTTTATCTGTTATCAATGCCAGTGAGTCACTTCCTATGTATCTGTTTTATAAAAACATCACAACTTTAATTGCAAAATAATCTTTTAAAAGGCAGGGTTATTATGACTGCTGGGTTCTCTCTCTCACTTCAGCTCCTGAAAGGGTACTTTCTGGAACAATTTGCATGGCAGTCAAAGCATGCAAAAATTTATAAATACCAACACAGATGCCAACATGTCGGGAGAAATGTAGTTATAACATTTGAAAGCTCAGAAGAAATTAGTGTTGATCCTGATTGGAACAGCCACTGTATTTGCAATGTATAGTAATTAAAAGCAACCAACAACATAAAATTTGGTTTGTAGAAAATACTCCACGTCCCAAACTCCATTTCTTGGCCCCAGCATGCCAGTGTTACAGGAAGAGAAGAATGGTTCATTGAAATCAAGTCCAGGATTGAAGGCTGAGCTGACATAACTAATTTTTCTGTTCAAACACGGCAGGCTCTGATGTTGGCATCACCTCCAGATAAGACACCCTGGAAGTTAGGCCTATGTCTACGAGTAGACAGCACTCTTGCTAGTACCAGTGTGATGGCACAAATAACCACATGGTGAAGAAAAGCAGATCCTTCCCCCGAGACTAAATGATGTGGCTGCCTCGATTCTTTTAGACCTTAAATAAAACACGTAGTACCTGAGGCTACAGAAGCTTCCTGGTGTATAAACAAAAGTGTCTGTGTACGCAGGTTAAAGGCAAGGGAACTCTTCTGTAGAGCAATTCACCTGAAAGATTTAAAATACTTCATAGCTGTTAATTAATTAATTTCCTAACAGAGCCCTTAGTGGTGGGGAAAGCGATGAATTGATGAAGGAATGAAGTTATGGGATTTACTTACAGAGTCCAAGGCAAACTTTTGGGTTTTTTTACTTACAGAGTCCCTTAGAAGGTACAGCAAAATCCAGCATCATGCAGGAACAAGCTTCTGTCCCAAAGAAAGTGCAGCCATATCTGCTCAGCACTTTCCTCGGTTTCACTAAGTTCTATTTCAGCGTTTTTAAACCCTTCCACGTGAACTTAGAGAACTCTTTACTTTGCTTATATGTTAAAGAAAGCGTACGTAGAGTCACGCAGCCCCACATCTGGGAAAAGCAATGTGAATCCTGACCCCCAATTTTCTTCCCAGATACATGAAGTGCTCCTCACTGGCAGTGCTCTGACATTTCTTCTCCTACTTGAGTCAGCGGGAGCTTCACCGCTGGTCCTGCAGCCCCAAAGACCTCTCATACCGATGGCAATGCTATTCTGCAAGTAACCCAACAACATACGCTGGGTAAACTTGGCCAGATCATGCCTCACATGCACATCAAAAAACAAAATGGAACAATAGTTTGCCTTTTTTCATTAATTCAGTCCTTATTGTCTGCGCTAAGAGGAGGACAGCTGAGCCAGAGGAGTGTCAGGACACATCAGGACTGCTTAGGCTACAAACCTTCAGGACTTTGTTTTGCTGAGTGGGCAGCAAAGGTGAAAACTTAGTTTTGCTTCTAACTACTTATTATCCATCCAGTAGAAGTCCCTTGGGTTAAACAGGAAAAAAAGAGACACCAAATATAGAAATTTAGGAAGTTTTTTCCTTTATCCATTTCATCTTTGCTGTCAACACCGTCCCTCTACAATCTGAAACACGGCTTTCACGGTATGCACTAAGAGGTGATTCTGACTTACCAGATTAAAGCAAAAAAAAAGCATCAAAACCTCTCTGCTTTGAAGAATGGTTTCATGTATTTTGGAAAACCTGTAAGTTTAGGTTTTGAAACCATTCTGATGAACAGATTTAGACACCCTATCATTCTGCATAGCAGACTGAGACATAGTATCTATTTTCTCTCTCATGTCTGTGAGAACTGTTAAGAAAGTTAAATTAAAAACCAGCTGATAAACAGCTTAAATTAGATTTGCAGCCTTAGCCACACTTGCAGCTCAGACCTTTGAAACCTCACAAACATAAATTGCCTTTATATTTTGCCCTGGGCTTTGGGCACCTCTGTGGGGATGGGGACTGCTGAGGCCAGGCAGAGACATCAGCCCACGGCATCGCTGGGGAAGGGACTGACAGCCCTGGGCTGGGCTGAAGCGGGGTCCTGGGCTGTGGGCAGGCTGCTCAGGACCGTTAGGACCTGTCAGTGTCAGTGATAGCATTATAACCCTTTATAGGATGAGGCCTTGAGCTGTCACACTTGTCAGCTAGTTACCACAGTGGCAGAAGAAGATAGATCAGAAGACGGTTCCACATGCCTAATGCCATGGTCTCTCTAACAGTATTTCTTAATAAAAATCTTTACAAAAACTAAATTTCCATAGTTACTGCCAAACATCACATACAAGCGGCCCCATGCAGTTTTAGTCGCTCGTTACAGAGCCTTGCTACCAAGGAGTTTGGTCAGCAATTCAGTTTGCCCAAAAACATGAAAATCTACAGACACTTCGCTAAATCAAATAAGCAACCAGAATAGTGCATAAAAATTAAACCAGAGATTTCTGATAAATGGGTTCCAAAAGCCATTCATAAAGATTATGGCTTACACGTTTTCATCAATACATAAATTGCTGTGTTTAAATTTAAAAAGCATGTGGAGTAATGGACTCTATATCTTACGTTGCAGATGTGTCAAACCAGAAATGAACTTGGCTATGCAATATCAAGGGTTTACTGTATTGATTTTGGAAGCCAGTCTCTATATACTTTTCTACAAACGTCACATATTTCACAAAGCAAGTGTTTTATGCTATTTACACTGCATTAGAGACAGACAAATTGGCTTGGACAAAACGTGCCAAAGCTGAAACAAATCTAAGGTCTGAAAAAAGTTCAGTTAATTTTTACCTCACACGTTTCTTGCCTGTCTCTAGTTCCAGGTACTAACCCAGAACGTTGAAATACCATGAAGGTCTGTGTCTCCCTCCTGTTCGGTGACCAGAAGCAAGAAGATGCGAGTAAGTCACAGAATTCAGATTTAGTCCTGAGCCTGAGCTTCAGAGAGTATTTGGGTCTAGATTCATTTTCAAGTGAAAACTCTGTAAGCATCATGAGAAAACACATCCTACGAAATGCTCAGTCCCTCCTGACTGCCCTGAGAAGTTCAGTGACTTTGAAAAGGCAGCCAAACTTTTGGGATCTTGTCCATGCCACAGAAGTTAGCAGAAACAATCTGTTGGATGAAGTCCATCTTTATGATCACACAGTATTTTCCTTCAAAGAGCATCATCACACCACTAAGTCACGGAACATCTTCTAGCTGTCAAATAGCCAAAATGATATATTCAAACCCTAAAAAGGAAAGAGAAAATCTTGGCACCCCCTACCTTCAGTTTTCTAAATTTTTTTGGATAAAACTCATTTTTTGATAAAAGTATTTTAAGCTCAGCTTTTCCTCAGAAACATCTCTGGTGCTCGGAAGACGAAGGAACGTCAGAACAGAGCAGCCACGCATCTAATTGTCAACTTCTTACAGTCTTGACTCAGAGCACACCTGCACATGTCCCTGCCCAGCACACGGTGGGCAATCCAGACCAAGGCAACATCGCCAGCGGTGAGTCCAGCCACCGCAGTGCTCTGTTGAAAGGTTATTAATAAGCATCTATGACTATAGGGAGACATTACAGGGACACCATGGTTTGTAGATCGGGTCAACCCAGCCAGCAAAGTTTCCTTTTTAGCTGAGACCACATTATCCTGGCATCCTGGCCTCTGTTAAGAGTAGTGTAGCCAGCCAGTCTAGGGAAGTGATCATCCCTCTGTACTTGGCACTGGTGAGGCTGCACCTTGAATCCTGTGCCCAGTTCTGGGCCCTGCACTTCAAGAAAGATGTTGAGGTGTTGGAGCGAGTCCAGAGGAGGGCGACCAAGCTGGTGAAGGGTCTGGAGGGTCTGACCTATGAGGAATGGCTGAGGGAACTGGGGGTGTTTAGCCTGGAGAAGAGGAGGCTCAGAGGTGACCTTAGTGCAGTCTACAACTACCTGAAGGGAGGTTGTAGCAGAGTGGGAGTCGGCCTCTTCTCCCAGGCAACTAGTGATAGGACAAGAGGACATAGCCTCAAGCTTCGCCAGGGGAGGTTCAGGTTGGACATTAGGAAGCATTTCTTTTCAGCAAGGGTCATTAGCCATTGGAAGGGGCTGCCCAGGGAGGTGGTGGAGTCACCATCTCTGGAGGGGTTTAAGAAAAGACTGGACATGGCACTTAGTGCCATGGTCTAGTTGCCATGGTGGTGTCAGGGCAATGGTTGGACTTGATGATCCCAGAGGTCTCTTCCAACCTGATTGATTCTGTGATTCTGTGATCTCAATAGTTTAAAACCATGGTACCATATGCTAAACGACACGAATAGCTTATTCCTCTTTATAATTAACTTTAACTCCCTTGAATTGTCTGTCTCCTTGGTTGTCTTTGGCTGCTACACTCCAGCCTTGTGTCATTAGCACTGTACAAACCTATTTTGAAATTTCACCTTCACCAAGGTCACCCACATTCACAATTACTCAGGAAAAAGGCCCATAGTACTGACCCCACTTGTTTCCCCTCCTCACTCTGAATTTTCTCTTTCACTGACACCCTCGGTTTCATCTCCATAAGCCAGTTCATAATCCATTTCAATGGCCCTTCTCCTAAGCTATTTTTAATCTTGAAAAGCCCCATCACCCTGTGGTGTCACAGGGTGTCTATTGCTCCTTTGAAATAAGGACGGAAACAAGGCAGCACTTCCCCTCTTATCTACATAGTTGTTGGCATGTTCAAAGACGTTGGGGGGAAATTATTAATTAATTATGCTTTTTTTCCTTCCTCCCTTTCACTCCAGTGAAGCCACATAAAAATACCTAATTTATGCCTTTTTCTTTCTTTCATCTTCATGGTTTCTCTGAGCTAATCCCGCTGGTGGGAAAGCCCTAGTTCTCCAGCTCCTCACAGCTCTGCCTTCCATTCCTTCATGGATCAGCCCCAGTTCTCCCAAACTACATCAGTACTGTTCCTGGTTTTAGCTGCTGAGAAACAGGGAGGTCCTCAGGACACGGCCGTACCGTGCCCACTGCAAGCACCTCTCCCACTCCTCAAAGCCACAGCCTGAACGAAGCAAGCACAGAAAACATGTTGGACTTAGGATTTCCTCCACTCTCTTCAGTCCTCTTAAAGATTTTGGAAAGCTGTTTCACTGAAAATGTTCATCTTTAAGACACAATATTCCATTTTCTCATTTGTTTTCAAATAAAGTGCATTTCAGGTTTTCTTCTCTCTCCCCCTGCTTTCCCCCAGGTCCTCATTCCCCATTGCTGAACTTTCTTCTCTTTTCAGTGGCAAATATGAGAAGAAGGAGAAAAAGAGGTGAAGCAGTGGCAAAACCAAACATTTGGAGTGTTTTCTCCTTAAAACATCCCAAAATAAATGCATTCTCCCCATTCAGCAAGAACAACAGGAGGAAAAGCAATTGAAAGTGTTCAAGAATTGTCACAATTTCCTCATTTTTAACCATCCCTAGAAAATAAACGGGAGCTATTCAACCACGAGCACATTTCACTGAAGTGACACTTAACAATCCAAAAATATGGCATTTAGTTTTGCATTTCTCTGAGCAGTAGATAATTTTGTGTGCCTGCTGCAGCAGCTGCACTGGTCCACAAAAATTCATTATTTGAGAGGAAAAAAGGGGGTTAATCATGCTGGATTCATGATTTTTTTTTGAAAGTCAGACTTTCACATTAAAAAGGTTATGAAAACTAATTTTCACAGACAAACGACATCAAAATACAAATGCTATTTTCTTTTTACCTCTGACACCGAAGATGGATTATATTGACACAAAACTGGAATCTGTCGCCTAACATGACTCTGAAAGTGCTTGGTAAGTGCTGGACGCTGATAATTTCTGCTGACTCTGCATTTAAAGGTTAAGATCCAAGTTTAATCAGTCTACTGAAAACAACGACTGGATCCAAGTTCAACTGCTATTCTGCCAGGGACATGAATCATTTTACCTGTTCCATAGTAGATTTTACATAATATTAAACCCTCCTCTTTAGTTTCAGGGACTTTTGTGGGCAAAGAAGGGAAAGACAGGTAGAATCTCAAAAGCAGGCATGGCATTTTGCTGTGCCAGCAAAGGATGGATTTGTGGGCTGACGATACAGCAGGGTAGTCAACTGGTGCTCTGCAGGGGAAAGTATGTATTTTCCCCAAAACCAGCATGCAACAAATCCCAGTTGGCCAACAGACCTAAAAAGACTCTTATCATGTAGTCATTGGCATTGGGACTGATCAGGCCTGGCAACCACAGAAGTCACATTTCCTCTCACCTTCCTAGGACAGGACTGGAGTCCAAGTGTTCCTGTTAGGTTTTTTAGCTACATGTTAAAACAACAACTAAATATTGATATGGGGTGGGAGGGTAGAAGAAGGAATGAGGTCATGGTGATTGACTGCACAAGAAATATCCAATCATTTACCCAGGAAACAAGGGAAATGTGAAAATCCTAGGCTGGAGTAGCCAGAACACTAGTTCTTTAGGTGGTTACCAGCTCCACGAAGGACTAAACTTCCACTGTCTATTCTAAATAAACTACATGGGAAACAGAAGCATTTCCTACACATCCTAAGGATGCAGCCGGATATACCTTCCTGGTATTCTGATCCCTTTCTAAATGATATTTTGTGTTTTTTCTGGCATCATTACCTTGTGCAAATGTCTTGTCAGCAATTTTAAGGCAAAAAAGTATAAGGCAAAATTAAACTAGGCATTTTAATCCTACGGTGTTTTAATCTGGTGCCTGATTTACAGTGTTTGTATGGCTAAAATCTAAAAATGGGCCATGCTTTCTTCTGGTTCCTGGGTATAGAAGTGAGATGGAGAGGGGCAGCAGTGTTGTGCTAGTTTGCAGTCATCCACAAAAGGACAACTCCACACCACCTCCATCGGCCTAATACCATGGTTCATCTCAAGGTCTTTAACAGAAAAAAACCTGCATATATAAGTAAGAAAAAAAAAAAAACTAAGTAAAGAATTACATACTTTCCTTACCAGTTTATTAAATTTTATGTAGTATAAATAACAATCTCAGTGCCACAAAGCAGCAAGGCACCAATGTTAAACAGAATCTGTAACTTTTCTTGTGTGCTAAAAAATAACCCCTTTAACTCTGGAAAAACATACTATCTTTTAATAGCATAAGAGATCAGCGATGAAGTTTTATTTTAACCTTGACCCCTTACATATGATTTTTTTATTTACTTAGATGATATTAAATATCTGATGTCATAAAATGTGTCCTTGACCTAACAGATCTTTAAAGTACCTCCCTTTTCTGACCGATATATGTATCCCAGTATATTGGCCAAGTTCAAAGACAGTCTAAACAACTTCCTGGCTTTACTGTGCATTAAGACAGCTGCCAGCCCTGTTCTTTTTTGCTGTTTCACAGTTCCAACTGCTTCAGAAGCATTACATTTCCAGTCATGTATGGTAGCTAGGATGTAAACAGTAAAATGTTCCATCGTATGAAGACATCTATATTCTTTTTTTTGCCTTATTGTCTAAATACTTTGCTAAATGGAGCAATACATTCAATTTCCAGTAGAAAACAGCAAGAATGTGCATTATTTTTGAGTAAGAGTATATCTTTATGCTATATTTAAGCAAAGATGGCTGCATGAAGATTATTTCCTGGAAATCAATATGCCACCGGGGAGAGCTGATGGTCTCAGATACACGGGAGAATCATTGACTCCAGCTGCATATGACATAGAAAATACTCCACATGGAGGTTGTTGGGGCTAAAAATAAAAGTACAGGCACACGGATTTTTATATGCATTCTGCAGCTCACGATTGCAATACATTGCATGAGACAGTACCAGAAAATTAATGTTCTGTATATTACCCGAATGACTCAAAATCTATTCTATGTATATTATTTCTCAATCATATTTCCGTAAAATATTGGTAATGTTTGCCAACATTATTTACATAAAATGAGAGCCTAAATTAGAGCAGTAGGTGTAAGCAAATTGTCAGGTTACTCTCCTCTGTACCACTTGCATCACACGCTGAAATACAGTTGATGAGGCAGTGACCGGGTCCCAGAGTCAGGAATAAGGTGGAACGGCCCAAGGCCAACTCTAAATTACACACTAATTTTTTTCTTTTTTTTTTAATTACAAATGTTTCTGTATTGGGAAAGTGGGACGCAGCATGTGTAATTAACTCGCTTGGGCAAGTTACAGGCCTTCGCTAAAAAACTCCACCTACTTTATCTGATGCGTACACACCCTTGTGTGCCTTCAACACCGCATGGGATGCGTGGGATTCCTCTTATGGCACATCCCCAATTTTACATAATGTAAACAAACCTGCTCCATTCAGCAACTCTTCAGCTCCCCTTTAAAATTGCTTTAAGACCCAGGAGTGCACCAACAACCAAGCTGCGGCCTACGAGCCAGAGAAAGAGAAATTAAATCGCTTTTAAAGGAGAATATTTCAGGGGTGAGGGCATCACCTAAGCAGAGCAAATTCCAAGAAGGAGATTTTATGCTGTTTAAAAATAACCACAAACTCAACCAGCGGAACGCAAAGTTCTCCAGCGCCTTGCGCCGTGCCTGGGAAGCCAGCCTGAAGCCACAACCGGCTCAGTGCGAGTGCAAATAACATTTGTCCCTCGCTCTCCAGCTGAGCAGGAAATTACCTGGGATATCACTCGGGAATCTGAAAGTTTTTAAGATGCTTTAAAACTGTAATTAGGCATTTGGAATAGCCACTGCCCGCAAGGACCCTTCATTGCTTTTCTGTTTGCACAGAGGGCCACGGAAATTGAGATCGGCAAAGGCCGAAGTCCAGAAATCCTGGGCACGGAGCTAATTTAGTGTCTTCGTAGCTGCTCGGCAGCTCCAACCAGAAGTAAAGATAGGGCAGCAACAGGAACAACGCAATTCCAGTGAGGATCTGGGCTGCAAATTAGGGCCTTTGCAGGGATACTCCCTGTGCAAAGCCAGGCTCGCTTTAATTAGTCAGTTGTTGAGGCACCCGAGTAGGAAATACAGTCCCATCTCTTGACTATTCTCAAAAGCAAAACTGAGGGGTTTTTAATTTCCTTCCCCCCTCGCCCAGTCTAATGAGTTAAAACCAGGTGAAGCAGCTCCTTCCTTATTAAAGCAGCTAACACCAGATGGCCTGACACCTGGCTGGAGCTGGCTTTGGTGACCTTTTGAGTGACAGCAGGTTGATAGACTTCAAAGAGAGAGGCCTTGGGGGGATGCAGTAGGACACAAAGGGTTTTACACAGCAGTCGGGGAGGGTTTGGTGGGAAAGGCACGTCGTTTCTTGCAAACGGGAGCTGACTTGCTCTGCTAAACCTCTCAAAGCCAGTGTGTGCTTGCTCCTGCTGATTTATCTAATCTTTACAGAAACATTAATAGGAATGATGTGAAACTTATAAATGACAGACAGATTAGGAAATGTCCGCAGCTGATTACTATTCACTTATCACACAGAACTGATCCCCCTGGTACTGCTTCCACATTTTTATGCCACCGCTTTGGCACTCTAACATTTGTCTTTGGCACTTCAGATATTTCTGACTGCTTTCTCAGCCTCTAGTGCTGGAAGAATTTTACCTAAAGAGTGGTTAGAAATTCATTTTTTCTTTCCTTTTTTAACTTTCCATAGTCTTGGCAGCAAACTGTGTCATGATGATGTTGGCAACAACATATTTGTGGCAGAAGGAAGAAAGAGAATCATAAAATATATGAAAGAAAAAAGTTGACATTTTAATGAAATACCTTGTAACTTCTTGGAAAAAGTTATTAAAATGCATTCAGTTTATAGCTGTTTGTACAGACAGCAGCAATAGAATACTTTCTCCTGAAGTCTTTAATAAAAAGCGCTTGTTAACAAAAAGAGTGGCTAGATATCATTTTCAAAATTCATTGCTGGAGCGAATTTAAGGTTTGGGACATTCTGGGTTTTTCAGAGTGTGCATGAAGATTTCTGGCACACGCAGGAGGTTCTGGGAGTGCAGCATGGCTTGTTCATGAGAGGAGCGAGCAGAATGATGGAGCATTTAATGTTCTTTTCAACC